>NC_042961.1:2828122-3158122 GCF_901001165.1 Salmo trutta | reverse complement strand
ATATTTGCACACACCATTTCCATGTATATTTACACACCCCCATTTCCTTGTAACGATACACACCTCATTCCCTGCTATTTGTACACCCCATTTCCTTATATATTTACACACCCCATTTCCTTGTATATTTACACACCTCGTTTCCTGCTATTTGTACACCCCATTTCCTTATATATTTACACACCCCATTTCCTTGTATATTTACACACCCCGTTTCCTGCTATTTACACAACCCATTTCCTTGTATATTTACACACCCCATTTCATGCTATTTGTACACCCCATTTCCTTGTATATTTACACACCCCATTTCATGCTATTTGTACTCCCCATTTCCTTATATATTTACACACCCCATTTCCTTGTATATTTACACACCCCTTTTCCTGCTATTTCTACACCCCATTTCCTTGTATATTTACACACCCCGTTTCCTGCTATTTGCACACCCAATTTCCTTCGATATTTACACACCCCGTTTCCTTCTATATTTACACACTACATTTCCTTCTATATTTACACACCCAGTTTCCTTCTATATAAGTGACCATAAACTGTGAACAGAGAACTGCGGACAGAGGAAACTTCCCACTGGAAGAGTGGACTTCAACATGCTGTATATCCAGCAAGAGTGAGTGCAGCCAGTACAGCTCTCTTGTCAACAGTGCAGCTTGATCTTGAACGAACACTCACACTTGTCTTTTCTTACTAGCACTGCCTTTGCTGATAGCTACTTATTGAGGGAAAATGTGCTTACTATGATTGTAATATACGGTTGTCTCTGTTAGCTACCCCTACGATGAATGTATTAACTGTAAGTCACTCTGGATAAGAGCGTCTGCTAAATGTATAAAATGTAAATATAAACAGGTGGTGAGTACAGCCAGTGTTATTCTAGGGTTATATTGTGATCTCATCCAGTGCAGCCAGGATCATTCTAGAGTTATATTGTGATCTCATCCAGTGCAGCCAGGATCATTCTAGGGTTATATTGTGATCTCATCCAGTGCAGCCAGGATCATTCTAGGGTTATATTGTGATCTCATCCAGTGCAGCCGGGATCATTCTAGGGTTATATTGTGATCTCATCCAGTGCAGCCAGGATCATTCTAGGGTTATATTGTGATCTCATCCAGTGCAGCCAGGATCATTCTAGGGTTATATTGTGATCTCATCCAGTGCAGCCAGGATCATTCTAGGGTTATATTGTGATCTCATCCAGTGCAGCCAGGATCATTCTAGAGTTATATTGTGATCTCATCCAGTGCAGCCAGGATCATTCTAGGGTTATATTGTGATCTCATCCAGTGCAGCCAGGATCATTCTAGGGTTATATTGTGATCTCATCCAGTGCAGCCAGGATCATTCTAGGGTTATATTGTGATCTCATCCAGTGCAGCCAGGATCATTCTAGGGTTATATTGTAATCTCATCCAGTGCAGCCAGGATCATTCTAGGGTTATATTGTGATCTCATCCAGTGCAGCCCTCTCTCTCGCTCCAGGGTTGCGGTGAAACCCAAGGACAGCAGGTGAGTCACAGCAGGTGCCGTGACAGTAGTCCAGGATCTAGGACAGCAGACTGCCTCCAGCTGGCACGAGCTAACCCCGCCACCCCCCCCCCCCCCCCTCCCCCCTCCCCAGGCAGAGCAGCACAGGCCAGGCCAGGCAGGCCACAGCCAGCATACCGGAGCCTGGCTAGGTTTTTGGACCAAGGTTAGGTTAGCAACAATGGCCTGAGAGGAGAGCAGAGCACCAGGGGAGACTGAGTCTTAATGTAAACCAAGTCATCTATAAATGAGGCCAGGAGGTTGATGGATGGCAGAGGGCGTGGGTATGAACTGGACTACTGTGTGTATATGAATGGGGTAGCGTAGTTGGTGATAGAGCTGTATTTGATTGAATGAACAACATTCTCCTTTACAATAGGTGAGAACATGTTTGACCTCTACCATTTCACATTGGTAGGGGGATCAGCAGTTACTGTTTTGAAGGCACACATTCATTTTCATGTCTGTGTTGTTAAAGTATATATACTGCTCAAAAAAATAAAGGGAACACTTAAACAACACATCCTAGATCTGAATGAAATAAATAATCTTATTAAATACTTTTTTCTTGACATAGTTGAATGTACTGACAACAAAATCACAAAAAAAATCAATGGAAATCCAATTTATCAACCCATGGAGGTCTGGATTTGGAGTCACACTCAAAATTAAAGTGGAAAACCACACTACAGGCTGATCCAACTTTGATGTAATGTCCTTAAAACAAGTCAAAATGAGGCTCAGTAGTGTGTGTGGCCTCCACGTGCCTGTATGACCTCCCTACAATGCCTGGGCATGCTCCTGATGAGGTGGCGGATGGTCTCCTGAGGGATCTCCTCCCAGACCTGGACTAAAGCATCCGCCAACTCCTGGACAGTCTGTGGTGCAACGTGGCGTTGGAGGATGGAGCGAGACATGATGTCCCAGATGTGCTCAATTGGATTCAGGTCTGGGGAACGGGCGGGCCAGTCCATAGCATCAATGCTTTCCTCTTGCAGGAACTGTTGACACACTCCAGCCACATGAGGTCTAGTATTGTCTTGCATTAGGAGGAACCCAGGGCCAACCGCACCAGCATATGGTCTCACAAGGGGTCTGAGGATATCATCTCGGTACCTAATGGCAGTCAGGCTACCTCTGGCGAGCACATGGAGGGCTGTGCGGCCCCCCAAAGAAATGCCACCCCACACCATGACTGACCCACCGCCAAACCGGTCATGCTGGAGGATGTTGCAGGCAGCAGAACGTTCTCCACGGCGTCTCCAGACTCTGTCACGTCTGTCACGTGCTCAGTGTGAACCTGCTTTCATCTGTGAAGAGCACAGGGCGCCAGTGGCGAATTTGCCAATCTTGGTGTTCTCTGGCAAATGCCAAACGTCCTGCACGGTGTTGGGCTGTAAGCACAACCCCCACCTGTGGACGTCGGGCCCTCATACCACCCTCATGGAGTCTGTTTCTGACCGTTTGAACAGACACATGCACATTTGTGGCCTGCTGGAGGTCATTTTGCAGGGCTCTGTCAGTGCTCCTCCTGCTCCTCCTTGCACAAAGGCGGAGGTAGCGGTCCTGCTGCTGGGTTGTTGCCCTCCTATGACCTCCTCCACGTCTCCTGATGTACTGGCCTGTCTCCTGGTAGTGCCTCCATGCTCTGGACACTACGCTGACAGACACAGCAAACCTTCTTGCCACAGCTCGCATTGATGTGCCATCCTGGATGAGCTGCACTACCTGAGCCACTTGTGTGGGTTGTAGACTCCGTTTCATGTTACCACTAGAGTGAAAGCACCGCCAGCATTCAAAAGTGACCAAAACATCAGCCAGGAAGCATAGGAACTGAGAAGTGGTCTGTGGTCCCCACCTGCAGAACCACTCCTTTATTGGGGGTGTCTTGCTAATTGCCTATAATTTCCACCTGTTGTCTATTCCATTTGCACAACAGCATGTGAAATGTATTGTCAATCAGTGTTGCTTCCTAAGTGGACAGTTTGATTTCACATAAGTGTGATTGACTTGTAGTTACATTGTGTTGTTTAAGTGTTCCCTTTATTTTTTGAGCAGTGTATTTAACAGCAAAGTAGATCTCTTTTTATTTATATATTCAATTGTCCTCTTTCCACCTTACCTGGCAAGAAAATTCAATATTTTGTCAAATCTGAGAATTTATAGTAGCTGTCGTGCACATAATGCATCAATACAAATTTACAGTCACAACTGTTACCCCATGGTAACATTTAAGCATCACTGAAGATTGTTTTTACGGGCGTTTAACAACAGTCACCAAAATATTATGATTCACAGAGAGAGAGAACACAACGCCCAGAGGACAAGACAGAACAGAACTCTAATTTCCAACGCAGTCTTAGCTATGACATAATATAAATGTGCCAATTACTTCTAACTCCAATTCAGTGATCTAAATCATATTACAGTCAAAGTATTGAGAGCCCCCTCTTAGTTTTCTAAATGAAAATGCTTATTTTAGAGGGTAGTTGAGTATCTACTAAATAGAATCTTTATTTAATGACATTTTGTTCTCAACCAACCTCGGATAACCAGACTGACCTTTGACCAGTTCATCTGACCTATTAGGAACACTGCAATCTATATTAATGCGTTCTTCTCCATTTCCAATATATATTAATGCTGCCTGTTATTTTGGTAGGTCGGTATGTGGATTGGTATTTTCATCTACATTCTTCTTCTTGAACCAAATGGAGCTTTCTTGTTGAATTATTTATTGTCTCTTTCGCAATCGATTTGGAATCTGGAATGCTGACTCGGTATCTTCCTCAGATACCAGAGTAACTGACAAGAGGAAAAATAATAGATACCCTAGATAAATAAAGTTGTTTCATCACATCAGAATAGAGACATTCATCAAAAGAGAAAGTCTCAGCGAATTTTGTTTGAAAACATTCCATAATAAATTACTGTAAAAATAAAAACTCCAAAATACTAAAGATGCTTCCAGAGAAAAGAGCTAATTAATGGTAATAGATGCTGCGTGAATGTTTCAAAAAGGGAAAATAACAGATGCAGCTTTTCCAGAAATCAAGTAAACACAGTTATATTCTACACATCAGCAACACAATAGCTTCATGCTTTAAATATTCGTGCAGACTTTGAGCTTTGAGCCTGCATTTTATAGGTCGACATGATTTGGTGTTGGTGGGTAGACACTGTGTACTTTGTCTACCCAGTATTCAGATCCCTTGACTTTTTCCACATTTTGCTACGTTACAGCCTTATTCTAAAATGTATTAAATAAATAAAAATCCTTAGCAATCTACACACAATACTCCATAATGATAAACAGGTTTTGAGAAATCTTATTTACATAAGTATTCAGACCCTTTGCTATGAGACTGGAAATTAAGCTCAGGTGCATTCTGTTTCCATTGATCATCCTTGAGATGTTTCTACAACTTGGTGTCCACCTGTGGTAAATTCAATTGATTGGACATGACTTGGAAAAGCACACACCTGTCTATATAAGCTCCCATCGTTGACAGTACATGTCAGAACACAAACCAAGCCATGAGGTCAAAGGAATTGTTCGTAGAGCTCCAAGACAGAATTTTATCAAGGCTCAGATCTTGGGAAGGGTACCAAAATATTTCTGCAGGATTGAATGTCCCCAAGAACACATTGGCCTCAATCATTCTTCAATGGAAGAAGTTTGGAATCACCAAGACTCTTCCTACAGCTGGCCGCCCAGCCAAACTGAGCATTTGGGGGAGAAGGGCCTTGGTCAGGGAGGTGACCAAGAACACAATAGTTACTCTGACAGGGCTCTAGAGTTCCTCTGTGGAGATGGGAGAATCTTCCAGAAGGACAACCATCTCTGCAGCACTCCATCAATCAGGCCTTTATGGTAGAGTGGCCAGATGAAAGCCACTCCTCAGTAAAAGGCAGCCCGCTTGGAGTTTGCCTAAAGACTCTCGAACCATGAGAAACAAGATTCTCTGGTCTGATGAAACCAAGATTCAACTCTTTGGCCTGAATGTCAAGCATCACATATGGAGTAAACCTGGCACCATCCCTACGGTGAAGCACGGTGGTGGCAGCACCATGTGGGGATGTTTTTCAGCGGCAGGGACTGGGAGAGTAGTCAGGATTAAGGCAACGATGAATGGAGCAAAGTACACAGAGATCCGTGATGAAAACCTGCTCCAGAGCGCTCAGGACCTTCCAACAGGAAAACGAGCCTAAGCACACAGCCAAGACAACACTGGAGTGGCTTCAGGACAAGTGTCTGAATATCCTTGAGAGGCCCAGCCAGAGCGAGGACTTGAACGTGATCGAACATCTCTGGAGAGACCTGAAAATAGCTGTACAGCAACGCTCCCTATCCAACCTGACATAGCTTGAGAGGATCTGCAGAGAAGAATGGGAGAAACTCCCCAAATTAAGGTGTGCCAAGCTTGTAGCGTCATACCCAGGAAGACTCTAGGCTGTAATTGCTGCCAAAGGTGCTTCAATAAAGTACTGAGTAATACTTATGTAAATGGGCTATTTCAGTTGTTTTTTATTCATACATTTGCAAAAATGACTAAAAACCTGTTTTTGCTTCGTCATTATGGGTTATTGTGCAATTTTCAATTATATCAGGATTGACATTGTTTCTGTTAGAAATATGCGCTGTTGACTCTAACTTATTACTTCAATATCGTATCAACAATGAAGCTTGAACTACCTGAGTATCTGCACAAAACTACAGTTAACCAATTTCAGTATGGTGAAATAAACATCCTAATCCTAATCAAAAACTGCTTATACTGTATAGAGAGAGAGCTTGAAAATAAAGCAAAATGATTTAGAAAAGATAGACTATCTATCCTATATATGCTTAGAACACCCCATTACATTGATGCCAGTGGTGTCTAGAGAAAGAGTAAAATGGCAGAGGAAAACATTTCCCTCAAAAAGCTCTTTAGCGGCTCAATGAAGCTGAATGATTCCTCTCAAGCACTGCTGGATCAAGTCAAATGTCTTGGTAGCAGACATCAATCGTGTTTATCGCAGTAAGGCCGGGGGATGTTTGTGCTGTTCAACAGCAGCGTATCCACTCGCAGCCCAGGCCTAGAAAAGGACAACGTAGAAGCAGTTTTTTTCTTGCTTGGAGCAACACAGCTGCCTGCCTGCTGCAGTCACACATTCATCTATGATTGATGTAGGACAATTTACCCTCGCAACTTTTATGCTTTCGTCCAGTGAATAAATTATAGACTAGCGTTTAGGGAATGAATGATGATTGGATTATTAATATTGGTCTCTCGCCTAACTATTTATTTCTATCGATACAGATATATATAAATCACAAACAGCCTGAAGTTAGCATCAACATTTTTGGCACAGATTTTGGAAAACAACAGCTGCCAATGACCAGTTGCCTAAAGACTCAAATGAGTGTGTTATTTTAAAATCAGTCATTCCAATCTCCTTCCTATACCGTCACTAATTGTTAACATTGAATGATGCCTCATTGATAGAACTCATTATGGAATTTGGGGGCTTGACGATCAGTATAAGTTGTTGGTATCAAGAGCTGTTAGGTCAGACTGCATTCCCACAGATTACGTGTTGTTATGGCCCCAATTTACTTCCTGTTGTGAATGTCACAGGGGCCATGTGCGATTGTAAGATATGCCACTTCCCAGTGTCATAGGGGTCATGGGGTGAGTCAAGAGTGTCCTGTAGATTTACCACAGTGAAACTGACAGGGGTTGGGATGTCATGTCTTTCATTATACCAGTCATGCAGACATTAGTACAACATTATGAACCAACCAAACCTTCCTCCGAGTCTATTTAAGAATTCCTCTGGAAAATAGAATTAGTCAGAGTCAGTAGGGAGCATTGCTTTGAATATGTTATGCATTTTCAAAATGTATTCAAGTGCTACAGTAGTTTGTTTTTTCCTCTTTTTATAGACTTACAAGCTTCAGTGCCCTGTTGTAATTAAAATATACTTCTACATACATTTGCAAATGTTTGTCCTCACAAATCATTATTACAGTATGTAGATGAAATACATAAATATGTATGGCTTAAAAAGCTGTTGGTTTGTTTACCTGCTTGTGTTGATACCTTGTTTTGAACATTTTCCTTTTTTTAAATGATAGCCAGATCAGACTTTACATAAGGCAATGCACTGGACTCTTTGCCAACATGGAATCATACCGTTTTTGGTTACATCTCAGCGTCTGTGTCTTGTCAAAAGGTTATATCTCGTGTCTTAGATCGTGTTCCTTCTTTAATGGGTGTAACGTCGAGACAGTGGTTCATCATGACAGGTCATCATAACATCTGACAGAGATGATGACATTGTCCATTGGCTGCTTTGACAGCCATACAGAGTGATGTATGGTGGCTGCATCAAACAGTAAACTGTTTTGGCATGGATCACTACTGTAGCAACTCGGGCAACACCTGTTGACTGATCTGCATGTGGATGAAACATAAACACATAGGTCCAAAATGGCATCGCCAGGCATAATGGGACCCATTTCGTCCAAAAAAGTTAGACTTTTGACTCATCTGTCTATAGAATATTTTTCCAAGAGTCTTGATGATCATCCAGGTGCTTTTTAGGCAAACTTGAGTCAACTTTTTTGGACGAGATGAGTCCCGTTATATCTGGCGAAAACCAAGCACTGCATTCCACAGTAAGAACCTAATTTTATTTATAAACTGCTTTATCTAATATTAGGTTTTGGTTGAAGATCTGATAACATTCGGTATCAAAAATATGCAAAAATAGAGAAAATCAGAAAGGGGTAAATACTTTGGGTTTGTGGTGATCCCCTCTGTGCTTCTCAGACAATAAGCTTCTCCAGCTGATGCAAGCAACAAGCACAAATCCTATTCCCATAGAGCCTGCTCTGTCTGCCCTGCAGAACCTAGGGTTGATATCCTCACCTACTTTAACAGTTTGCTGTTGTGTTGCCAGTAACATGTCTGCCATGGTTTATGTAGCATTGTTTTAGAAATACATACACAGAGAAATTATAATGTCTGCTTTTTGGGTTACTTTCCATCACCGTAGTATGCCTTTTACCTGTGCCATACTTCCTGTGTTTGTCTTCCTGTGATTGTCTCCCTGTGATTGTCTCCCTGTGATTGTCGGGGATTACCTGAGTGTTATTCATTAGGCACCATACAGGAGAAAAGTGACTGAAACAGTAAGAGACTAGGAGAATTTAAGAAGTTTTCCATTGCAAACCCCTTGGCTACGATTTGCTACGGTGGGCCCTAATGAACACGACCCGAATGTTTTGGTGAGATGGCCCAGGCACATGCAGTAAGACTTGGCTTACTGTGAAGCCTCTGGTAGGCCTAATCCTCCATCAAGGGGTAAGGGTTTCCCCCTCTGATCCCTATCCAGCTCTGTGGTTTAGGAGATATCTCAGAGGCCTTTGCCCCGGTGCAGGTCCAGCAGGATTAGGAGATATTTCAGAGGCCTTTGTCCCGGTGCTAGTCCAGCAGGATTAGGAGATATTTCAGAGGCCTTTGTCCCGGTGCTAGTCCAGCAGGATTAGGAGATATTTCAGAGCCCTTTGTCCCGGTGCTAGTCCAGCAGGATTAGGAGATATTTCAGAGGCCTTTGTCCCGGTGCTAGTCCAGCAGGATTAGGAGATATTTCAGAGGCCTTTGTCCCGGTGCTAGTCCAGCAGGATTAGGAGATATTTCAGAGCCCTTTGTCCCGGTGCTAGTCCAGCAGGATTAGGAGATATTTCAGAGGCCTTTGTCCCGGTGCTAGTCCAGCAGGATTAGGAGATATTTCAGAGGCCTTTGTCCCGGTGCTAGTCCAGCAGGATTAGGAGATATTTCAGAGGCCTTTGTCCCGGTGCTAGTCCAGCAGGATTAGGAGATATTTCAGAGGCCTTTGTCCCGGTGCTAGTCCAGCAGGATTAGGAGATATTTCAGAGGCCTTTGTCCCGGTGCTAGTCCAGCAGGATTAGGAGATATTTCAGAGGCCTTTGTCCCGGTGCTAGTCCAGCAGGATTAGGAGATATTTCAGAGGCCTTTGTCCCGGTGCTAGTCCAGCAGGTTTAGGAGATATTTCAGAGGCCTTTGTCCCGGTGCTAGTCCAGCAGGTTTAGGAGATGCTCAACATACAGCAGCTTCCTCTAGAGGGCTGATCTGAAGGTATGAAGGTTCATCTCTGGTCTCCTCCAGTATCCTTTTGGCCTTTAGCAATGAAGGCATGTTTTCTTTCCATGCATTATATGGCATAATCTGGTCATGTAGGTGTATGATTTAGTTGTATTCTATATGATTCTGTTGTTAAATCTTTACTTTAAGTCTATGCTTCGTCACAGTTTATTTAATTGCTGATCTAAATAACATCATATTGTCTTACTATTTATAACAGTGTTGTGAATTCAGTTGAATGACAATGGACGATCAATTATATAAAACAACAGACGAGCAAAAGTTAAGACTGAATTTAGAGTAGGCATTATAGACTCATTACAAGAGAGGGGGACAGGGGATATTTCAAGCATTGATATCTAATTTAATGTGAAACCATAAGTTACTGCACAATGCACTTGAAAAATTGCACTTGAATGGTTGCCACCTTCTATAATGTTTAATTTGTTTGTTTTGCGCCCTGGCCAACAACAAGCTAATCTTATGAGACAACCCTTTCCTTCCTAGATAATGTAATTAACAGCTCATACAATAGTAACTTGTGAGTCTATAAGGGAAAGAACCATCCCCCTCTTCGGATGCTCAACAGCTTTTGTGATTCCCATGTTATATAGTACAAGGAACTTTATATTAAATCTTATTTTACAAGAAAGCCAACTGTATTGGTAGCACTAGTCTGGAGTCTGGTAGCACGATTCCCATCGAACTGCACTAGCACCTTGGTGGAGGATATGTTAGGGAATAAGCAAGAAGGCCAACTGTATTGATGGTAATAAGTTACAGTAGGCTTGCCACAACATAGCACCCAATAGAACTGAAAATCACTTAGAAAAGTAGCTCAATGCCGAGCCGATATTGCTTGTCTGGTATCATTCCCATTTCCACTCTACAGTGCCTTAGTGGCGGTGACATGAGATGAGGGAATAGGGACACTCTACCAAGACCTAACTGTGAACGTTCCTGATAGTTCCTGCTGGATAGAAGGTCCCTGCTGGTAAGGATGATTGGTCTGGCGACAATGATAGATGGCATTTCCTGGGGCCCTGTAGGACCCCGCTGAGCTGCAAGTGACAACCAGGTGTCCTGCTCCATGCCTGTCTCCGTGTGGCTGAGGAAAAGGAGAAAAAACCCACGATCAGACCATCAGCGGATCAGATTACCCAGTGGTATATTACTATAGGAGAGACATGTAGATTAGCCAGTGGTATATTACTATAGGAGAGACATGTAGATTAGCCAGTGGTATATTACTATAGGAGAGACATGTAGATTAGCCAGTGGTATATTACTATAGGAGAGACATGTAGATTAGCCAGTGGTATATTACTATAGGAGAGACATGTAGATTAGCCAGTGGTATATTACTATAGGAGAGACATGTAGATTAGCCAGTGGTATATTACTACAGGAGAGACATGTAGATTAGCCAGTGGTATATTACTACAGGAGAGACATGTAGATTAGCCAGTGGTATATTACTACAGGAGAGACATGTAGATTAGTCAGTGGTATATTACTATAGGAGAGACATGTAGATTAGCCAGTGGTATATTACTATAGGAGAGACATGTAGATTAGCCAGTGGTATATTACTACAGGAGAGACATGTAGATTAGTCAGTGGTATATTACTACAGGAGAGACATGTTGATTAGCCAGTGGTATATTACTACAGGAGAGACATGTAGATTAGCCAGTGGTATATTACTATAGGAGAGACATGTAGATTAGTCAGTGGTATATTACTACAGGAGAGACATGTAGATTAGCCAGTGGTATATTACTACAGGAGAGACATGTAGATTAGCCAGTGGTATATTACTATAGGAGAGACATGTAGATTAGCCAGTGGTATATTACTATAGGAGAGACATGTAGGTTAGCCAGTGGTATATTACTATAGGAGAGACATGTAGATTAGCCAGTGGTATATTACTACAGGAGAGACATGTAGATTAGTCAGTGGTATATTACTACAGGAGAGACATGTAGATTAGTCAGTGGTATATTACTATAGGAGAGACATGTAGATTAGCCAGTGGTATATTACTATAGGAGAGACATGTAGATTAGCCAGTGGTATATTACTATAGGAGAGACATGTAGATTAGCCAGTGGTATATTACTACAGGAGAGACATGTAGATTAGTCAGTGGTATATTACTACAGGAGAGACATGTTGATTAGCCAGTGGTATATTACTACAGGAGAGACATGTAGATTAGCCAGTGGTATATTACTATAGGAGAGACATGTAGATTAGTCAGTGGTATATTACTATAGGAGAGACATGTAGATTAGCCAGTGGTATATTACTATAGGAGAGACATGTAGATTAGCCAGTGGTATATTACTATAGGAGAGACATGTAGATTAGCCAGTGGTATATTACTATAGGAGAGACATGTAGATTAGCCAGTGGTATATTACTATAGGAGAGACATGTAGATTAGCCAGTGTATTCTATAGGAAGAGACATTAGATTAGCCAGTGGTATATTACTATAGGAGAGACATGTAGATTAGCCAGTGGTATATTACTACAGGAGAGACATGTAGATTAGCCAGTGGTATATTACTACAGGAGAGACATATAGATTAGCCAGTGGTATATTACTACAGGAGAGACATGTAGATTAGCCAGTGGTATATTACTACAGGAGAGGCATGTAGATTAGCCAGTGGTATATTACTATAGGAGAGACATGTAGATTAGCCAGTGGTATATTACTATAGGAGAGACATGTAGATTAGCCAGTGGTATATTACAACAGGAGAGGCATGTAGATTAGCCAGTGGTATATTACTATAGGAGAGACATGTAGATTAGCCAGTGGTATATTACTATAGGAGAGACATGTAGATTAGCCAGTGGTATATTACTACAGGAGAGACATGTAGATTAGCCAGTGGTATATTACTACAGGAGAGACATGTAGATTAGCCAGTGGTATATTACTATAGGAGAGACATGTAGATTAGCCAGTGGTATATTACTATAGGAGAGGCATGTAGATTAGCCAGTGGTATATTACTACAGGAGAGACATGTAGATTAGCCAGTGGTATATTACTATAGGAGAGACATGTAGATTAGCCAGTGGTATATTACTACAGGAGAGGCATGTAGATTAGCCAGTGGTATATTACTATAGGAGAGACATGTAGATTAGCCAGTGGTATATTACTATAGGAGAGACATGTAGATTAGTCAGTGGTATATTACTATAGGAGAGACATGTAGATTAGCCAGTGGTATATTACCATAGGAGAGACATGTAGATTAGCCAGTGGTATATTACTATAGGAGAGACATGTAGATTAGCCAGTGGTATATTACTATAGGAGAGACATGTAGATTAGCCAGTGGTATATTACTACAGGAGAGACATGTAGATTAGTCAGTGGTATATTACTATAGGAGAGACATGTAGATTAGCCAGTGGTATATTACTACAGGAGAGGCATGTAGATTAGCCAGTGGTATATTAATATAGGAGAGACATGTAGATTAGCCAGTGGTATATTACTACAGGAAAGACATGTACATTAGTCAGTGGTATATTACTATAGGAGAGACATGTAGATTAGCCAGTGGTATATTACTATAGGAGAGACATGTAGATTAGCCAGTGGTATATTACTATAGGAGAGACATGTAGATTAGCCAGTGGTATATTACTATAGGAGAGACATGTAGATTAGCCAGTGGTATATTACTATAGGAGAGACATGTAGATTAGCCAGTGGTATATTACTATAGGAGAGACATGTAGATTAGCCAGTGGTATATTACTATAGGAGAGACATGTAGATTAGCCAGTGGTATATTACTATAGGAGAGACATGTAGATTAGCCAGTGGTATATTACTACAGGAGAGACATGTAGATTAGCCAGTGGTATATTACTACAGGAGAGACATGTAGATTAGCCAGTGGTATATTACTACAGGAGAGACATGTAGATTAGCCAGTGGTATATTACTACAGGAGAGGCATGTAGATTAGCCAGTGGTATATTACTATAGGAGAGACATGTAGATTAGCCAGTGGTATATTACTATAGGAGAGACATGTAGATTAGCCAGTGGTATATTACAACAGGAGAGGCATGTAGATTAGCCAGTGGTATATTACTATAGGAGAGACATGTAGATTAGCCAGTGGTATATTACTATAGGAGAGACATGTAGATTAGCCAGTGGTATATTACTACAGGAGAGACATGTAGATTAGCCAGTGGTATATTACTACAGGAGAGACATGTAGATTAGCCAGTGGTATATTACTATAGGAGAGACATGTAGATTAGCCAGTGGAATATTACTATAGGAGAGGCATGTAGATTAGCTAGTGGTATATTACTACAGGAGAGACATGTAGATTAGCCAGTGGTATATTACTATAGGAGAGACATGTAGATTAGCCAGTGGTATATTACTATAGGAGAGACATGTAGATTAGCCAGTGGTATATTACTATAGGAGAGACATGTAGATTAGCCAGTGGTATATTACTACAGGAGAGACATGTAGATTAGCCAGTGGTATATTACTAAATATAATTATGAACATATTTGCTAAATAAACTAAAGTAAAAAAAAAAGGAACACAGTAAAATTACAATAACGAGGCTATATACAGGGGGTACCGGTACTGAGTCAATGTGTGGGGGTACAGGTTAGTCAAGACATAAGACCATATACCCTACAGCCAATTTAAATAATTGTCCATGCAAGAGCCATTCCAGGAAAGCTAAATCAGGCGTTATAATCAAGAAGAGAGCCATCGTTGAGTCCTTGTCTAAACCAGTAAAAAACACAATTAAAGCAGATGTGTCGCTGAAAGAGGAGGTTATGTCCTCAAGTCATTTAGATTTCAACCAGACCTACAGCAGCTGCAGCCAGTCACAGACAGAGGATACGTCCCAAGTGGCACCCTATTCATTACATAGTGCACTACTTGTGACCAAAACCCATAGGACCCTGGTAAAAAGTAGTGCACTAAATAGGGAATAGGGCGCTTTTTGCCATAGTCTATACTGTATGAACTAATAGAAGTTCTCAGAGATGGATTACCTGAGAAGAGCAATATTACAATAATTGGGCCTGGATATCTCTGCATTCCATTTCAACCCAGCGGACCAATCCCTGGGTGGCATTTCATTATTCCGACAGGAATTGTCAACGTAATGAATTCATCAACGTAAGGAAAAGATAAATGGCTCAACAAGAAATAGACAGGCCTATCTCCTCCTGATCTGATGATGGGAAATGGTGTTTTAGGAGATGATTTTATTAGAGGAAAGGAGAGAAAAGACAGCCTGGTACTATATGAACATTCAATATAGCGCTTTTCAAAAATGAATGGCAACATGATTTGACCTATTCGCGAGGCACATCCCATGCAATGAGAGTCGGCTCATTTAGCGAGATAAGACCTTTGGCCCTTTAACTCAGGCTCCCCACAAGGTACAGGATGAATAATGAATATCAAAAATGCCTGCTCATGCATTTTAAATTCCTTTCTCTGTCCCTCCCTGGTTTCCGCTCTCACCAGCCGATACTGTTCATAGAAAACGTTTCACAAAAGAAGAAATAGTGAACGTTTCAGAAAGTTAAAAGTGTCCCGTTTCATTCACCCCCCCCCCCCCCCCGTTCCACAGGGATACTGTCCTTTGTTGACTCCAGTGCTTCCCACAGTTGTGTGAAGTAGGCTGGATGTCCTTTAGGTGGTGGACCACTCTTGATACACACAGTAAACTGTTAAGCGTAAAAAACCCAGCAGCGTTACAGTTCTTAACACGAACTGGTTCCCCTGGCACATAGTACCATACACCATTCAAAGGCATAAATATACTGCTCAAAAAAATAAAGGGAACACTTAACACATCCTAGATCTGAATGAAAGAAATAATCTTATTAAATACTTTTTTCTTTACATAGTTGAATGTGCTGACAACAAAATCACACGAAAATAATCAATGGAAATCCAATTTATCAACCCATGGAGGTCTGGATTTGGAGTCACACTCAAAATTAAAGTGGAAAACCACACTACAGGCTGATCCAACTTTGATGTAATGTCCTTAAAACAAGTCAAAATGAGGCTCAGTAGTGTGTGTGGCCTCCATGTGCCTGTATGACCTCCCTACAACGCCTGGGCATGCTCCTGATGAGGTGGCGGATGGTCTCCTGAGGGATCTCCTCCCAGACCTGGACTAAAGCATCCGCCAACTCCTAGACAGTCTGTGGTGCAACGTGGCATTGGTGGATGGAGCGAGACATGATGTCCCAGATGTGCTCAATTGGATTCAGGTCTGGGGAACAGGCGGGCCAGTCCATAGCATCAATGCCTTCCTCTTGCAGGAACTGCTGACACACTCCAGCCACATGAGGTCTAGCATTGTCTTGCATTAGGAGGAACCCAGGGCCAACCGCACCAGCATATGGTCTCACAAGGGGTCTGAGGATCTCATCTCGGTACCTAATGGCAGTCAGGCTACCTCTGGTGAGCACATGGAGGGCTGTGCGGCCCCCCAAAGAAATGCCACCCCACACCATGACTGACCCACCGCCAAACCGGTCATGCTGGAGGATGTTGCAGGCAGCAGAACGTTCTCCACGGCGTCTCCAGACTCTGTCATGTCTGTCACGTGCTCAGTGTGAACCTGCTTTCATCTGTGAAGAGCACAGGGCGCCAGTGGCGAATTTGCCAATCTTGGTGTTCTCTGGCAAATGCCAAACGTCCTGCACGGTGTTGGGCTGTAAGCACAACCCCCACCTGTGGACGTCGGGCCCTCATACCACCCTCATGGAGTCTGTTTCTGACCGTTTGAGCAGACGCATGCACATTTGTGGCCTGCTGGAGGTCATTTTGCAGGGCTCTGGCAGTGCTTCTCCTGCTCCTCCTTGCACAAAGGCGGAGGTAGCGGTCCTGCTGCTGGGTTGTTGCCCTCCTACGGCCTCCTCCACATCTCCTGATGTACTGGCCTATCTCCTGGTAGCCTCCATGCTCTGGACACTACGCTGACAGACACAGCAAACCTTCTTGCCACAGCTCGCATTGATGTGCCATCCTGGATGAGCTGCACTACCTGAGCCACTTGTGTGGGTTGTAGACTCCGTCTCATGCTACCACTAGAGTGAAAGCACCGCCGGCATTCAAAAGTGACCAAAACATCAGCCAGGAAGCATCAGCCAGGAACTGAGAAGTGGTCTGTGGTCTCCATCTGCAGAACCACTCCTTTATTGGGGGTGTCTTGCTAATTGCCTATAATTTCCACAGCATGTGAAATTTATTGTCAATCAGTGTTGCTTCCTAAGTGGACAGTTTGATTTCACAGAAGTGTGATTGACTTGGAGTTACATTGTGTTGTTTAAGTGTTCCCTTTATTTTTTTGAGCAGTGTATATCGTCTTATCCATTCACTCTTTGAATGGCACACATACACAATCCATGTCTCAGTTTTCTCAAGGCTTACAATTCCTTCTTCAACCTGTCACCTCCCCTTCATCTTCAATGATTGAAGTGTATTTAACAAATGACATCAATAAGGGATCATAGCTTTCACCTGGTCAGTCTATGTCATGGAAAGACCAGGTGTTCCTAATGTTTTGTACACTCAGTGTACGGTATAGTTATTTGGGTGCAAATACAGTCAATAATTTGTATGCTTAAAGAAAGATCCTAAATGTTGTCTTCATGAAGGCAATTCATTTCCACAGCTCATGTTGATCCTAGTCACGTTCTTGAATCAACGTCTGCTCGAAGAACCCATCAATTTACTTTAATCTGATTGGTTTAAACTGAAATTGTTGATTGCACAAGCTCTTTCTAAGCCTGAGGAAAGTCCTCCCTCCATGATAGTCACAATGAGTGCCCCTATTCATTGTTATGATAAATCATGTCTACCAGCTAGCTACGGCCAGAGGTCTTGACAACACAGTGTATGCTCTACAACTGATGTTACACTTCAGTGCTATAACGTCCAGTAAAAACCTTTGGTGTACAGACTGCATCTGACCATATTACACAAGATTTTAGTTCTGGGTTAACAGAGATTAGTCAACACCAAACTGCTTGATATGGAGGCTGTTCTGCCCTGTCTGCTTCTGTCCTTTCTCTGGTTCTGTCCTGTCTCTGGTCCCGTCCTGTCTCTGCCTCTGTCCTGACCTGTCTCTGCTTCTGTCCTGTATTTGGTCCTGTCATGTCTCTATTTTTGTCCTGTACTGTCTCTGGTTTTGTCCTGTCTCTGGTTCTGTCCTGCACTGTCTCTGGATGTGTCCTGTCACTAGTTATGTCCTGTACTGTCTCTGGTTCTGTCCTGACCTGTCTCTGGTTCTGTCCTGTCTCTGGTGCTGGTTCTGTCCTGTCTCTGGTGCTGGTTCTGTCCTGTCTCTGGTTCTGTTCTGTCTCTGGTTCTGTTCTGGTTCTGTATTTTTTTAAAGCTCCATATAATCACATTTGATGATTTAAATATTTAAATAAGTACAACAAGCATTTATAAATGAGAAGCTAACTGTACCAAATGTGCCTCCCACTGTGTGTAGTGTTGTCTGTTTCTATTTATACCTGCATATACAAACAGGAAGACATTTAACAATTGCATTATTCTAGTTATTTTTTAACTTGTATCTAAGCCAACTGTGACTGTGATTTTACAGCAGCCAGCAGCACATGGTTCAGACAAACGGAAGCTCAAAACATACTACTGTGTGTGTGGGGGGTGAAGTTGTGTTAAAGTGGGTCATTACGAGTTGAAGGACAAATCAATAAATTATGTAACAGTAAAACAAAAAATCATGTAACTGCAAAAATAGCAGGCATCAGGCTCATTGATTTGTCACGTTTTTTTTCTCCTTGTTTTCTCATGTTTACTTTTTCTCATTGTTCTCTCATGTTTCCTTTTCCTCTTTGTTTTGTCATGCTGCTTGCTCTTCTGAAGGAGCACTTTTCATCCAAAGTTATGACATACTATAGCCTATGGCCAGAAGTGGACTGGGAAGAATTCGGCCCTGGCATTTTATCCACAAACCCCCCCAAATAAAAAAAGGATATGGGTGGATTTATACAGTGCCTTCGGAAAGTATTCTGACCCCTTGACTTTTTCCACATTTTGTTACGTTACAGCCTTATTCTAAAATGTATTAAATTGTTCTTTCCCCCTCATCAATCTACACACAATACCCCATAATTACAAAACAAAAACTGTTTATTTTTAAATGTTTGCAAATTTATTACAAATTCAAAACTGAAATATCACATTTAAATAAGTATTCAGACCCTTTACTCAGTACTTTGTTGAAGCACCTTTGGCAGTGACTACAGCATCGAGTCTTCTTGGGTATGATGCTACAAGCTTGGCAAGCCTGTATTTGGTGAGGTTCTCCCATTCTTCTCTGCAGATCCTCTCAAGCTCTGTCAGGTTGGATGGGGAGCGTTGCTGTACAGCTATTTTCAGGTCTCTCCAGAGATGTTCGATCGAGTTCAGGCTCTGGCTGGGCCACTCAAGCACATCTCGAAGCCGCTACTGCGTTGTCCTGGCTGTGTGCTTAGGCTCGTTGTCCTAATGGAAGGTGAACCTTCCCCCCAGTCTGAGGTCCTGAGAGCTTTGGAGCAGGTTTTCATCAAGGATCTCTCTGTACTTTGCTCTGTTCATCTTTCCTTCAAACTGGTCTGAGAGTCTTCAGGTGCCTTTTGGCAAGCTCCAAGCGGGCTGTCATGTGCCTTTTACTGAGGAATGGCTACCGTCTGGCCACTCTACCATAAAGGGCTGATTGGTGGAGTGATGCAGAGATGGTTGTCCTTCTGGAAGGTTCTCCCATCTCCAGAGAGGAACTCTGGAGCTCTGCCAGAGTGACCATTGGATTCTTGACCAAAGCCCTTCTCCCCCGATTGCTCAGTTTGGACAGGCGGCCAGCTCTAGGAAGAGTCTTGGTGCTTACAAACTTTTTCCAATTAAGAATGATGGAGGCCACTGTGTTTTGGGGGGATCCTCAATGCTGCAGTCATTTTTAGGTACCTTCCCCAGATCTGTACCTCGACACAATCCTGTCTCAGAGCTCTACGGACAATTCCTTCGACCTCATGGCTTGGTTTTTGCTCTGACATGCACTGTCAACTATGGGTGCTTATATAGACAGGTGTGTGCTGTTACCTGGGGTAAGGGTATTGTGTGTTGATTGCTGAATATTTGTATTTATTTAAGGCTGTAACGTAACAAAATGTGGAAAAAGTCAATGGGTCTGAATACATTCCAAATGCACTGTAGTATTCACTGAGTATATAAAATATTAATAACACCTGCTCTTTCCATGGCATAGACTGACCAGGTGAATCCAGGTGAAAGCTGTGATCCCTTATTGATGTCACCTGTTAAATCCACTTCAATCAGTGTAGATGAAGGGGAGGAGACAGGTTAAAGAAGGAATTTTAAGCCTTGAGACAATTGAGACATGTATTGTGTATGTGTTCCATTCAGAAGGTGAATAGGCAAGGCAAAAGATTTAAGTGCCTTTGAACGGGGTATGGTAGTAGGTGCCAGGCGTACCGGTTTCTGTCAAGAACTGCAATGCTGCTGGTTTCCTGTGTGTACCAAGAATGGTCCACCAATCAAATAACATCCAGCCAACTTGACAAAACAGCCTACCATCAACAGATGAACTCAGCAAAAAAGAAACGTCCCCTTTTCAGGATTTGTAAAAATCCAAATAACTTCACAGATCTTCATTGTAAAGGGTGTGGTAAACCGTGGGGTGTTGGGTTGAGCGTGCAGAGATTGACACAGAGACAGGGAGGCTTTAGGCCACAGAAACAACTTTACTAAGACAGAAAATACACATAACAAAGAAAATCACTTAGGTTTACCTCTGTCCTTCTTCTCTACCTTTGCTTGGTGATGGTCTCTCCCCCTTCTCTCTCACGGTGTGCCACCGTGCTCCTTTTATTTAGCCTCCACGGCTGGTTGGCACTTTCCTCTAATTACCTCCACTTAGAGCTGTCTGTGTCGGGGTGCCCAGCTCCCGTATTCCCAGCAGAGGGAGCCAACGTCGCCTCACATACCTCCCTCTATTACCATCCCCTGGGGTAGACCTCCTAGGATACCCCCCCCCCCCCCCTTAGCCCTGACTGGGAGGGAGGCATGCTCAGGACTAGGTTTGCGTCCCTCCTGGATAGGGCGTTCGCATTGCCATGCCGGGCCCCGACCTGTGGATAACAGAGAAAGAGAATCGCTGTAAGGACAGGAACCAGCAGGTGACACGGTCATTCGTGTCCTTACCTCTTGCCATCCACACGAGGGGGGCGTGGTCAGTGATCAGGGTGAACTTCCTCCCGATGAGGTACTACTTGAGGGTGCCGAGTGCCCACTTCACGGCGAGGCACTCCTTCTCGACAATCGAGTATTTCTTCTCCCTCGGGAGGAGCTTCCTGCTGACATACATGGGGTGCTCTTCGCCTTCCTGCTCTTGGGACAAAACGGCCCCCACCCCTGTGTCAGACGTGTCTGTCTGGATCAGGAGGTTTTTTGAGAAGTCCGGGATGACGAGTTCCGGGTGCGAACATAGCGCATCCTTCAGGGCCTGGAATGCCGCCTCTGTGTCCTCTGTCCATCGCACCCTCTGGAGTAGTTGTGCCTTTGTTAAGTCTGTGAGGGGAGAAGTTATTGCGGCAAAGTTAGGTACAAATCTACTGTAGTACCCTGCTAACCCCAGGAATGACTTTACCTGCCTCTTGGTTCGGGGGACCAGCCATCCCCTAATGGCAGCGATTATTTTTTCTTGGGGTTTCACATTTCCCCTCCTGATCTGATATCCCAGGTACTCCACCTCGGCGTAGTTCAGCTTGCAATTGTGGGGGTTCGTGGTCAGACCTGCATCCCTTAGCGTATCAACCACGGCCTGTAACTTACAAAGATGTAACTCCCAACTGTCACTATGCACAATTATGTGATCCAGATAAGCCACTGCGTACTCACTGTGCGGCCGCAGGACGCGGTCCATGAGTCGCTGAAAGGTCGCTGGTTCCCCGTGGAGCCCGAAAGGCAGAACCTGGTAGTGGTATAGCCCCCCCGGGGTGGAGAAGGCAGTCTTCTCTCGGGAGGCCGCTGCCAGTGGCACCTGCCAGTACCCCTTCGTCAGTG
Organism: Salmo trutta; assembly: GCF_901001165.1. NCBI lineage: Eukaryota > Metazoa > Chordata > Actinopteri > Salmoniformes > Salmonidae > Salmo > Salmo trutta. Next base: position 3,136,280 of record NC_042961.1, on the reverse strand, counting down.
CTGACGTATCTCGCCATCCCCAAGCGGTCGATCAGTTCGTCCACCCGGGGCATGGGATAGGCATTGAACTTACTGATCTTGTTCAGGCCCCGGAAGTCATTACAGAAGCGGACGGTTCCGTCCGGTTTCGGGAACCTGCGCTATGGGGCAAGACCACTCACTGTGTGACTCCTCCAGTACCCCCATTTCTAGCATTGTTGTCACTTCCCGCTGGACCGCCACACTCTGGGCTTCTGGTATCCGGTATGGCCGTTTACGCATTTTTTGTCCAGGACAGGTGTGGATCTGATGTTCCATGAGATCCGTGCGCCCCGGCACCTCGGAGAACACGGCTGTATTCTGCTGGACCAACTCTCTGAGCTCTTGTTGTTGGGTCGGGCTGAGATCTTCCCCCATTGCAATTTCGACCGAGGGCGGGCCCTGCTGTGGCCGGGTCCACGTTATGCACATGGTAAAGCTGGAGGGGTTTTCTCTGCCCCGGTTGGCGGACCTTATAGTTGACGTCGCCTACCCGCTCAATGATGTCTTAGGGCCCATGCCACGTAGCTAGGAATTTACTCTCCATTATAGGGATCAGCACCAAGACCTTCTCACCGGGTTGGAACTCTTGTGGTTGGGTCCCCCGGTTGTAGACATGCTCCTGGGCACGTTGTGCCTGGGCCATGTGCTCTGTCACCACTGGCCAGATCGCCGCCAATGTTCTACTATGCTGCGAGAGGGGGGGGGGGTTCGGCTGCTCCTCCCAGAACTCCTTGGCTAGGTCCAGCAGCCCGCGGGGCCGATGGCCATACAGGAGCTCAAAGGGGGAGAACCCCGTGGATGCTTGGGGTACCTCGCGCACTGAAAACATCAGGTGGGGCAGCAGCTGGTCCCTGTTCCTCCCGTCTCTCTCGATGACCTTCTTCAGCATCTGTTTTATGGTCTTATTGAAGCCTTCCACCAGCCTGTCAGTTTGTGGATGGTACACACTGGTCCTCACCTGTTTAATTCGTAACAGATTGCAGACATCTTTCATCACACGAGACATGAACGCGGTGCCATGGTCCGTCAGGATTTCCCGCGAAATACCCACCCGGCTAAATAAATGGAAGAGCTCCTGTGCGATAACTTTTGCTGCCGCCGTGCGTAGCGGGATTGCCTCAGGACACCGGGTGGCGTAATCCACGGTTACCAGGATGTATTGGTGTCCCCTCATGGTCTTCACCAACGGACCACCAACCACCCCACCAGATCCATTACCATCCACTCAAATGGCACTCCTATAATGGGCAAGGGAACCAAAGGGTTTCGATAATGCACACTCAGATCTGTGATCTGCCACTCCGGGCAACTACGGCAGTAGTCCTCCACGGCTTGCTTGACTCCGGGCCAGAGGAACAGGTTCCCGATCCGCTCCCTGGTTTTCTCCATCCACAGGTGTACCCCAAGCAGGTGGGTGTGGGAACGCTGCAACACAGTCCTAACATACTGGCTGGGTATGAGTAACAAGTCTTTTGTATCCCCATTATGCTTTATTAACCTGATAGAATAAATTATGCTTGATTGCGAAGTAGGGGTAGCGCCAATCACTTACCCTAGGTAACAGTACGCCATCCACTGCAATCACCTGGCCCCTAGCGCTCTGGAGATTGGGGTATTCTAACTGGTCCGTCCCGAACTGACAGGTGAGGATTCCCGTGTCGGGAGGTCTGAAAGAGCTGCAAAATCTGGACCCCTACAAATCAGCTGGGCTTGACAATCTGGACCCTTTCTTTCTAAAATTATCTGCCGAAATTATTGCAACCCCTATTACTAGCCTGTTCAACCTCTCTTTCGTGTCGTCTGAGATTCCCATAGATTGGAAAGCAGCTGCTGTCATCCCCCTCTTCAAAGGAGGTGACACTCTTGACCCAAATTGCTACAGACCTATATCCATCCTACCCTGCCTTTATAAGGTCTTCGAAAGCCAAGTCAACAAACAGATTACCGACCATTTCGAATCCCACCGCACCCTCTCCGCTATGCAATCTGGTTTCAGAGCTGGTCATGGGTGCACCTCAGCCACGCTCAAGGTCCTAAACGACATCGTAACCGCCATCGATAAGAAACAATACTGTGCTGCCGTATTCATTGACCTGGCCAAAGCTTTTGACTCTGTTAATCACCACATCCTCATCGGCAGACTCAGTAGCCTTGGTTTCTCAAACGATTGCGTCGCCTGGTTCACCAACTACTTCTCTGATAGAGTTCAGTGTGTCAAATCGGAGGGCCTGCTGTCCGGACCTCTGGCCGTCTCTATGGGGGTACCACAGGGTTCAATTCTTGGGCCCACTCTTTTCTCTGTATACATCAATGATGTCGCTCTTGCTGCTGGTGAATCTCTGATCCACCTCTACGCAGACGACACCATTCTGTATACTTCTGGCCCTTCTTTGGACACTGTGTTAACCTCTCTGGCGCATGTGGGACGAACTCGTCCCACCTACGTAACAGCCACTGAAATCCAGTGGCGCGATTTTTGAATCGTTAGAAATACTATTACTTCAATTTCTCAAACATATGACTATTTTACAGCTATTTAAAGACAAGAATCTCGTTAATCTAACCCCACTGTCCGATTTCAAAAAGGCTTTACAACGAAAGCAAAACATTAGATTATGTCAGCAGAGTGCCCAGCCAGAAATAATCAGACACCCATTTTTCAAGCTAGCATATCATGTCACATAAACCCAAACCACAGCTAAATGCAGCACTAACCTTTTATGATCTTCATCAGATGACACACCTAGGACATTGTGTTATACAATACATGCATGTCTGTTCAATCAAGTTCATATTTATATCAAAAAACAGCTTTTTACATTAGCATGTGACGTTCAGAAAAAGCATAACCCCCGCAAACTTCCGGGGAATTTACTAACAGTTTGCTAAATTACTCACGATAAACGTTCACAAAAAGCATAACAATTATTTTAAGAATTATAGATACATTACTCCTCTATGCACTCGATATGTCCGATTTTAAAATAGCTTTTCGGATGAAGCACATTTTGCAATAATCTAAGTACATAGCCCGGCATCACAGGGCTAGCTATTTTGACACCCACCCAGGTCAGCCTCCACCAAAATCACATTTCCTATAAGAAAAATGTTCTTACCTTGCTTGTTCTTCGTCAGAATACACTGCCAGGACTTCTACTTCAATAACAAATGTTGGTTTGGTCCCAAATAATCCATCGTTATATCCAAACAGCGACGTGTTGTTCGTGAGTTCTAGACACTATCAGAATGCTTCATCACGGTCTCCGCATGGCGCATTGGCGTGACAAAAAAATTCGAAATATTCCATTACCGTACTTCGAAGCATGTCAACCGCTGTTTAAAACCAATTTTTATGCCATTTATCTCGTAGAAAAGTGATAATATTCCGACCGGGAATATGCATTGAGCCTAAACAGCCGAATTAAATTTCTCCTCAGGAGCGAATTGTGCACGCGCCTCATTCAAAGGTCCTCTGAGCCGCCACTTACCAAAGCCGATAATGTGTTTCAGCCTGAGGCTGCCTCGTCAACCTTCAGTTATTTCCCGGGTTCTGAGAGCCTATCGGAGCCCTGGGAATTGTCACGTTACAGCTAAGATCCTTACTTTTCAATAAACAGATGCAAGACGCACGACTCCTTGTCAGACAGGGTACTTCCTGCTTGAAACCTTGTCAGGTTTTTGCCTGCCATAGGAGTTCTGTTATACTCACAGACACCATTCAAACAGTTTTAGAAAATTCAGAGTGTTTTCTATCCAAACCTGAACAATAATATGCATATTCTAGCTTCTGAGTTGGTGTAGGAGGCAGTTAAAAATGGGCACATATTTTTTCCAAAATTCTCAATACTGCCCCCTATCCCAAACAGGTTAACAACCCTCCAGACGAGCTTCAATGCCATAGAACTCTCGGTCCGTGGTCTCCAACTGCTTCTAAATACAAGTAAAACTGAATGCATGCTCTTCAACCGATCGCTGCCTGCACCTGCCCGCCTGTCCAGCATCACTTCTCTGGACGGTTCTGACTTAGAATTTGTGGACAACTACAAATACCTAGGTGTCTGGTTAGACTGTAAACTCTCCTTCCAGACTCACATCAATCATCTCCAATCCAAAATGAAATCTAGAATTGGCTTCCTATTTCGCAACAAAGCATCCTTCACTCATGCTGCCAAACTAACCCTCGTAAAACTGACCATCCTACCAATCCTCGACTTCAGCGATGTCATTTACAAAATAGCCTCCAATACCCTACTCAACAAGTTGGATGCAGTCTATCATAGTGCCATACGTTTTGTCACCAAAGCCCCATATACTACCCACCACTGCGACCTGTACGCTCTCGTTGGCTGGCCTTCGCTTCATGATCATCGCCAAATACATTGGCTCCAGGTCATCTACAAGACCCTGCTAGGTAAAGTCCCCCCTTATCTCCGCTCACTGGTCACCATAGCAGCACCCACCTGTAGCACACGCTCCAGCAGGTATATCTCTCTGGTCACCCCTAAAGCCAACTCCTCCTTTGGTCGTCTCTCCTTCCAGTTCTCTGCTGCCAATGACTGGAACGAACTACAAAAATCTCAAACTGGAAACACTTATCTCCCTCACTAGCTTTAAGCACCAGCTATCAGAGCAGCTCCCAGATCACTGCACCTGTACATAGCCCATCTATAATTTAGCCCAAACTACTACCTCTTCCCCTACTTTATTTATTTATTTATTTATTTTGCTCCTTTGCACCATATTATTTATATTTTAACTTTGAACTTTCTTCAAATAACAAATCTACCATTCCAGTGTTTTACTTGCTATACTTTATTTACTCTGCCACCATGGCCTTTTTTGCCTTTACCTCCCTTATCTCACATCATTTGCTCACATTGTATATAGTCTTATTTCTTTCTACTCTATCATTGATTGTATGTTGTTCTACTCCATGTGTAACTCTGTGTTTTTAATGTTGTCGAACTGCTTTGCTTTATCTTGGCCAGGTCGCAGTTGTAAATGAGAACTTGTTCTCAACTTGCCTACCTGGTTAAATAAAGGTGAAATAAAAAATTTAATAAATAAAAAATCTAGGGCCTCCACCTCCATAAAGGGGAGCCTGAGGTCTTCCTCGCCCAGTGCCTCGCTTGCCGGAGCGGGGTCGTCTCCCTCCTCCGGGTCCGACTCGGGCCCAGTGGACACCTCTCGTGGCGGGGGTTGGTTTGCACAGGCCACCGTCCTTTTTCCTTTTCTTCCTACCTCCCATGCTCGCCTCCCCAGGTCACTCCTCCACAGTGCCTGGAAGAGAGGGCAGTCTCAACCGAGGAGAATGGACAGGGGTAGGTTAGGAACAGCTCCCACATGCATCTGGCACTCCCACTTTGAGGTGGTTATCCTCACGGGCACCGTTGGGTACCTCTTTGTGTCCCAATGTACACAGGACACTGTCACCTCCTCGTCACCCGGTTCCTCCTTCCCCTCTCATGTGAGCCACTGCGGGTGGGCCAGGGTCACCATGCTGCCGGAGTCCAGCAGAGCGCTGGTGTTGATGCCATCGATTCGTACAGGAACCATCGGAGGGGCCGTCTCCGTGTGCGTCCAACAGGAGGTGACGTAACTCGCCATCCGGGACACCCCAGAGCTGGGGGATGCGGAGGTCATGGCCTCCTCCCGGCCGGGACAGCTCCACGCGAGGTGCCACGGCTCACCGCACTCATAGCAGCATCTCTGATCTGGGTCCAGCAGCCGCCGACGTCATCGGTTTGGGTTACCCTCCCGCTTCACAGGCTCGGCTGGTTCCGTCCGGGCCCCCTTCAGCTCCTCGCCTCTCTTTGTGTTGTTCGCCCCCCTCGCCACGTCTCTTTTCTCCGCTCGGGCCCCTCTCAGCAGGTGCTGGGTGTTCTGGTGAATTTTCCCTGAGGTCAGCAATTCCTCCAGGCTCTGGGGGTTCTGCATGCTCACAGTCTTCTTCATCTCGTAGGGCAGGGCCCGAAGGTATTTATCCAGGACGAGCTTGTCAAGCATCGGGAGGGACGGTACTTCCATCAGTAGCCAGCCCCTGGTCAGGCGCACCAGGTCGCTCATCTGAGCACGGGGGAAAGGGTGGGGTCAAAGGCTCAGTCGTGGACCAGTTGTGCACGGCATGCGAGATTGAACCCATAATGGCTCAGGATCTCCCATTTCAGTCCCTCATAATTCACGGCCTGGTCAGTATTCAAATCAAACTAGGCCTTCTGGGCCTTCCCAGAGAGGTAGGGTGCCAACAGGCTGGCCCACTTGGGCTTCCCGCTGTGCTGTCCTCTCGAAGGTGCACAAATACGACTCCACGTCATCTTAACTGAACCAGAAACTGATTCGGGCCAGACTCCTGAGCCCTCCCAACCTTCAACTGGGCTACCTCCGCTACCAGTCTGCGGTTTTGTTGGTGCTGCTCCTCTAGTGCTTGCTCCTGGAGAGCCTGTTGCTTCTGCTGGTTGAGGATGAACTGAGCTACCAGCTCCTCCATGGTAATCTCAATACGCTCGACCCCACAGCACCCAAAGCTACTGAGTTGCCCGCATTCTCCACCATATGTGGTAAACCATGGGGTGTTGGGTTGAGCGTGCAGAGATTGACACAGAGACAGTCCCATTGAGCACGTCTGGAACCTGTTGGATCGGCGGGTGAGGCCTAGGCCATTCCCCCCAGAAATGTCTGGGAACTTGCAGGTGCCTTGGTGGAAGAGTGGGGTAACATCTCACAGCAAGAACTGGCACATCTGGTGCAGTCCATGAGGAGGAGATGCACTGCAGTACTTAATGCAGCTGGTGCCCACACCAGATACTGACTGTTACTTTAATTTTGACCCACCCCCTTTTGTTCAGGGACACATTATTCCATTTCTGTTAGTCACATGTCTGTGGAACTTGTTCAGTTTATGTCTCAGTTGTTGAATCTTGTTATGTTCATACAAATATTTACACATGTTAAGTTTGCTGAAAATAAACGCAGTTGACAGTGAGTGGACGTTTCTTTTTTTGCTGAGTTTATTATACCACCTCATAATATAGAGTACCCGGACCAGGAGTAGTCAGTCATTATGTACTGCTCAAAAAAATAAAGGGAACACTTAAACAACACATCCTAGATCTGAATGAAAGAAATAATCTTATTAAATACTTTTTTCTTTACATAGTTGAATGTGCTGACAACAAAATCACACAAAAATAATCAATGGAAATCCAATTTATCAACCCATGGAGGTCTGGATTTGGAGTCACACTCAAAATTAAAGTGGAAAACCACACTACAGGCTGATCCAACTTTGATGTAATGTCCTTAAAACAAAATGAGGCTCAGTAGTGTGTGTGGCCTCCACGTGCCTGTATGACCTCCCTACAACGCCTGGGCATGCTCCTGATGAGGTGGCGGATGGTCTCCTGAGGGATCTCCTCCCAGACCTGGACTAAAGCATCCGCCAACTCCTGGACAGTCTGTGGTGCAACGTGGCGTTGGTGGATGGAGCGAGACATGATGTCCCAGATGTGCTCAATTGGATTCAGGTCTGGGGAACGGGCGGGCCAGTCCATAGCATCAATGCCTTCCTCTTGCAGGAACTGCTGACACACTCCAGCCACATGAGGTCTAGCATTGTCTTGCATTAGGAGGAACCCAGGGCCAACCGCACCAGCATATGGTCTCACAAGGGGTCTGAGGATCTCATCTCGGTACCTAATGGCAGTCAGGCTACCTCTGGCGAGCACATGGAGGGCTGTGCGGCCCCCCAAAGAAATGCCACCCCACACCATGACTGACCCACCGCCAAACCGGTCATGCTGGAGGATGTTGCAGGCAGCAGAACGTTCTCCTCGGCGTCTCCAGACTCTCCAGACTGTCACGTCTGTCACATGTGCTCAGTGTGAACCTGCTTTCATCTGTGAAGAGCACAGGGCGCCAGTGGCAAATTTGCCAATCTTGGTGTTCTCTGGCAAATGCCAAACGTCCTCACGGTGTTGGGCTATAAGCACAACCCCCACCTGTGGACGTCGAGCCCTCATACCACCCTCATGGAGTCTGTTTCTGACCATTTGAGCAGACACATGCACATTTGTGGCCTGCTGGAGGTCATTTTGCAGGGCTCTGGCAGTGCTTCTCCTGCTCCTCCTTGCACAAAGGCGGAGGTAGCGGTCCTGCTGCTGGGTTGTTGCCCTCCTACGGCCTCCTCCATGTCTCCTGATGTACTGGCCTGTCTCATGGTAGCGCCTCCATGCTCTGGACACTACGCTGATAGACACAGCAAACCTTCTTGCCACAGCTCACATTGATGTGCCATCCTGGATAAGCTGCACTACCTGAGCCACTTGTGTGGGTTGTAGACTCCGTCTCATGCTACCACTAGAGTGAAAGCACCGCCAGCTTTCAAAAGTGACCAACACATCAGCCAGGAAGCATAGGAACTGAGAAGTGGTCTGTGGTCCCCACCTGCAGAACCACTCCTTTAATGGGGGTGTCTTGCTAATTGCCTATAATTTCCACTTGTTGTCTATTCCATTTGCACAACAGCATGTGAAATTTATTGTCAATCAGTGTTGCTTCCAAAGTGGACAGTTTGATTTCACAGAAGTGTGATTGACTTGAAGTTACATTGTGTTGTTTAAGTGTTCCCTTTATTTTTTTGAGCAGTGTATAATACTGCTGGCTGTGAGGTTTTCAACCTCCCTTATACTAACCCATGTCAGAGGAGGCAGGTGTGAGGAGCTATAGGAGGACGGGCTAATTGTAATGGCTGGAATAGAATAAATGAAACGGTATCAAACCCATCTAACACATGGAAACCACATGCCTGACTCTGTTCCATGTATTCCCTGCCAACCATTACAATGAGCTGGTCCTCCTATAGCTCCTCCCACAAGGCTGTCAGATGTTGGTGGATCCTGATCCCAGAAGTGGATTCTCCTCAGATCAATCACCTGCTCTCCTATCTATCTACAACCATGGTGAAGTCTAGCAAACAGGGATTTATTATTAGGGTTGTGTTGGAGCTGTGGTGAGTCTGTGTGTGTGGTGCTCTGTAGTTTGCAGCAGTCAGGTTGCACCATCAGAGGACTGAGTGATGTCCCTTCTGTGGGGCTCCGTGCCTGTTTGTTGACACACACGTGCTGAAGCTCAGGCTGAGCTCCACTAGGGACTCTCATCCCTCCTATTCAACCATCAGTCACCTCATTAATTACACACTGATTTCCCCTCACATTCACTACTCTGGCTCTCAGCAGCAAATAGAAAGGGAGAACTTGAAGAGGTAGCTGCACCGTATATTGCTCAGATGAAATACATTATTAACAACCAATGTTTCAAATCAAATCACATTTTATTGGTCACATACACATGTTTAGCAGATGTTATTGTGGGTGTAGCGAAATCATTGTGTTTCTAGTTTCAACGGTGCAGTAATATCTAACAATTCACAACAATACACACAAACCTAAAAGGAAAAGAATGGAATTAAGGAATATATAAATATTAGGATGAGCAATGTCGGAGTGGCATAGAATAGAATACAGTATATACACACATATGAGATGAGTAAAGCAAAAATATGTAAACATTATTAAAGTGACTAGTGTTCCACTATTAAAGTGGCCAGTGATTTCAAATCTATGTATATAGGGCAGCAGCCTCTAAGGTACAGGGTTACAAAACCGGGTGGAAGCTGCTTAGTGATGACTATTTAACAGTCTGATGGCCTTGAGATAGAATCTGTTTTTCAGTCTGTCTGTTCCAGCTTTGATGCACCTGTACTGACCTCGCCTTCTGGATGATATCAGGGTGAACAGGCAGTGACTTGGTGGTTGTTGGCCTTCCTGTGACATCGGGTGCTCTAGGTGTCCTGGAGGGCAGGTAGTTTGCCCCCGGTGATGCGTTAGGCAGACCGCACCACCCTCTGGAGAGCCCTGCGGTTGCAGGTGGTACAGTTTCCGTACCAGGCGGTGATACAGCCTGACAGGATGCTCTCAATTGTGCATCTGTAAACGTTTGTGAGGGTTTTAGGTACCAAGCCAAATTTCTTCAGCCTCCTGAAGTTGAAGTGGTGCTATTGCGCCTTCTTCACCACACCGTCTGTGTGGGTGAACCATTTCAGATCATCAGTGATGTGTACACTGAGGAACTTGAAGCTTTCCACCTGCTCCACTGCGGTCCCGACGATGTGGACAGGGGCATGCTCCCTCTGCTGTTTCCTGAAGTCCACGATCAGCTCCTTTGTTTTGTCGACATTGAGTGAGGTTATTTTCCTGGCACCACACTCCCAGGGCCCTCACCTCCTCCTTGTAGGCTGTCTTGTAGACCTACTACTGTTGTGTCGTCTGCAAACTTGATGATTGAGTTGGAGGCGTGCGAGGCCACACAGTCATGGGTGAACAGGGAGTACAGGAGGGAGCTGAGCACATACCCTTGTGGGGCCCCTGTGTTGAGGACCAGTGAAGTGGAGGTGTTGTTTCCTACCTTCACCACCTGGGGGGCGGTCCGTCAGGAAGTCCAGGACCCAGTTGCACAGAGTGGGGTTCAGACCCAGGGCCCCGAGCTTAATGATGAGCTTGGCTTTGGTGTTGAATGTTGAGCTATAATCAATGAACAGCATTCTTACATAGGTATTCCTTTTATCCAGATGTGATAGGGCACTGTGAAGTGTGATGGCGACTGCAACATCTGTGGATCTATTGGGGCGGTAAGCAAATTGAAAGTGGGTCTAGGGTGTCAGGTAAGATAGAGATGATATGATCCTTAAAACCTCTTAAGGATTTCTACAGATCGGTGTCCCACCCACGGGACAGTTGAGCTAACGTAGGCTAATGCGACTAGCATGAGGTTGTAAGTAACAAGAACATTTCCCAGGACATAGACATATCTGATAATGGCAGAAAGCTTAAATTCGTGCACTGTCCAATTTACAGTAGCTATCACAGCGAAATAATACCATGCTATTGTTTGAGGAGAGTGCACAGTTTTGAACTTGAAGTTACTAATAAACCAATTAGGCACATTTGGGCAGTCTTGAAAAAACATTTTGAACATAAATGCAATGGTTCATTGGATCAGTCTAGAACTTTGCACATACACTGCTGCCATCAAGTGGCCAAAATCTAAATTGCACCTGGGCTGGAATAATACATTATGGTCTTTCTCATGCAATTCAAAGACGGTCAAAAAAATTCAAACGGTTGTTTTTTTCATTGTATTACCTTTTACCATATCTAATGTGTCGCGTCCTGACCATAGTAAGATGTTATTTTCTATGGTAGAGTAGGTCAGGGCGTGACAGGGGGTGTTTTGTGTTTTTCTATATCTATGTTTAGGTTCTAGTTTTTCTATTTCTTTGTAAGTCGCTCTGGATAAGAGCGTCTGCTAAATGACTTAAATGTAAATGTAAATGTATGTTGTTGTTTTTTGGGATGATCTCCAATTAGAGGCAGCTGGTCCTCGTTGTCTCTAATTGGAAATCATACTTAAGTAGGGTTTTTTTTCCACCTGTGTTTGTGGGTAGTTGTCTTCTGTTTAGTTTATGTACCTGACAGAACTGTGCGCTTTTCTTTTCGCTTTGTTATTTTTTCTTTAGTGTTCTGAGTAAAAAAATAAATATCATGAGCAATCGACATCAAAAATTCATCATGAGCAATCAACAGACTGCGCTTTGGTCCCCTCTCTACGACAGCCGTTACAAATGTGTTATATTCTCCTACATTCCTTTCACATTTCCACAAACTTCAAAGTGTTTCCTTTCAAATGGTATCAAGAATATACATATCCTTGCTTTGATTTGGGTATGTCATTTTAGGCGAAAATAGGGAAAAAAAGGGGCAGATCCTTAAGTAACTAGCTTCTCGGGGAGATAGTCATTTAGTTCAGTTACCTTTGCTTTCTTCGGTAAAGGAACAATGGTGGAGATCTTGAAGCAAGTGGGGACAGCAGACTGGGATAGGGAGAGATTGAATATGTCCATAAACACTCCAGCCAGCTGGTCTGCGTATGCTCTGAGGATGTGGCTAGGGATACCGTCTGGGCAGGCAGCCTTGCGAAGGTTAATATGCTTAATTAGGGATAGGCATCCCGCCAGCGGGACAAGCCGACAACATACGTTGAAATTGGAGGGCGCACAATTCAAATAAATAATCGGAATATTAAACATTCATGAACATACAAGTATCTTATATAATTTAAAACCTTAAATTCTTGTTAATCTAACTGCGTTGTCCGATTTGCAATAGGCTTTACGGCAAAAGCATACCGTGCGATTGTCTGAGGATGGCACCCCATATCATCATATTTTTCAACCAGCACAGGCTTCATAAAATCACAAATAGCGATTAAATAAATCACTTACTTTTGAAGATCTTCCTCTGTTTGCAATCCCAAAGGTCCTAGCTACAACATGAATGTTAGTTTTGTTAGATAAAGAAGGATTTTATATCCCAAAAAGTCTGTTTAGTTGGCGCAATCGATTCAGTAATCCACTCGTTCAACATGCAGACAAAGGAGTCCAAAAAGCTACCGCTAAACTTCGCCAAAACAACGTTTCTATTTAATCCTCAGGTACTCTAAAATGTAAATAAACTATAATATTTCATACGGAAAGTAGTATGTTCAATAGGAAAGTCAAATTAGTAAGCGCATGCCCTCTCCCTCGCTCTCCGAAAGACATGTTCTGGTGGTGTCCTAACCAAAACTCCAAATTCTTGCTTGTTTTTCAAAAAACAACCAAAACTCAAAATTCTTGTTTGTTTTTCAAAAAACAAGCCTGAAACCTTGAATAAAGACTGTTGACATCTAGTGGAAGCCATAGGAATTGCAATCTGGGAGATGGATTTACATAGGAACAATAGGTTTCCATTATAAAAGAGCCTGGGACCTCAAAAAAAAAGAAAGATTCCGGTTGGTTTTTGTCTTGCCATATCAATTATTTTATAGCCTCAGACATTATTTTAACAGTTGTAGAAACTTCAAAGTGTTTCTATCCAATGCTACCAATTATATGCATATCCTGGCTTCTGGGCCTGAGTAACAGGCAGTTTACTTTGGGCACGTCAGTCAGGTGGAAATTCAGGAAACTAGACCCTATCCCTAATTTACTCACGTCGGCCACAGAGAAGGAGAGCCCACAGTCCTTGGTAACAGGCAGCGTCGGTGGCACTGTTTTATCCTCAAAGCGGGCAAAGGTGTTTAGCTTGTCCGGAAGCAAGACGTTGGTGTCCGTGACGTGGCTGGTTTTCCTTCTGCCATCTATCCATGGTGTCATTAGCGTCGTAAGGGACAGACCAAGTGCTCATCGTATAGTGCTCATCTTCTTTCTTTATTGAGAGAGAACACTCAAACAAAATAAACAAACGACGAAACAGTTCCAAGCTATACAGAAAACAACCACCCACAAACCCAAAGGAAAAAAGGGCTGCCTAAGTATGGCTTCCAATCAGAGACAACGAAAGACACCTGCCTCTGATTGGAAACCATACTCGGCCACACATAGAAAACGAACATAGAAAATGAAAATTAGAACAAATCCCCTCTAAATAAACCAACCCCAAAACAACACCCCCTGCCATGCCCTGACCATACTACAATGACAAATGACCCCTTTACTGGTCAGGATGTGACACATGGTTTCTGGTTTGGGTAGGTTTTAATAGTCACAGTGGGTACTCTCCTATACATTTCCTGATAAACTCAGTCACCGTATCCGTGTATTCGTCAATATTATTCTCAGAGGCTACCCGGAACATATCCCAGTCCACGTGATCAAAACAATCTTGAAGCGTGGATTCCGATTGGTCAGACCAGTGTTGAATAGTCCTTACCATGGGTACTTCCTGTTTGAGTTTCTGCCTATAGGAAGGGAGGAGAAAAATGTAGTTGTGATCACATTTGCCTAAGGGAGGGCGGGGGAGGGCCTTGTAGGTATTTCGAAAAGCTGAGTAGCAGTGGTCTAATGTTTTCTCAGAGCGAGTGTTACAGTCAATGTGTTGGTAGAACTTTGGTAGCGTTTTCCTCAAATTTGCTTTGTTAAAATCACCAACTACAATAAATGCGGCCTCAGGATATGAGGTTTCCAGTTTGCATAAAGTCCAGTGAAGTTTTTTGAGAGCCGTCGTGGTATCGGCTTTTGGGGGAATATACACGACTGTGACTATGACCGAAGAGAATTCTCTTGGGAGGTAATACGGTCTGCATTTGATTGTGAGGTATTCTAGGTCGGGTGAACAAAAGGACTTGAGTGTCTGTGTCATCACAATCACAGTTAATCATAAAACAAACACCCAAGCCTCTTCTTCCCAGAGACTTCTTTATTCCTGTCTGCATGAAACACTGAGAACCCAGCTGGCTGTATGGACAAAGACAATATATCCCGAGAGAGCCATATTTCCATGAAACAGAGTATGTTACTATCCCTGATGTGTCTCTGGAAGGAGATTCTCGCCCTGAGCTCATCTACTTTATTATCCAAAGACTGAACATTAGCAAGTAATATACTCGGAAGTGGTGGATGGTGTGCGCGCTTCCTGAGTCGGACTAGAAGTCCACTCCGAATACTTCTTCTCGCCGGCGGTGTTTTGGATGAGCCTCTGGAATCAGTTCAATTGCCCTGGGAGGTATGAACAAAGCATCCAATTCAGAAAAGTCATATTCCCAATCGTATTGCTGATGAGTTACCGCCGCTCTGATATCCAAAAGTTATTTCTGTCTGCATGTAATAAAACAAAAAAAATCAGAGGCTAATAATGTAAGAAATAAAACACACAAAAAACAAAATATTGCAATGTTGCTTAGAAGCTAGAAGCAGAGCTGCCTTATCTGTCAGCGCCAGCTTTCATCAAGTTTCCAAGCTGCCTTCATCAGGTATTTTAACCAACGTTTAATTTTCTCTTAAGCATCTCAGCACCACACCTCTATTGGAATGGGCTTACCTAGTGATGGGGTAATTATCCCCACACATATTGGACCAACTGAAGTAGGTCCCATGCATTGATGACACATTGGACCAACTGAAGTAGGCCCCATGCATTGATGACACATTGGACCAACTGAAGTAGGCCACATGCATTGATGACATATTGGACCAGCTGAAGTAGGCCCCATGCATTGATGACATATTGGACCAGCTGAAGTAGGCCCCATGAATTGACACATTGGTGTTCATACTCAACATTCAGGGAGAAACAATTAAAATATTAATGTAGGCCCAGCCACAATTGTCAAATATTGACGTCATGTCGGGCACCCCCAAGAACTGTGGGGCACCCGGAAGAGATGTTTGGCACCCCAAAGAGCCTGAAATCCAGTTATAAATCACATGCTGCCAAATGCTGCTCTGTTACTTCTTGATTTCTTGTTAAGAATTGTTTTTGTGTGTGTGTGTGTGTGTGTGTGTGTGTGTGTGTGTGTGTGTGTGTGTGTGTGTGTGTGTGTGTGTGTGTGTGTGTGTGTGTGTGTGTGTGTGTGTATGTATATTGTATTTGAGAGACATTCTACTGCCCTGTAGGAGCTGATAACACAAGACATTCTACTGCCCTGTTGGAACTGGTAACATAAGCATTTCACTGCACCTGCTTTAACACCTGCAAATCTGTGTACGCTACCAATAAACTTTGATTTGATATGCTAGCGTATTAGACAGAGATCAAGCTTCCAGTTTGTTTATTCATCATGTACTGTCCATCTGATGTACAAGGAGTACACAGTGCCATGAAATGCTTACCTGCGAGGTTCCCCTCTCGACAATGCAACAACATTAGGAAAAGTAATTAAGTGAATTAAAGAGTACTAAAAATGAAAGGCTCTATGAATAAAAATAGGATCAAAATGTGGCTAATATAATACAAGGCTACACTCAAACGAATTGATGTAGGATACGTGCCGGGGGATTGAGCAATAATAAATAGACATTGGGTAGTAATAATAAAAAAAGATGTTTGCTGGTTATGTTTTAATTGTTCTCCCTGTGGTGGTTGGGTGTAACTAATTAAACTGTTATATTTTCTGTGGTATTTACTGTACACCACTGTAAAGTTCACATTGTTCACATTTATTTTTTCTGATATGTTGTTCACCTTAACAGAAAGGGTAGCAGCTATTCCCACAGGGTCACTGTGTGGACGAGTCACAAACAAGAGGAAATGAGAAAAATCACTTCTTTATTTCCACTAAGGCTATTCATAGACTATCAGACAACTGTAAGTCTCAATCGGAAAACACCTTATCCTTGTAACACAGAAATGTGTTTCTCCATCTTTTTCAAACAGAATTTCAATCGATGACTAGACAACGTTTACACAATGGTAGTCCTTAATTATATGCCATCAGATACAGACCTAATCTTCAATTAAAAGCGATATTGTAGACTTATGACGGTTCCTTTTGCTAGCCTTCATTCAGCCATTGTGTTTCTTTATGTACAGCCCTGTCTCTCCTGGCAAAGCTTTTCCACCCGATCATTCCTGTTGGTGTCCAACGAAGGCCGACACACCTACTCTTAACTGTGTTTGCATCCTAAATGGCACGCTATCCCCTTTAGAGGGCATTACTTCTGACCACGGCCCAGAGGGCTTCTCTGGTCAAACGTAGTGCACTATATAGAGACAAAGTATGTCATTTGGGATGCAGCCTGTACAGAGCACCACATGCCTAGTTCTCAGGGTGCTGGCATTGTTGCTGCCTCTATACTTGGCAAGCCTTCTTCCTGTCTGCTTGAAAGTCTTCATTCAGTTCTCCTCTGGCGCGGGGCCAGAGATCTGCCCCTCCATTCTAGTTCTGTTTCAACTGCCGTGCTCCACAAACTTGTGAAGAGAGTAATGGGCAAAAGATGTGAATTTAACTTTACAACCTAGAGAGTTAGGCTTATTTGTCTCAGGGAGACATTAGCCCTGCAGAGAGATACAAGTCACACAGACAAACAGCTAGTGCAGCTGCCTTCTTCACAACCCCACTACACACCAGGGTATTTATCTGAGAGCTCAAATTGTTATCAAGAACTTGAAGCAGTTTGAAACAAAGAGGAGTGGGGGGGGGACCTAAAATCAAGCCCTGTGCTTGACTAAAGCACACAGTATCTGGACTGTGCTTTCAGACAATAGGGTTTGACTGCTGGACCATTATCATGAAGTGTTAGTGCACCAACGGAAATTGCTGTTCTCTGCCTCTCTGCTTGAATTGGACCAATTGACTTGTGAATCAATGGGGTAGTTTGCCTCAATTCCATGGCTTACTTCCTATATTTGGGCCAATCATGGCTATCATTTTTCTTGCTCTGTTGCTGCCTTATTAAGGGTGCAATATTCACTCCATCTAGTTTACCACATTGGAATGGATTTTACCCAGAGGGAATGGAAGATCCTAGTGGTTTTGTACAATAAAGTAAAGTATTCACTAAACATGCATCAAATGGTTAATCAGTGAGTATGGAACGCTTCACTAGGTGAGGTTGACCCCAGACAAGACAGATTGGACACAAGCACATGGGGCGAGCTTACACCCCAACAGTCTTAGAGGGGGGGCAAGCTCACACCCCAACAGTATTAGGGGGGAGGGGGGGGGGAGCTCACACCCCAACAGTCTTAGAGGGGGGCCAAGCTTACACCCCAACAGTATTAGAGGGGGGCCAAGCTTACACCCCAACTGTCTTAGACGGGGGCCAAGCTTACACCCCAACTGTCTTAGACGGGGGCCAAGCTTACACCCCAACAGTCTTAGAGGGGGGCCAAGCTTACACCCCAACAGTATTAGAGGGGGGCCAAGCTTACACCCCAACAGTATTAGAGGGGGGCCAAGCTTACACCCCAACAGTATTAGAGGGGGGCCACGCTTACACCCCAACAGTATTAGAGGGGGGCCAAGCTTACACCCCAACAGTATTAGAGGGGGGCCAAGCTTACACCCCAACAGTAGTAGAAGGGGGCCAAGCTTACACCCCAACAGTATTAGAGGGGGGCCAAGCTTACACCCCAACAGTATTAGAAGGGGCCAAGCTTACACCCCAACAGTATTAGAAGGGGGTCAAGCTTACACCACAACAGTATTAGAAGGGGCCAAGCTTACACCCCAACAGTCTTAGAGGGGGGCCAAGCTTACACCCCAACAGTATTAGAGGGGGGCCAAGCTTACACCTCAACAGTATTAGAGGGGGGCCAAGCTTACACCCCAACAGTATTAGAGGGGGGCCAAGCTTACACCCCAACAGTATTAGAGGGGGGCCAAGCTTACACCCCAACAGTATTAGAGGGGGGCCAAGCTTATACCCCAACAGTATTAGAAGGGGCCAAGCTTACACCCCAACAGTATTAGAGGGGGGCCAAGCTTACACCCCAACAGTATTAGAAGGGGCCAAGCTTACACACCAACAGTATTAGAGGAGGGCCAAGCTTACACCCCAACAGTATTAGAGGGGGGCCAAGCTTACACCCCAACAGTATTAGAGGGGGGACAAGTTTACACCCCAACAGTCTTAGAGGAAGGCCAAGCTTACACCCCAACAATATTAGAGGAGGGCCAAGCTTACACCCCAACAGTCTTATTTCAGTGGCCATTGAGTATGCTCACTTCTTAATCCCACTGATACATATCAAAGTAGGGTGGTGGAGGTATACACAGTATCAATTAATAAGACTGATGGAACAGATCTGAGTGTTTAGCTCAAAATGTTGCTAAACTATTATTTCTTCACATTTTAGGTGCAGCAAAGTACACACATCAGTAGGCCTATGCGTGAAAGTTCCAAAATGCAATTTGTGGGAAAACACCATTCTAAACTGCACACATGCAATCGGGTTCATGGACAGAGGTGGAAATATATGTTAGAAAGAGGGGAGATCTAAAGAGGCAACAACTATCATGGGAAGCTAATATGGCTAGGATAATGCCTTTGGCTGATAGAAAATGAAAGAATGTTGAAATAAAAATCAATAGAACAGGAGAAAGCATATGAAGAAGTTTTCATAAAAATAATTGCCTCTACATTTCTATGGTTGGATTTTGGCTATATGCTACTTTGAAGCAATGTAAAACATGCAGGTTTCAAACAATTAAGGAACAGGAAAAATACAGAGAGTCTTCCCTGTGGCTCAGTTGGTAGAGCATGGTGTGTGCAATGCCAGGGTTGTGGGTTTGATTCTCACGGTGGGCCAGTACAAAAACAAAAATATATTATTATTTAATTTTTTTTAAATGCATGAATTGAAATGAAATGTATGCATTCACTACTGTAAGTCGCTCTGGATAAGAGCGTCTGCTAAATGACTAAAAGGTAAATGTAGTGATAAGCCTAACCATCTTCTGGTAGATGGAAAGGCTTCCTTATCATCTTCTCTATTAAATGTTAACTAGCTACAAAGTAGCCTATGCCTACCTGTCAGTGATATCATGATAATTATTTGCATCCAGTGGCCATTTCTTTTGTAAACTCCATCTGATGTGTTACAGAAACACCGCTAATTAAACAGTAGTGCTATGTGCCTGCACACTTCAATTAAAAGGGAAACTACTCTCAAAAATCCAAATGTCTTAGATTTTTCCCAGACCTCAAAAGTGATCTCTTGATGTGGTTTAAGCATGGTTATGGACTGAGAACTGACATTTTTTTTGTTCTGATAATGAAAAATCTGAAACGTGTGAATTTCTGACTCAGTTTATCTGTTTCAATAGTAGGCCTACTATTAGACTACTGCACAGTACAGCTTGGGTTGGCCTGACTATGAAACACCAATGTGGGATTTTTCATTTTAGGTCATTCACACTCTTAGGGAAAAAAAGGGTTCTTCAGCTGTCCCCATAGGATAAGCCTTTTTGGTTCCAGATAAAACCCTTTTTGGTTCCAGGTAAAACCATTTTGGGTTCCATGTAGAACCTTCTGTGTAAAGGGTTACACATGGAACTCAAAACTGTTCTATTTGAAACCAAAAGGGTGGTCCCGTGGTCCTGTTGGTAGAGTGTGATGCTTGCAATGCCAGGGTTGTGGGTTCAATTCCCACAGGGGACCAGTATGAAAATCTATGCACTCACTACTGTAAATTGCTCTGGATAAGAGTGTCTGCTAAATGACAAAAATGTTAAATATATGTGGAACCAACAAGGGTTCTCCTATGGCAACAGCTGAAGAACCCTTTTAGGTTCTAGATAGCACCTTTTTTCTAAGAGTCACTATTTCTCATAGAATTTTTCACACAGGGCGTCTTTCCTTCGCCGGGTGGAAAGATTGTTGGCCAGAGCATACCCACTTCTCCAGTTCCCACTACACCCCTGCTCAGTGTGCAGGAGTATATTATGACAGAGCTCACTGAAATGATGCAGTACAAACAAAGACATTGTTTGTGGATCCCATTTCTAAGACCCTTATCTTTTCCTGCAATAGTTTAATAAGAGTTGAACACTCCATCTAGTGGTTTGTGTATCATAATATATCCTTATCAGGAAAGTGAAAGTGCCAGTGGAACTGCTTGATCAATTAATATATTTTTTTCTGAGTGAATGTTTTAAAAAAAAGATATTCAAATCACTGACTAATTGAATATATACACTTTATAAAAACTACTGAAATAATTTACCTTACCCAATATGTCCTCATAGGAGTATTTTCTAAACAAAAATGTATCTTGATTTTAACAGGCAGGTCAATTAACAAGACATTGTTATTTAAACAAGGAGGGCCTGGGTATCACAATAACATATCATATTGAGGAAGGCATTTTCAGGAGAAAAATATATTTCATAATCTCTCATGACATCACGATATTGGGATTTTCAGAACCAAGAGAGAGCAGAGAGAAAGAGAGCGGGAGAGTAGGATAGAGGGAGAGAGAGAGCAAATGATTGTCATATAATACAGTATTTTGCCCGTTTTTTTTACCCTTTTCTACCCATCAGTGTAAGTTTATAGTGGCTGCTGATACGCGATGTATTTCTGCCAGCAGGAAGCGATTTCCCCTTCGCTCTACATTGCATAACTATTTCTCTCTCTTTCTCTGGTCGATATCTCCACACAGTAGCAAAAACAGGACCTCCTCCACCCACCACCCCCACCCTCCGGTATTATTTTCCTGCACAGTTCTATTTTGGCTGTGATATATGAAGATCTAGGTCTGGCTCCCAAATGGCACCCTTTTCCCTATATAGTTCTATGCGCCCTGGTCATAATTAGTGCACTATAAAGGGGAATATAGTGTCATTTGGGACGCAGCATTGTAGCACTGGGGAGGTGTGAGAAGCATGCTAATGAAGGATATATTTATTATTATGAGACAGGAAAAAATGAGATATTTCTCAGCATTTCTTTTCCCCCTCTGTCTGTCTGCCTGTAGCAGCTGTTGTAATCATTTCCCAAATAGGCTGTTCTGGGTTCAGTTTTTCATTTGCCAGTTAGTGTATCAGAGGATAGGAAGGAGTCCATCTTGAGGTAGAGTAAACTCATCACAGGTTCGAAACATGCTGCTAAGTGTCATTCACAGTTTGCCTTTAGCAAAACCCCATTGATACACAACACAGACAGGAGACTTAAAACCAGCAGCCTAATAACATAATCATGGATTTGATCTCAAATCACAAGGTGAGTTGAAGGTGTTGAATCACATTTTGCTTGACCAAAGTCAGATTGGTCTATAAATATCTTAAATCAGTTACCAACACTTAAAATGTCATATCAACATAATCATATCAATCAACATGAAGCATAGATCATTTTAAAGCTAACAGTCTAGCCGTTAAAGTGTTTTTTTTACAAATGTTGTGAATTATTGTGTACATATTAAAACAAATGGTACCTGACTGACTGAGCCTCCATTGTGTCCCTATATATACTGTAATTCAGTTTGTCCCATGTATCGTCATCGTCCTCAGACAAGCCATTTATTAGGCCATAGTACAGACAAAACTAGGTATTTGTCTCAAGTGGCACCCTATTCCCGACATAGTGCACTACTTTTGACCAGGGCACATAGGGCTCTGGTCAAAAGTAGTGCACTACATAGGGAAAATAGTGCCGTTTGGGACTCAGACTAAGGGCCCAACTGTAAACGAGGGGTTCCCCACATGTAAAAGGACTATAAAAAAAGGTCACATAATTAAGTCCCTATGGAGATATAACTGATGGTCTGCCCTTTTCCTGAGACATTACTGAGTCTGTGTGCATCCCAAATGGTATCCTATTCCCTATTAAGTGCACAATCCCCATACAGCTCTAATCTAAAGTAGTGTACACTATGTAGAGAATAGGATGCCATTTGGGATGAATCCACAGTGTCTACTTACTTAGTAAGGACTAAAAATTGTCTTGCATTTCTCCCTGCCTGCCTGCCTGCCTGCCAAATGTTAGAAATCTACATTGAGTTATTTATGGGGATTTGTATTGTAGACCTTCAGCCTTGTACAACTGATCTGTGATTCTACTGTATGGCTCAGGCAGCCCCAGGCTGTCCCCAATGGCACCCTGTTCCCTACATAGTGCACTACTTTTGATTAGAGCCCAAATGACCCTGGTCAAAAGTAGTGCACTAGCCTTTACAGGGAATAGGGTGCCATTTCAGATGCAGTCCTAGTCCCAGTGCTATGCCACACAGCCACAGGGCCACAGCACCCCCTGGCCTTGTATTGTATGTAGGCTCTAGAAATCTAGTTACTAGTCTCTTTCTAATCCGAGTGTGGAAATCTCCTCACTCGTCTTTAGTATATAGGGCCAAAACGTCCAAACAGTCCATTTATGGGTCGGAATTTTGAATAAACTTCCTCTACCTGTTGTTCGCTGATTTCTTCCTTCTGCACTGGAACTTTGAGACAAAATATCCACAGAAAAGTATTATTAAACCCACTTCAAAACATGGGTGTCTGTGTGCGGTTATCAACATTTGTTTGCTCATCAGCAAAGCATGCACACTAACTGAAGTACATGCAGGCGATGCATACACACTAGCTGAACTACATGCAGGCGATGCATACCATACTCACTAACTGAAGTACATGCAGGCGATGCATACACACTAACTGAAGTACATGCAGGCGATGCATACACACTAACTGAAGTACATGCAGGCGATACATACACACTAACTGAAGTACATGCAGGCGATGCATACACACTAACTGAAGTACATGCAGGCGATGCATACACACTAACTGAAGTACATGCAGGCGATGCATACATACTAAGTGAAGTACATGCAGGCAATGCATACATACTAACTGAAGTCTTGCAGGTGTTTACATGGTTTTTCACATGTGCCAGGCGATATAAATCCCAACAGCAGTTACCCACGTTTTGAAAAGTTGGTTTAGGACCAACCGCATATACAACAGGTATACTAAATTCAAATAAAATTGTATTCAACATTCTGGTTTGTAGAGGTCGTGAGAGGATTTTCCAAATGAATGTATGTCGTTATCTCAGACTGTGTAACCAGAGGTCATTACTTAAGCCCATTGCTAAACAGACATGACATGCACGCAGGCTACTACAGATCAATTGAGGTAAGAATGCACATTTGACATAGCATTACACCTAGCTTTTCATTTTTTATTAGAAAATTGATTTGCTCTACCTGTTGTCCACTGATTCATGTTAAA
Organism: Salmo trutta; assembly: GCF_901001165.1. Lineage (NCBI taxonomy): Eukaryota > Metazoa > Chordata > Actinopteri > Salmoniformes > Salmonidae > Salmo > Salmo trutta. The sequence continues at coordinate 3,112,712 of NC_042961.1, read as the reverse complement.
GTGTGTTAAACTCCTTCGGTCTTCATAATTTACACATTCCTAAATTCACAATTTTGTTAGTTTAGCACCTGTTCATCTAAACAGCTGATGATGAGATCGGCTAATGTTAGCTAGCTAGCAAGCACAATCTGATACATTAGTTTACCTTCTACGTCGTGAATGTTCCCTTCTGTTATTTCCTTCGGCACCCGTACGTCTTCAACTGTCTATGTTCATATAGTTCTATCAAACTTATAGCAAACAAACTGAATTTGCACCTTTTAATTTTTATTTACCCAAATGTTATTTTATATGGCAACTTCCTGACCTGTCATCTAGATCTGATGCTGCTTCCGGCTATATCCGATATGGCCGCTAGCTGATTATGACCAAATCAAAACCAGAAATGTGCTTCGATATAACGTGTTATGATCTAATTGAGTAAATATCCAGAAGATGAGTGCTGAGACTCTTTTAGCATATCTCTGCATGGTTTGGTAAATAAAGCCCCCAGGATATCAGAGGGAGGGTAAGAAACCATCTGCTGGCTCACCTATTGAGTGGTGTAGAGAGGCCGCCAACCTCTATGGCTTGATTTCCTGCAAGGGGAGATACGAGTGGAGTTTAACCTCTACAGCAGGGAGTGTTTGTGGAAGTAGAAAGCCAGGTATGTCATCACAACTACAGTATTGAATTCAGCTTGTTTTTATCTCATTTAGTAAACAGTGGGCTGCCGCTAGGAAGAAGCGGTTTAATTAATTAATGAATTAACTTGTTGGCTGGTATCTGACTGGTAGTGTGACATTTACTACCCCTGTTTTTCCTGCAGGGTGTTGATTATGATGCATTCCCTATGTATCATACGGTACACAGTAGGCCATGTGGGTTACATTAGGCCATGTGGGTTACATTAGGCCATGTGGGTTACATTAGGCCATGTGGGTTACATTAGGCCATGTAGGTTACATTAGGCCATGTGGGTTACAGTAGGCCATGTGGGTTACATTAGGCCATGTGGGTTACATTAGGCCATGTTGTTACAGTAGGCCATGTGGGTTACAGTAGGCCATGTGGGTTACATTAGGCCATGTGGGTTACAGTAGGCCATGTGAGTTACATTAGGCCATGTGGGTTACATTAGGCCATGTGGGTTACATTAGGCCATGTGGATTACATTAGGCCATGTGGGTTACATTAGGCCATGTGGGTTACATTAGGCCATGTGGGTTACATTAGGCCATGTTGGTTACATTAGGCCATGTGGGTTACATTAGGCCATGTAGGTTACATTAGGCCATGTGGGTTACAGTAGGCCATGTGGGTTACAGTAGGCCATGTGGGTTACATTAGGCCATGTGGGTTACATTATGTTTTTGTCTCCCATAGAGTGATGGGGGTTTTGATTCTGTTGTTGGTAGTTCTGTCTTACCTGTGAATATTATTTTATTTAGGCCCAAAATACTTTGATTAATAAAACACAGCTATCTATATCCTGACCAATGAGAATAAAGTAATATTTACTGTTGCTGTGTCTCAACTTAACCAGCTTCCATGATACAGGCTAAAAATGCTCAGGGCTATAGCTAGAACAGTAGCCGTGGCCTCCCAGGTGTTACTTTGGGGGTAAAGCCCTGCCTCTATACGGGTTGATTCATGTGGTAGCTAGCAACCTAGTCACTCTGAGACACACCACAGGTCCCTGACCAATTACTATTCGGAAAAGTGCCTAGGGAATCATCTGGTACATTGCACAGAAAGTGACTTCCTGTGACTCCAAGGGTATGTCTCGCAGTGCCCTATACAGGGCATAGGATACCATTTGAGACATAACCTGGGACACCTGTAGGTAATGGACAGTGATTGTGGTGGTGGTGGCAGATGCCTCAGATCATGCCAAGGGAGAGAGGGAGGGACGGAGTGAGGGAGGGAGGGAGGGACGGAGTGAGAGAAGGAGGGAGGGTGGGACGGAGAGAGGGAGGGTGGGACGGAGAGAGGGAGGGTGGGACGGAGAGAGGGAGGGCGGGACGGAGGTAGGTAGGTAGGTAGGGCGGGAGGGAGGGAGGGAGGGTGGGTGGGAGGTCGGTAGGGACGGAGATATAGAGGGAGGGCAGGACAGAGAGATGGAGGGAGGGCAGGATTTCTGATGATAACTTGGTCAAAGAGGAGCTTTCTGTCTTTCTCATGTACTCTCTCCTCCAGCTTCTAAAAGACAGGTGGAGTAAAGAGGTCTGCAGCTCCCAGCTACTCCTTCAATCATCGTATTTATCCTTTTATATCATAGAACGAGGGATGGAAAGTTAACGTTTGTAGGGGATTCATATCAAATCAGGATCATAAAAGCATTACCTTGCTAATGGTTGGAAGAAATGTAAAAAGTGATTCATTTAATATTTATAAGTAAAATAAAGCTCTAACATGAATTTGTAATACGTTTAGTATGTACAGGAAGGGAGGATGAACATGGCTGTGAATACTGTAAAAGGCTAGGTAGGAATGTTACAGGGATTCAACCTCAGATTACAGAGCAAATTCATGTCTTCATATCGTAACAACGTTGGTGTTGTTTTTTCTCAATGTGCACTTTATGGGTTAACCACGCTCACCAACTGAGGACCATTATCAACAGACAGACAGACAGGTCATCTATCTTTTCTATTAGCTCCGGTCTCACCAGATACTATGTGAAGGTACCTAATCATGATTGACTGACAAGTATTAAAACAAATATTAATACTGGCTATTACTGCATTTCCATGTGGACTCTCTCACCTTTTACCATAGTTTTTACATGTTTTATTATTTAACCTTTATTTAACTAGGCAAGTCAGTTAAGAACAAATTCTTATTTACAATGACGGCCTACACCGGCCAAACTCTAACCCAGACCATACTGGGCCAATTGTGCGTCACCCTATGGGACGCCCAATCATGGCCAGTTGTGATACAGTCTGGAATTGAACCAGGGTCTGTACTGATGCCCTTAGCACTAAGATGCAGTGCCTTAGACCGCTGCGCCACTCGGGAGCCGAATAGTAACCTGTGAGCATGGCGGGGCTCATACCAAAATGTTTCATCTGGTTCCAACCATCTTACGGTAGCTTACAAATACAAGTCAGGCTAATTAAACAATAACTGCTGTGTAGGGCAAATATGGAAAATCTGTGTGTGAGTGTGTGCACGTGAGGGTGTGTGCGTGTGTGTTTGATGATCTTAGAGGGCAACCAAATCAGATCCTAAACTGCTTACTCCAACAATCTCTGAAAATTCTCCAAGGACTTTGCAAGTCGAAGATAATGCAGCACTAATGCAAATTCAATTGCATTCAATTCCCTTTTGAACAGCTTCAATGTTTCCAAAGTTGTCATGTAAGCTATAAGCTTTATCATATGTAATACCTTTCCGTATCGGTGCCTTTTATATAGCCATCATCTTTGTGGATTTGTCATAATCCATGCAATAGAATGGCATCCATGAACCGATGCCATTGGGTTGTTTCAATTGGAAAGAGCTTTTCAAGTTAATTACATGAGCAGAGTCTAAATATCCTTTTCATTATCCGATTAGTTTGGCAAATGCCTAAAGGAGTGAAAACTTTGCAGAAATCGCTTCACCATTTCCTGGTTGCAAAATTATTCTTATTTTTTTATTTTTTTATTGAATATCCGAAACATACAATATACTTGCAGTGAAGCCGCTCAACAACTACATCATACCAGTCATCCAACAGACTCCCATTCAGAGCGACACACAGAAGCATCCAGGGTCAATGCCCTGCTCAAAGGCACGTTGACAAATCTACCACCAGACCAAAAAACATGAACCTGAACCCTCCAAGATCCCCCCACAGTTCCCCAATAGCTGTCCCTCAACTATTCGAGACCCCTCCCACATCCCCCCCCCCCAAGAAGCAAAATAAAAAAATATATTAATTCCATTCTCTACCCCCAAGAACCTCCCCCAATGCACCAGCAACCAAGAGAATGAACTAAAGAGAAAAAGAAAAGACAGATTTTTTATTAATTTCAGTGTGTGACAAAACAAGCAAATATCGTGTAAAGACATATGGAACTGTTTTAGATGGTCATACTATAGATCATTTAGCCATTTGATTTTGAATTTTAGGACCCCTTTAGGTATAAAAAAATATATATTAAAACATGATTTAATAAAATATTGAATTTGGCCTTTACTATGTATTGAATAATGAAACACATTAATAAATGGCAAAAGAAGACAGTCCAAAAATAGATCATAAGATACAAGGTTTTGAAGTGTCTGTCTTATCTCTAGGAGATATAAGAAAGCTCAGGAAATATATACAGTATATTTGAACTCCTTTTTCTGGGTAGGCACAAAACTACCTTCATACTTCCATTCATTTTTTAAAACCGGTTGCCTTCATATGTGTCCTGTGACACTTGTGGGGGTAGTAGAGAAAAACGGAGAACACCACCATCGTGTTCATCACTTTAATAATAACGTGAGGATATTCCCTTTCCACAGTAGGGTCACTTTAATAATAATGTGGGGGTCATAGAGCAAAACGAAGAACACCATCATGTTTGTGAGAGTCTCCCCTTTCCATAATAGTTTGTAGGTCAAACCGTTTCAGATGCTACAGACTTTTTTGTGAGAACTGATTTTCGGGACGTCTCATGGGCTGACAAACCATGAGACTCTAGCACTGCCACCTTTAACCGGAGATGCGGAAGTGCGACACTGGCGGATGTGGTGGATGGAGACGCATCCAATGCAAAACAGATATCTCTAGCTTAAACTGACACCAGTCCGTCAATCGACTCTAGGGGGTGTTAAATAACTTTGGGTGTATTATTATTAAAGTGTAGACTGTTTGTTTTGCCTCTGCCACTAAATCAAGGGCAAATATCATCATAAATCAATTAGTAAGATGGCGCCGGAGAAGAAGGCCGTTTTACGTGCCCCCGGCTGATTGTGTTTTTTGTTTTGTTTATTTGCGTTCGCAAACGTATTTTTTTACTTATTTTGTACATAATGTTGCCGCTACCATCTCTTATGACCGAAAATAACTTCTAGACATCAGGACTGTGATTACTCACCACGGACTAGCAGAATCCTTTTTTTCCTTTCATGACTCTGACGAGCCCGACGCCAAGGACATACTGCTTCCTCTGGAAGAGGCCCAGATCCCCGTGATCTGCGTGAAGAGGAGCCGGAGAATTTTGAGAATTCGTAGGCAATCGAATAAACCCCCACTTCCCTCCATTCTGCTAGCGAACGTGCAATCTAATCAACGAGTTACGTGGAAGATTAAACTACCAACGGGACATTAAAAACTGTAACATCTTATGCTTCACGGAGTCATGGCTGAACAATGACAACATCAACATACAGTTGGCTGGTTGTACGATGTACAGGCAGAATAGAACAGCGGCGTCTGGTAAGACAAGGGGTGGCAGCCTATGTATTTTTGTAAACAACAGCTGGTGCACGATATCTAAGGAAGTCTCGAGCTATTGCTAGCCTGAGGTAGAGTATCTCATGATAAGCTGTAGACCACACTACCTACCGAGAGAGGTTTCATCTGTATTCTTTGTAGCTGTTTACATACCACCACAGTCAGAGGCTGGCACAAAGACAGCATTGAATGAGCTGTATTCCGCCATAAGCAAACAAGAAAATGCTCACCCAGAGGTAGCACTCCTAGTAGCCGGGGACATTATTGCAGGAAAACTTACATCCATTTTACCAAATTTCAATCAGCATGTTAAATGTGCAACCAGAGGAAAAAGACCTCTGGACCACCTATACTCCAGACACAGAGATACATACGAAGCTCTCCCTCTCCCTCCATTTGGCAAATCTGACCATAATTCTATCCTCCTGATTCCTGCTTACAAGCAAAAATTAAAGCAGGATCAATAAAAAGTGGTCAGATGAAGCAGATGCTAAGCTACAGGACTGTTTTGCTAGCACAGGCTGGAATATGTTAAGGTTTTCCTCCGATGGCATTGAGGAGTACACCACATCTGTCATTGGCTTCATCAATAAGTGCATCGATGACGTCGTCCCAACAGTGACCCTAAGTACATAGAAGCCATGGATTATAGGCAGCATCCGCACTGAGCTAAAGAGTAGAGCTGCCGCTTTCAAGGAGCGGGACTCTAACCTGGAAGCTTATAAGGAAACCCTCTGATGCACATCGGATGTGGCAGGGCTTGCAAACCATTAGAGACTACAAGGGGAAGCACAGCCGAGAGCTGCCCAGTGACACAAGCCTACCAGACGAGCTAAACTACTGCTATGCTCGCTTCGAGGCAAATAACACTGAAACATGCATGAGAGCACCAACTTTTCTGGAAGACTGTGTGATCACGCTCTCCGCTGCCGATGTGTGTAAGACCTTTAAACAGGTCAACATTCACAAGGCTGCAGGGTCACGCGGATTACCAGGATGTGTACTGCAAGCATGCGCTGACCAACTGGCAAGTGTCTTCACTGGCATTTTCAACCTCTCCCTGTCCAAGTCTGTAATACCAACATGTTTAAAGCAGACCATCATTGTCCCTGTGCCCAAGAACACTAAGGTAACCTGCCTAAATGACTACCGACCCGTAGCAATCACGTCTGTAGCCATGAAGTGCTTTGCAAGGCTGGTCATGGCTCACATCAACACAATGATCCCAGAAACCTAAGACTCACTCCAATTTGCATACCGCCCTAACAGATCCACAGATGATGCAGTCTCTATTGCACTCCACACTGCCTTTCACACCTGGACAAAAGAAACACCTATGTGAGAATGCTATTCATTGACTACAGCTCAGTGTTCAACACCATAGTGCCCTCAAAGCTCATCAATAAGCTAAGGACCCTGGGACTAAACACCTCCCTCTGCAACTAGATCCTGGACTTCCTGACGGGCCGCCCCCAGGTGGCGAGGGTAGGTAACAACACATCCGCCACCCTGATCCTCAACATATGGGCCCCTCAGCGGTGCATGCTCAGTCCCCTCCTGTATTCCCTGTTCACTCCTGACTACACGGCTAGGCACAACTCTTAACACCATCATTAAGTTTGCCGATGATACAACAGTGGTAGGCCTGATCACCACCAATGACGAGACAGCCTATAGGGAGGAGGTCAGAGACCTGGCTGTGTGGTGCCAGGACAACAACCTATCCCTCAACGTGATCAAGACAAAGGAGATGATTGTGGACTACAGGAAAAAGAGGACTGAGCACACCACCATTCTCATCAATGGGGCTGTAGTGGAGCAGGTTGAGAGCTTCAAGTTCCTTGGTGTCCACATCACCAACAAACTAACATGGTCCAAGCACACCAAGACAGTCGTGAAGAGGGCACGACAAAACCTATTCCCCTCAGGAGACTGAAAAGATTTGTCATGGGTCCTCAGATCCTCAAAAGGTTCTACAGCTGCACCATCGAGCATCCTGACTGGTTGCGTCACTGCCTGGTATGGCAACTGCTCGACCTCCGACCGCAAGGCACTACAGAGGGTAGTGCGAATGGACCAGTACATCACTGGGGCCAAGCTTCCTGCCATCCAGGACCTCTATACCAGGCGGTGTCAGAGGAAGGCTCTAAAAATTGTCAGACTCCAGCCACCCTAGTCATAGACTGTTCTCTCTGCTACCACATGGCAAGCGGTACCGGAGTGCCAAGTCTTGGTCCAAAAGGCTTCTAAACAGCTTCTATCCCCAAGCCATAAGACTCCTGAACATCTAGTCAAATGGCTACCCAGACTATTTGCAGTACCCCCCCCCACCCCCTTCTTTACACCACTGCTACTCTCTGTTGTAATCTATGCATAGTCACTTGAATAACTCTACCTACATGTACATACTACCTCAACTAACCGGTGCCCCCGCACATTGACTCTGTATCGGTACAGCCCTGTATATAGTCTCGCTATTGTTATTTTACTGCTGCTCTTTAATTACTTGTTACTTTTATCTCTTATTCTTATCCATATTTTTTTTAAATTGCATTGTTGGTTAGGGGCTCGTAAGTAAGCATTTCACTGTAAGGTAAGAAATACCTGTTGTATTCGGCGCATGTGACAAATAAAATTTCATCTGACCTAATATTCTTTCCAGTATAATGTCGCTGCAGACATAATTCTCTGTCAATTACCTGCATTCATATGCCAAAATGACCACAGCAGGCACAGTTCCGCTTGAACGTTGACATTGTAGCAAATTGTAGCAATTTGACTAAAATAACACCTCCTACCCATACAATGGAGATATGATTGTTGAATTTTGATGAAGTAGTGGCCTAATAAAGTGACATTGTTACATCTGAAATACCTCCTCTTTGGCTTCATGCCCAGCAATGTTCAATTGATTGTAGATCAGTTGAGCCCCAAGAATGTCTGGTAATCTAAAAGTATTTCAATCGAGGACAGGCTAACTGAATGAACAACAAAGACAAAAGGAAAGTATGAACATTTATAAAAAATAGTTTTGGGAGGGCCCTCATTTCTGAGGGATGACCCTCGGAGCCAGATGCTGTGATGCCATAAGCCCTATGCAGGGCAGGTGGCATCGAACCCCCTGCCTGATACAGTTGAAACCCGGGATTCATCCGTGAAGAGCACACTTCTCCAGCGTGCCAGTAGCCATCGAAGGTGAGCATTTGCCCACTGAAGTCAGTTACAATGCCGAACTGCAGTCAGGTCAAGACCCTGGTGAGGACGACAAGCACATAGATGAGCTTCCCTGAGATGGTTTCTGACAGTTTGTGCAGAAATTCTTAAGTTGTGCAAAGCCACAGTTTCATCAGCTGCCCGGGTGACTGTTCTCGGACGATCCTGCAGGTGAAGATGCCGGATGTGTAGGTCCTGGGCTGGCGTGGTTACACGTGGCCTGCGGTTGTGAGGCCCGGTTGGACGCACTGCCAAATTCTTTAAAATGACATTGGCGGCTTATGGTAGATCAATTAACGTAAAATTCTCTGGCAACAGCTCTGGTGGACATTCCTGTAGTTAGCATGCCAATTGTATGCTCCCTCAACTTGAGACGTCTGTGGCATTGGGTTGTATGACAAAACTGCAGATTTTAGATTGGCCTTTTATTGTCCCCAGCACAAGGTGCACCTGTGTAATGATAATGCTGTTTAATCTAAAAGGGATGTAAACAAATTCATGCACAAAATGTGAGAAACTTTTTAGTGCTGTTGGAAAATGTCCGGGATCTTTTATTTCAGCTCATGAAACATGGTACCAATACTTTACATGTTGCGTTTATACATGATGTTTGTACATGATATTTTGTGTCACGTCCTGACCAGTAAAGGGGCTATTTGTTATTGTAGTTTGGTCAGGACGTGGCAGGGGGTGTTTGTTTTATGTGTTTCATTTTTTTGGGGTTAATGTTCTATGTTAGTCTATTTCTATGTCTGTGTCTAGTTTATCTATTTCTATGCTTAGTTTATTGGTTTGACCTTCAATTGGAGGCAGCTGTTTCTCGTTGCCTCTAATTGAAGGTCCTATTTAGTAGGGGTGTTTTTTCATGGGTTTTTGTGGGTAGTTGTTCCTTGTGTAGCTGTATGTCTCACAGGACAGTTTTTTTGTCATTGTTGTTTTGATTAAGTGTTTTGTTTTCTTCTCAATAAACAAGAAGATGAGCATACACATTCCCGCTGCATTTTGGTCTAATCCCTACGACACCCGTGACAGAACTACCCACCACCAACGGACCAAGCAGCGGGGTAAGGAGCACGGTGAAAAGAATGGACATGGGCAGAGATGAGGATGAGCATATCCAGGGTGATGGAGGATTTAAGGAAGACCGAGAGGCATCCCCAAGAAAATGTTGGGGGGGCACACGGGGAGTTGGGTAGAGTCAGGATGGAGACCTGAGCCAACTCCCCGTGCTTATTATGGGGAACAACGAATGAAGAAGGCACCGAGCTATGCGGAAATGTGCACTGTATTACGAAGAAGCATTCAGAGGCCGGTGCGATCGATGGAAGCTCCTCAGCGTGGCCAGGCTATATTGAGCATTCAGCCAGGAAGGGTTGTGCAGGCCGTACACTCCAGACCTCCAATACGTCTTCAGGGTCCGGTTTACCCTGTTCCTGCTCCTCGCACTAGCCTTGAGGTGCGTGTCTCCAGTCTGGCGCCTCCAAAGCCAGCACCACGCACTAGGCTTCCAGTGCGTCAGCCCAGTCCAGTACGTCCTGTTCCCACTCCTCGCACTAGCCTTGGGGTGCGTGTCTCCAGTCGGGTACCTCCAGTACCAGCACCAGGCCTCCAGTGCGTCAGCCCAGTCCAGTACATCCTGCTCCTCGCACTGGCCTTGAGGTGTGTGTTACCAGTCGGGTACCTCCAGTACCAGCCCCACGCACCAGGCCTCCAGTGCATCAGCCCAGTCCAGTACGTCCTGCTCCTCGCACTGGCCTTGAGGTGCGTGTTACCAGTCTGGCGCCTCCAAAGCCAGCCCCACGCACCAGGCCTGTAGTGCGCCTGTCCAGTCCAGAGCTTCCGGCGACAGTTCCCCGTCCAGAGCTTCCGGCGACAGTTCCCCGTCCAGAGCTTCCGGCGACAGTTCCCCGTCCAGAGCTTCCGGCGACAGTTGCCCGTCCAGAGCTTCCGGCGACAGTTGCCCGTCCAGAGCTTCCGGCGACAGTTGCCCGTCCAGAGCTTCCGGCGACAGATCCCCTTCCAGAGCTTCCGGCGACAGTTCCCCGTCCAGAGCTTCCGGCGACCGCAGAGACGGCCCTCCAGTCCGGAGCCCGCGGAGACGGCCCTCCAGCCCGAGGTCTCCAGCGACACGCATCAGCCCGAGGTCTCCAGCGACGCGCCTTAGCCCTGAGCCTTCAGCGGGGGTGGACAGGTTAGGTTGGGGACTAAGGCCGGAGCCTGAGCCACCTCCATAGTAGGTGGGTTGGGGAGGGGGGGTGTAGCACAAGAACCGTCGGTGACGGTGGCCACCCTCCCTTCCCTCCCTTTAGTTTGGGATTCATTTTGTTTTGGGGTTTATTTTTGTGTTTTTTTGTTTTAGGTGCATTCTGTCACGTACTGACCAGTAAAGGGGTTATTTGTTATTGTAGTTTGGTCAGGACGTGGCAGGGGGTGTTTGTTTTATGTGTTTTGGGGTTTTTTGGTTAATGTTCTATGTTAGTCTATTTCTGTGTCTAGTTTATCTATTTCTATGCTTAGTTTATTGGTTTGACCTTCAATTGGAGGCAGCTGTTTCTCGTTGCCTCTAATTGAAGGTCCTATTTAGTAGGGGTGTTTTTTCATTGGTTTTTGTGGGTAGTTGTTCCTTGTGTAGCTGTATGTCTCACAGGACTGTTTTTTTGTTGTTGTTGTTTTGATTAAGTGTTTGTTTCGTTTTCTTCTCAATAAACAAGAAGATGAGCATACACATTCCCGCTGCGCCTTGGTTCCATCTTTACGACGTACGTGACATTTTGCTTCAAAATATTATGTTAGAACAATTATATCCAAGAATATATGTGGGACTGTAGTGTTAAAGCTGCAATCATTATTTTGGAAAAATGACTAAGCAAAATCCCTGCCCCTGTTTTGGTAAAAAGAAACTTTTTTTATATAGTGTTTACTTTGTTCAATTGCTTCTGTAAGTCGCTCCGGATAAGAGTGTCTGCTATATAACTCAAATGTAGATGAGCAAAACAGCTTATATTTTGGGTTACGACAGTTGAACTAAGCTCATGAGGAATTTATAAGTTATATTCTTCAAGAATCAATGGGTACATATCATTCATTTATTAGCCAAAAATGTATGTTGCAATTGCAGATTGCCCCTTTAACGGTGGATGCTTCTCCACAGATTCAGTGGAAGTTAATTGGGCCCATTTAAAACACAAGGAGGCCCAGGAATATCACGAGGTATAACAGTCTACTAGATCTCAGGAGAGTAAAGCAGTGTTTCAGTACCTCCTGTCTCCCCTATGCAAATACGGGTTTGACCCAATAACCTTTCGTGGTACATTTTAGAGTGTACTGTAAAACTTTTTTGATTCAATTAAGTAATCTGCACCCAAAACCAAGTCAGCCACTCAATTTAAGGCTGTGACGAGAGACTTTCAATGAAGCTATGTTTTTGATGTCATGCTTTGTCATACCTATAATCATGCAGAAGATTGCAAAACGTCAACCATTTTTCAATAAAATGCAATAAACCACATTCATGAGACACATTCTAATATTTCGGAGTGATTCAGCCCCCCCCCCCCCAATCTGGCTGTATTGCATCAATGCACCAGCTAACACAGAACAGATGATTTGACATAGATATGTATTGCTCGAACATTACTCACATATCCTCTATAACTGAAAGCTTCCCAACCCTCTTCAATACACCCTACACTTGGTAGAAAAAGCATATGACAACCACAAAGCCTTTCAGGCCCAAAACCGAGTGGGTCGAGTATATTAAATATAAATTGTCAATGCGTGTAATAGGTTTCTGACACTCTCTGACACGTCTTTTGTCCAGAGAGACCACTAGAGCTTTTGACAAGCCCCCCTGATAATTACTAGCATTCCTCTTCTGTTCTTTTAAGTTCACCCCCATGAAATAGGCTCATCTCTCGCTCTCCACCAGCGTCAGCATCAGCAGTTCCTGTCCTAGATACAGTAGAATACCCATCACAAATAATCAGGTATGTTTTGAGAAGGTGGATTGCATAGCTTCCCCCCCACGGGGAGCAGTTCCTGTCTTAGCTACAGTAGGATACCTGATTATTTGTGGTGGTTATGTTTTGAGAAGGTGGATTGCATAGCTTCCCCCCCACGGGGAGCAGTTCCTGTCTTAGCTACAGTAGGATACCTGATTATTTGTGGTGGGTATATTATGAGAAGGTGGATTGCATAGCTTCCCCCCCACGGGGAGCAGTTCCTGTCTTAGCTACAGTAGGATACCTGATTATTTGTGGTGGTTATGTTTTGAGAAGGTGGATTGCATAGCTTCCCCCCCACGGGGAGCAGTTCCTGTCTTAGCTACAGTAGGATACCTGATTATTTGTGGTGGTTATGTTTTGAGAAGGTGGATTGCATAGCTTCCCCCCCACAGGGAGCAGTTCCTGTCTTAGCTACAGTAGGATACCTGATTATTTGTGGTGGTTATGTTTTGAGAAGGTGGATTGCATAGCTTCCCCCCCACGGGGAGCAGTTCCTGTCTTAGCTACAGTAGGATACCTGATTATTTGTGGTGGTTAGGTTTTGAGAAGGTGGATTGCATAGCTTCCCCCCCACAGGGAGCAGTTCCTGTCTTAGCTACAGTAGGATACCTGATTATTTGTGGTGGTTATGTTTTGAGAAGGTGGATTGCATAGCTTCCCCCCCACGGGGAGCAGTTCCTGTCTTAGCTACAGTAGGATACCTGATTATTTGTGGTGGTTAGGTTTTGAGAAGGTGGATTGCATAGCTTCCCTCCCACAGGGAACAGTTTACTCTCAGGTTGTGTTTTTTTCTCCATTAATTCGTGGCCCCAGCACTGTCCTCTATTCGTGCAGTTCTTATAGTCCAGGCATTTGTGTGCGTTGTGCGTTGAGACAGGGCAGGCTAACTGATTATTGTGGCAGCAGAATATACAGTATGCTTATAGCGTGGTCACTTTAAATCACTTTTCAATGTCAAACATGACAGACTGTGTCTGTCATGCATATGTTAACTCATTAATTCTATGGACAGTATATAATCAGTGATATAATATAACAATGTTAATACTATAACACGTTGAATCAAAATAAACTCTCTCCCAGCAAAAACACCCCAAAATGAACATGTTTTTAAATGGGATTTTAATTGTTGCTTACTGAAATACCCCATATGTACTGGTCCCATAGATTTCAGCAGCACTGTCTTCTGTGCTACCTTGCTGTGTATTGGATAAATATTGTCTTTCAGCAGCACTGTCTTCTGTGCTGTGTGTTGGATAAATATTGTCTTTCAGCAGCACTGTCTTCTGTGCTGTGTGTTGAATAAATATTGTCTTTCAGCAGCACTGTCTTCTGTGCTACCTTGCTGTGTATTGGATAAATATTGTCTTTCAGCAGCACTGTCTTCTGTGCTGTGTGTTGAATAAATATTGTCTTTCAGCAGCACTGTCTTCTGTGCTACCTTGCTGTGTATTGGATAAATATTGTCTTTCAGCAGCACTGTCTTCTGGAGAGCTGATTCTAACGATGTGTCCCAAATGGCACCCTATTCCCAGTGTAGTGCACTACTTTTGGTCCGGGTAGATACATTTCTGCTGCATATAGGATGTCTGGCAATGATTAACAGAACCTGATTAACAGATCTGTTATCTCCTAGAAAATGTGCATTTAGTAGGATTGCAAGTTTGGCCATTTTGGTTTCACTATTGCAATTTGCTAAGACTTCATTGTAGTTTTGATTGAAATATTATTGGAGATAATCTGGGGTTTGTTTCTTAATCAATATTTCCCTTTAAAAAAAGCCATATTTTTTTCATAATACAAAACATACACACACAAATGACAACGTACAGAAGAGCCACTCCCAAACATCCACAACATCCCCCCTGCCCAGACCCACGAGCCTTCACCCCCATCCCCAGCACCTGCATCACTCTCCGTCACATGGCCTCAAACTGCACCATTTTGTTTCTCTCCGTCTTTATCAACCTTTTCCAAACACTTCAAGTTTCCAAACGCTTTAAATTTGAGCTAGAATTGTATGCTATCTGACTACAGTATAACATTTACACTGGCATGTAAAGTAGCCTAGATCAACTATGCAAAACGATACCTTTCAGTCGCCTAAACTTGTGCATTCTGTGTTGTGGCATTGTGTTCAGGTTGTTTGTAGCCTTGACAGCATCCTCCACATTGCTGCATTTGATAAATAGATTTTATTACGGTTATAACCATTCCATTTGCCAATGTCCAGGATTCCATCTTATTTTACCTGAGGAAATAAAAAGAAAAGGTTGGCATTTCCCCGCTGCTTCCCAATGACTCAGGAAAATATTCCAGCAGCGCTATAGTCAGCCCTCTGGACCCTGGTCTAAAGTAGTGCACTACATTAGGAATGGACCCTGGTCTAAAGTAGTGCACTACATTAGGAATGGACCCTGGTCTAAAGTAGTGCACTACATTAGGAATGGACCCTGGTCTAAAGTAGTGCACTACATTAGGAATGGACCCTGGTCTAAAGTAGTGCACTACATTAGGAATGGATCCTGGTCTAAAGTAGTGCACTACATTAGGAATGGACCCTGGTCTAAAGTAGTGCACTACATTAGGAATGGACCCTGGTCTAAAGTAGTGCACTACATTAGGAATGGACCCTGGTCTAAAGTAGTGCACTACATTAGGAATGGACCCTGGTCTAAAGTAGTGCACTACATTAGGAATGGACCCTGGTCTAAAGTAGTGCACTACATTAGGAATGGACCCTGGTCTAAAGTAGTGCACTACATTAGGAATGGACCCTGGTCTAAAGTAGTGCACTACATTAGGAATGGACCCTGGTCTAAAGTAGTGCACTACGTTAGGAATGGACCCTGGTCTAAAGTAGTGCACTACGTTAGGAATGGACCCTGGTCTAAAGTAGTGCACTACGTTAGGAATGGACCCTGGTCTAAAGTAGTGCACTACATTAGGAATGGATCCTGGTCTAAAGTAGTGCACTACATTATGAATGGATCCTGGTCTAAACTAGTGCACTACATTAGGAATGGGGTGCCATTTGTGATGCATCCACAGTGTCACATTTTTACTGTTCCTCACAGGTCATTGTGACCCTCTGGTGACCATTTTTCCTTTTAGTTGCAATGTTGATGGTGTGACATATTGAGTTAGCCAGGGTGCGATATGACTTTACACTTGCCCTTGCTGTAACATTGTGCTGTGCTGTGTACAGTGTGTCCCTCCCATCTCCCTGTTCCAGCAGGCATACAGCTCCTGGACTACATCCCAAATGGTACCCTATTCCCTACATAGTGCACTACTTTTGACCAAACCCCTATGTGATAACCTATGGGTCTTGGGCAAAAGTAGTGCACTATATAATAGGTTACCATTTGGAACATAACCGTGCTTTCCAATGCTTCCCCCGCCATGCCCGCTAAAATATGTTAATTGAGTTAAGGACTGTGTTTGGAGCACACTAATGCTTCAACATGCTGTGTCGTGCTGTTCATTAGGATATTAACATCTCATGTTTTAAAGGACTGTTTGATGAAAGGATTGTCTCCAACCGGCTCGAAGTTCGAAACAAAATGGGAGACAAAGTGGAGATAAGGAATAACAAAATATATTTATTAACTGAAGTAAACTAAATAGTCAGTAATCAGTAGTGAGTGGTTGCGTGCATAAATGTGATAATGAGGGGTGTTGAAAGGTGCCAAAGAAAACAAACAAACAAACAAACAAACAAACAAACAAACAAACAAACAAACAAACAAAACGGCCACAAAAATGCCACAACCAAACTCTATCAGTGTGTCTGCATGGAGAGAGTCTCCTCAATGAATGGGGAAGAGGTGTATTTATCCTGGGACATACCCGGGACCAGGTGTGTCCCATGTCGCTGACGACCCTCCCAGCTCCGCCCACCGACATCCTAATAAGGAAAACGAGCAAAGAGAAAGAATACGGCAGACAGAGTATCTTTGAGGGAGATGCCGTATGGTAATTGCATGAGCCAAGACCTAAACGACTCCAAGCACAGTGACGTCATCATTTAGCTTTTTATTGTGACATCAGGTGTTATAAGTATTGCACTTTACATAATAACTCGTAGTGATGACAACCATCAAACCATAAAGAACTTGACAGAACTTGAGAAATTGAGTTGAGTGTTGTTGTTTTAAAGAAAAACCTTATGAACAAAGTTTTTGCTTTATAACAAAACAATTTTCCACATGCTCGGGGCGTTGTTACCTTGATAATAATTATAAAGGAAAGGAGACAGAAAAGGAAACCTTTTGAAGTACGGAAAGGAACAATATAGAAAAATATTATTTCAATATCTTGGTTCGCTGGAAGGATATGAGTTATCAGCAAGTCATCTTTGGGAAAAATGAACACATTGAAGTTATGAGACAAAAATACAAAAGACCTAAAAACAAAAATCTATCAAAGAGGTGAGATTCATTTCTATATCAGCTGAAAAACAGAGTTTATCTAAAGCACCATGAATATCAGTGATACAGGATTGGGGAACATTAAAGACAGTATTAGCTCCTTTAAAGTCAACTATACTCTTAGGCAGTGAGCTCCTAGCGGCCCCCCCCCCCCCCCCCCCCCATAAATAAGTCAAAATAACTCACTTGCCTTTCGTGAACTAACACCCGGCATTTGAATTTTTTTTCCCCTACTAGCTCTGACTTTGCTGATAGCTACTTTATTGAGGAAAAAT
Organism: Salmo trutta; assembly: GCF_901001165.1. Classification (NCBI taxonomy): domain Eukaryota; kingdom Metazoa; phylum Chordata; class Actinopteri; order Salmoniformes; family Salmonidae; genus Salmo; species Salmo trutta. The sequence continues at coordinate 3,095,371 of NC_042961.1, read as the reverse complement.
GTACTTTACTATGACTGAGATATGTGGTTGTACCACCTCGCTATCTTAAGATGGATCCACTAACTGTAAGTCTCTCTGGATAGTGTCTGCTAAAAGACTCAAATGTAAAGAGGGTTTGAAGCATTATAGTGGATTTCCACTGTGAGCTTCAGCACTGCTCCATGCTGAGAAGAGAAACACTGTTCTAGACTAGAGAACTTCATTCCCTCCCTGGACCTTCTCAAATCTTAGCCCTCTATAATAATTACTAGATAGCTTAAACCTCTAGAGTTCCTCTCTAGGTTTCTTCCTAGAAAGTCCTTCCTTCCAGGGAGTTCTTCCTGGCCACTGTGCTTCTGCTTTGCTTACTCTTTGGGGTCTAGGCCGGGTAACTGCAAAGCACTTTGTGACAACTGCTGATATAAAAAGTTATGTGATTGATAGAATTTACACTATATCCCTGTATTTCTCCACAGCTTCTTCCTTTATTTAATAGGGCAGGGATTAGGGCAGGGATAAGGGTTGCATCCCAAATGGCACCCTATTCCCTGTATAGTGCACTACTTAGGGGCCTAGTCAAAAGTAGTGCACTATATAGGGATTAGGGTGCTCTTTGGGACAATGAAATTATCCCTGCTCCAGACAAGAACCTGAACTCATGCTAATCTCTGACACAGCAGGTTTTTGATGGCTCTGTAAAAACGGAACATCATTGCTTAAGGCAAGGTGACAGCAGGGATAATTATTATCCATAATTCATGTTAAATACCTAAATCCCAGAGGGACAGGGAATGGGGGAGGGGGTGTCCTTGCTTATTTCCAAACCCCCTATAGTCTAACCTTCTCAGCTCTCATGTGGTCAAGTGCAGAGAGCAATTGTAATTGATACAGAATGTGATATTTTCCAATGCATCCTTGTAATAAAAGAATATGCAGAAAGTATCCAGTTGGCTATTTACTGTAGATATACATAGTAGTAGAATAGTAGTGAATGCGTGCAGTCCCAGTTCTGGCTTCGATAGAATATGCTGCCTGCCATTTATTTATTTTTTATAAAACAATGACGCGTTGTCGTATGACACCGTGGCAGAGGAAAGATGGAGGCGCTTACATCTTTCAATGATTCCAACAGCATGACATGTTTGAGCACGTCTGTCATGGATAAACAATAGAATATAATTCATACATGCCTTTCTGTGATGCATATATACATTTGGAAACGTTCTGTAGACATACAATAGCTAAGCGAATTGCATTTAGGATGTTGTAGTGCAGTCAGATACATATTTGCGTGACTGTGACGTACATAAGACACAGTTTACCCTGCTGCCTGAGGTGCGGTGGTATGCAGATTAGGATAGTTAAAAGGCCACATAACCAGGGGGCAGAATAAGGGCTGGTAAATGTTGATTAAACTGTACAACTCCCACCAAATTTACGAGGACTAATATTTTAACTTTATTACCTTATAGAATTTGTACAGGCCTTTATCTAGTTACAGGGCCGGTTGTCTTAAGACAGAGTAGAGCACGTAGGCTTGTGAATCAGCCGGTAATTGATGTCTCTTTTTACCTTGACATTTTGGCCACCTCATTTAAATGCTGATTGAAATTACCCTCGTTGTCAGTTTCTCCCTTTTCACTTTGTGTCATTCTGGAACTGTGGGGCCTAATGTAGATCTGGATTGATGAGGAGTAAGTTTTCAAGTACTTAAATCTCATGTTTGATATTAGTGAAATTATCATATTACCTTATCCACTAGATATACATCTATACATGTACATTTGAGTTGTTATACATTTAGGAATAACCATAAGGACCATAATCAACTGATTCAAATATATCAGAAAGACAAATATAGCTCTTAATGTCAAGCTCTATTTCATCATGCCTCCACATTAATGTGTATCCACAATAGTAACCTTGTATCCATATTAACCTTGTGTCCACAATAACGTTGTATGCACAATACAACTTAAATGTTCATGAAGCGTGGAGAACGCAAAATGTCTGTGGTGGAGCATTGTGTGAGCCTGAACTCATAAGTCAGAGAATGAGATTTCATACAACAATCTAATTGTATCAGTATCCAGGAGGGATTAGAGCATTCCTCCCAGGGCCCCATGCTAGTTGATTGTGTGTGCATAACTAGAGGTTCCATTAGCAAGCTGTAGAGTCAGCAAACACTCCTGTCGTCCTCCACAGACTCTCCCATCCAAAACACAGCAGTCACAGTCACAGAAAGATAAAGAGCATTACAAATGAACTCATCTGATTTTCTAATGCCTAATGTTATTGTGTACATCATCTATTATTCACTTATTTGGTCATATGAAAAATTATATCATTTTTGTAACTTTTTTTCAATGTTTATTTCTGTTGAAATTTGAAATCATATCGTCAAGTCCTCTGTTAATGAGATCTGCAAGAATGTAGAAACGTATGTGGGTTTAAACGAACCAGAACGGCAGAAACACACCATATTTGTTCTTTATTTACATGACACTTTTAACAATAGTCTCCTTTAACATTGTATTTTCCATGTCTTTCCTTTAGGAATTCCCTGGGTTCTGTTGTAAGACTCCAAGTCACAGGCATTTCAGAAGGGAGGCAATCCAACGGTTTGAATTCAAATAAACGGAATTGCAATGAATATCAATCAGACTATGAATAAGTTCCCAGTACACCAAGATATTAAGGTTAAAGAACGGGGGAGAAAAAAAAGGTGACGATAATTTGCAAACTGATACATTTTCTGCAGTCTAGATAAACAGGACCAGGAAAGGCCTATTACAGATTAAATTGAGAAGATGAACATTTCTTCCAGGAGCACCCTTGTAAAGTAATCCTGTTTTCCAATACATGAATGCATTCTAGGAGCATCATTGCAGCAACCATACTCATTCCTGGTTCAGTGGGTTATATTCAGGGACATCCTGGGGCCTAGGATGTACTTTACCCAGGTCTGGATAATGGTACGTACAACCCTGACAACAATAACACATAATTAGCAGTTAATATATATTTAAATGTGATATTAAGTGCTATGATGAGGTTAATCAATGTAAGGATAAGCAGCATTTAACAACCATCATACATATTGCCCATTCACATTAAACTAAACATCTCTACATGGGCAAATCCCAACATGTTGGATGATGAAATTACCTCGTAAAATAATCTTATTAGCAATAATATAATGACTAAAGCTTTTCCCCTGCATGCCATCATGATTATACAGTATTTACCCTCTGGCTAATTGCAAATGAAGTGCTCTGACAACATTACAGTGAACTTTGCATTGTACTCAATGATGACTTACAAATAAAATGGTCAACCTTGTGCTTGGGGAAAAACACACGTTCGCAGCCTGGAGAGTAAAACTTAAGATAAGAGTTTAGTTTATTATTGTTGTGGTACATTGTCATAAAAGTCAGGGAAAACGGCAGATTTTAGAGTCCCTTGGCAGATTTAGCTTGCTTATAAGAGATATTCATGTTTTTTCATTCAATCACAAGACGGAAGAAATTGTGTAGCAACTGTACATGGGAAATATTTTATTATCAGTATTTTCATTTGATTTGACCATTCATAGTGTAGTAATATACTAGTTGGTGTCTCATATCATGGTGACTTTATACCTCATTCAATCAAGCTCAATGAGTCCCTCCTATGTCTGTTAAAAGCCAGGACCAAAACCAAGTCCTGCAGATTGAAAATGTCATATTTACTAAATCCTCCAGTATTACTGTCAATCCGGTAATTGATTTGAGATTGGTCTCCATTTAATTTGTTATTGTCCTTGACACTGGGTATATGGTAGTGGGCATTAATTGTGATGCTTACTGGCTCCCAATTCTGTGCATCTGTCTGTTATGATAATATGTCAACACATCTTTCAACTGTTGTTACACATTGAGATTGAAGTGATTCATTATAATATTGTTGCTATTCACTCTGGGCCCTTCAGTGATTCATTATAATATTGTTGCTATTCACTCTGGGCCCTTCAGTGATTCATTATAATATTGTTGCTATTCACTCTGGGCCCTTCAGTGATTCATTATAATATTGTTGCTATTCACTCTGGGCCCTTCAGTGATTCATTATAATATTGTTGCTATTCATCTGGGCCCTTCGGTGATTCATTATAATATTGTTGCTATCCACTCTGGGCCCTTCAGGGATTCATTATAATATTGTTGCTATTCACTCTGGGCCCTTCAATGATTCATTATAATATTGTTGCTATTCACTCTGGGCCCTTCAATGATTCATTATAATATTGTTGCTATTCATCTGGGCCCTTCGGTGATTCATTATAATATTGTTGCTTTTTACTCTGGGCCCCTCAGTGATTCATTATAATATTGTTGCTATTCATCTGGGCCCTTCGGTGATTCATTATAATATTGTTGCTTTTTACTCTGGGCCCTTCGTTAACCTGGTACTTTGTCTGAAATGGCTCCATAATGGCTCCATAATAAACGGTTACCTAACAAATCCCTTTGCCACGTGTAGAGGACATTTTATCCATCTTCTTGTATTACTCTATTGGAAACACATCTAACATTTTGTATGAGCTGCTGGACTGCAACAGAGCTATTGTACAAGGCATACACTATGATGGAACATGTTTTATGATATGGAAGGATGATGATAGTGGGAGGCATGTGGATAAATGTTTGTTTTACTCTGTTATATATTCTCATGAAGACACATGAAGGTCAATATCTCTCTTTCTAATGAAGATCCCCAATGCTATGGGAATTAGAAAGATGGCCTGTGTTAGAAGGAAAAGGGCAACTCGTTAATCTATGACCTTACCGGGAGGGAAAACTGGGTTGAAAATGGCACCCTATTCCCTACATTGTACGAAATGGCACCCTATTCCCTATGGGCCCTGGTCAAAAGTAGTGCTCCATATAGGGAATAGGGTGCTATTTGGGACGGAGATAACTATATTGGAAAAATAAAATGTCTTTCACAATGCCTCAAAATAGAATCCTATTTCCTAGCCTCTGGCAGGGAAAGGAGGGGCAGGTGTGCTGCATATCATGTTTTTACAGTATTTATAGGTCATTTAAGAGGGAGACTTTTATCTCTTGTAATATTGTAGTGAATACTCTTTTATTGAAACATATGACATTACTCTTTCTGTGTGGTAGCTCAAAAATAGTGTGTTGTGTTCAACTGTTTAGTGTAGCATCCATGGATTCGAACATCGATTGCATTTTCTGTTTAGTTTAAATGTTGTTGTTGGAATTTACTAGGTGACGAATGGAGGAAGACTGTCCTGGAGGGGGACTGGATTGGGACTGGATGGGAGGTGGAGGGGAACTGGATGGGGACTGGAGGGGGACTGGAGTGGACTGCACAGCCACAAAAAAGTCCCAAATGGCACCCTATTCCCTTATAGGGCCCTACTGCCGATAGGGCTATGCTCAAAAGTAGTGCACTATGTAGGGAATAAGGTGCCATTTGGGATGCATCCCTTGAGACTAATAAACATGAACAAGGCCTAACCCGAAACCCCCTTCAAAATTGGCCCAGGCCCACTTCTGCTGGATCTGGGGGTCATGGATCGGCCTCCAGCCATCGGATGACCCACAAACAGGATGTCATTACAACCACTTCCGGATGTCAGCTGGTTGGATTGACGTCATATTAACCAGCTTCACCAGCTGCTACCAATCATACTTAACCCTTGAGTGAACACGGATGATTCAGTTGATACTTTTTCTTGAAACAGTACGTTGTTGGATTTCTCATTAGCTATGAAAAGTATTTCACTTTGAAGAGACACACATAATGTCATGGCATTTTATTTCCGGAGAACTTTGTAGTACACTATTGTTAATTGCAAACCGCAGAAATTGTGAACTTGGTCTTGCCCTTTTATAAGGACACAGACAGACCATTAATTATCTATAATTTTATGATGTAATAATCATCCAGGATTTAAATACCATGAAGGTTAGATTCAAATGTATAATTTTCTTGCCAAAGTGTCTGAAATGGCACCCTATTCCCTTTAAAGTGCATTGACCCTATTGGCCCTGGTCAAAACAAGTAAGTGCACTATAGGGAAAAGGGTGTATCAGGGCGGTGGTGCCTCTATTAAGTGAAATATGGTAATCATGTGATTTGGAGCTGTGAGTTTATTGGTACCATTTGAATTAATTGTTTGTGTGCTCTGATAGTTGCAGGTATGACTGGAGAATGCACCTCCGCCTGTTTCCTACAAAATGGTGGTGCATTTTCTCTTCTGATGAGAGAATGGAAAGTTGGGGAGAATCTCAAATGGTTTTACTCAACGCCTCGTGTCTTCTGTTCCGTCCTCGCATCGCCTCCTTTTGAAAAAGGTCACAGGTAATCGAGGATAGGACTCGAGGAGTGTCCTTGAATGAAATGAGACTTTCCTTCTCAACTAGCTCGTCATCAGGCATATGACATTTACAGAGAAGGAATCCCATAATACATGTGTAAAGTGGTCAAAATAAATGTAGCTATTTTTGCGAAACATTTCATAGATAAAAGGATAAGTAGTGTATAATTTTTAAATGTGTGCATGCTTTTCTCCTCTGATTAAACAACAGCTGAGTCAAAGGGGGTGTGGCAAATTTCCAAACTCTTCTGCGGAGGATATGAGGACAGTGCACTTCAGAATCCTTCACAGATGAAGGTAATGGAGGAGGGGAGCAAACTCCCCTGTTCGCCTACTAACGAATTTACACTCTTCTTGGCCACTTATCGGTTTCCAGGTCACGGAGGAGAGGAGGACAGTCTTTTCCCCAATTGATTCCTAGCATCCTCACTCCTTACCTCCTTCTCAAATCCCATTGGATGAAAAGGTCAGGGATCCCTTCCCTATGACCTTCAAATCCAATGGGTTTTGAGAAGGAGGTGAGGAGACAGGACGTGAGGAAACCAAGAATTGAAATCAAGATTCTCCCAGAGACCGATGCTGTTTATTCAAATCAACTTGTTTGGTGGCTGTGTGGACTAAGAGAGCTTGTTTGGTGGCTGTGTGGACTAGGAGACGGCTGGTTTGGGGGCTGTGTGGTAAGGAGACGGCTGGTTTGGGGGCTGTGTGGACAAGGAGACGGCTGGTTTGGGGGCTGTGTGGACAAGGAGACGGCTGGTTTGGGGGCTGTGTGGACTAGGAGACGGCTGGTTTGCGGGCTGTGTGGACTAGGAGACGGCTGGTTTGGGGGCTGTGTGGACTAGGAGACGGCTGGTTTGGGGGCTGTGTGGACTAGGAGACGGCTTGTTTGGTGGCTGTGTGGACTAGGAGACGGCTGGTTTGGTGGCTGTGTGGATAGGAGACGGCTTGGTTGGTGGGGGTGTGGACTAAGAGACGGCTGGTTTGGTGGCTGTGTGGAGTGGACTAGGACACGGCTGGTTTGGTGGCTGTGTGTACTAGGAGAGGGCTTGTTTGGTGGCTGTGTGGACTAGGAGACGGCTGGTTTGGTGGCTGTGTGGACTAGGACACGTCTGGTTTGGTGGCTGTGTGGACTAGGACACGTCTGGTTTGGTGGCTGTGTGGACTAGGAGACGTCTGGTTTGGTGGCTGTGTGTAGTGGACTAGGAGACGGCTGGTTTGGTGGCTGTGTGTAGTGGACTAGGAGACGGCTGGTTTGGTGGCTGTGTGTAGTGGACTAGGAGACGGCTGGTTTGGTGGCTGTGTGGACTAGGGGACGGCTGGTTTGGTGGCTGTGTGGACTAGGAGACGGTTTGTTTGGTGGCTGTGTGGACTAGGAGACGGCTGGTTTGGTGGCTGTGTGGACTAGGAGACGGCTTGTTTGGTGGCTGTGTGGACTAAGAGACGGCTGGTTTGGTGGCTGTGTGGACTAGGAGACGGCTTGTTTGGTGGCTGTGTGGACTAGGAGACGGCTTGTTTGGTGGCTGTGTGGACTAGGAGACGGCTGGTTTGGTGGCTGTGTGGACTAGGAGACGGCTGGTTTGGTGGCTGTGTGGACTAGGAGACGGCTTGTTTGGTGGCTGTGTGGACTAGGAGACGGCTGGTTTGGTGGCTGTGTGGACTAGGAGACGGCTGGTTTGGTGGCTGTGTGGACTAGGAGACGGCTGGTTTGGTGGCTGTGTGGACTAGGAGACGGCTGGTTTGGTGGCTGTGTGGACTAGGAGACGGCTGGTTTGGTGGCTGTGTGGACTAGGACACGTCTGGTTTGGTGGCTGTGTGGAGTGGACTAGGACACGTCTGGTTTGGTGGCTGTGTGGGGTGGACTAGGAGACGGCTGGTTTGGTGGGGGAGTGGACTAGGAGACGGCTTGTTTGGTGGCTGTGTGGACTAGGAGACGGCTGGTTTGGTGGGGGAGTGGACTAGGACACGTCTAGTTTGGTGGCTGTGTGGACTAGGACACGTCTGGTTTGGTGGCTGTGTGGACTAGGACACGTCTGGTTTGGTGGCTGTGTGGACTAGGACACGTCTGGTTTGGTGGCTGTGTGGGGTGGACTAGGACACGTCTGGTTTGGTGGCTGTGTGGACTAGGACACGTCTGGTTTGGTGGCTGTGTGGGGTGGACTAGGACACGTCTGGTTTGGTGGCTGTGTGGACTAGGAGACGGCTGGTTTGGTGGCTGTGTGGACTAGGAGACGGCTGGTTTGGTGGCTGTGTGTAGTGGACTAGGAGACGGCTGGTTTGGTGGCTGTGTGGGGTGGACTAGGACACGGCTGGTTTGGTGGCTGTGTGGAGTGGACTAGGAGACGGCTGGTTTGGTGGCTGTGTGGGTGTGGACTAGGAGACAGCCAGTAAAGGTAATCCTTGTGTTTTTATTGTGGCTTGATTATTTATTACTAGCCCGTTCATACACACTAACTACCTTTTAGCGTCTATTCATGAAGGTAGATTTTGTTTAGTGCCCCGATGCTTGTTCTGAACACCGCCTGCCGTACGGTTTTGGAATCATAAGAAACGTATCTTTCATATCAGAGAGAAATAATAATCATTAAAAAATGCTGAATTACTGCACGTCTTTATAGAGTTAGGGTTAGTGTTCCCACACGGCCATATCTCCATGTTACAGCACTTGTTTATGGAAGACAAACTGAAGACAGAGGCAACCACCTGTGCTAATTAGCTATCTAGTGTGCTCGAACACCTGTGTGTAAGCGTAACTAGGGAGGAAGTGTAGTTTGTTGGCTGGAGACACAGCCGTATGGATCGGTGCAAACCTACTACAGTAAGTGTACCTTGTTTATTTGAAAGATTATTTCTCGCTCATATGAAATTTAAATTCCATATGTTTCGAAAGCAATGATTGATGTTTCTAAGCGTTAAAACAGAGTGTTGGGATTGTACTTCACATGGTTCCACCGGTAAGCAATGCTTATAGCCGAGAACCCTTGGGATGAGGCAGAATGCCTTATTTAAGGCTGTGGGTCCTTGAGAGCAAATTTATTAAGTGAAGAACCACGCAGAGAATAGTGCAATTTTTGGACAAACACACGTGAGTTTCCATGTTTCAGGATTTATTACAGAATAAATATGTATTGATCATAGACAGGGTGTATTTATTTCATACATGAGGCTTTATTTAAACCTAGATTAGCTGACATTTCAGCACAGTCCTTCAAGGTTACCATGGCAAAGAAATACAGTAGTCCCCATACTGCACCACAGAACTGTGTGTCCCAAATGGCACCATGTACCCTATGTAGTGCACTACTTTACCATAGTGCATTACTTTTGACCAGAGCCCTGCATGTGTACGGCAAGGGTAGACAACCCTATTCCTGGAGGGCCGCTAGTTGTTCCAACTAGGCACCACACCTGACCATCTGAGCTAATTGATCAGTTCAGTGATTGCCTAAATTCAACACACTTGGTCTTCCAGGTCGGTTAAATAAAACATCTGAAGTGTAAACGGCACTGCAGGACCAGGGTTGCCTACCCCTGCTGAAGGGAATAGGGTGCCATTTGCGAAGCATCCTGTGTAATAACAAAGTTGAAAACTTGTTTCCTTTCACAGATATTCCAGTTTTAAAGATGATCTGTGCCTGGGTTGATCTAAGGCATGACCTTCTCATCCACTGTGTTCAAAGACCACTGGAAGGTAAAAGCATGATTGTTTCTGACAGACCAACCGATCTGACCTTTATAGGTCTTGACCCTGGCTGGATTGGGTTGTGTTGTTTTGTTTGGGCTATGTCTGATCTGATGAATGACAATGTTGATAGATTCACTATTCATTTCATTGAATAGATATTGCTATATTAAATTTACAAAAGTTTTGGTTTTATCATAAATGCTTGGACATTTATGAGATCATATTTTTGCATGAATCTCCTTGCCGATATTGCTGAAAATATATTATATTGTTTGCAAAACTGTAATGCGCTCAATATCTACTCCTGTGTCTTATCTGAATCAGTATAATTTCCTTTAGCCAACTTTGCTTTTAGGCTCTCTCATATCCATTACTTTGTTATTCCGATATTCTCATCATGGACTCAGAGAAACACCTGCTGCTTGAGCCCTGATCGCTCTCTAAGCGTCAGGTTTCCGTAGCAACAGGTCCTTCACCCAGGCTTCCGGTGTTGTCTCACATGTCCAAAGAAAACATTGTAGCTATCCTTTTTAAATTGGAAACATATGACTCCATGTACTTTTGCAACTAACCAACATTCGAAGTGTGCTGCAGCATGTTCAACTGAGGGTGAGCATACACGTATGTGATAATTCTGTGTTGAACGACGCGCGAAACTAAATTGGTGAGGCAGGGAGCTCGAACAGCAGCAGATGGCCCTGTGTGTAGTCAGATTATATCCTAGTTAAACCCAGGGCCTTGAGCATTTCTAGAGCGGGGGCAGACGTGGTGGCTGTTGCTGAACTAGTCTACGGTTACTTTGTGTACATTATAATTGCGAATAAATGAATGCATGTAGCTAGGCATTATCATGGCCGTGCCGTAATTGCCTCCACTCGCCATAGGCTATAGTTGGTGATTGGAGAATAGCAATTATGTCCTCCTTGTGCGAACGGAGACGACGTCATAGCTGAATAAAAATGTATTGGCTACCAAATTCATCTTATGAGTGGTAAGATAAAATAGAATGTGATACTAACTGTAGAAAACAAACGCATTCCAGACATTGTCTAGTCTACAGAATGGGAGCGCCTGTGACTCATAATATTCTCCACAGTCTATTGTAGATTTTAGAGACTATGGTATTATACACCGGAGAACACACCAGTATCATCATGTCAGCAGTAATTCTATCATCAGGCCTATGTATGAACTGTGAACTGTGAATGACACATGCCATGGACAAGGTTGGTCTTTTACGTTTTCATAGAGGGATGCCATAAGCAAATCATGTCAAGTAGAGGCACAGGTTCCTGGATGTGGAACTTGCACGTCTTATTAATAGCCTATACACGTAGCATACTGTATGGTCTCATACACTGTAATTAAAGCAGTCAATTAGAGGTATAAACGATAGAATGAAAGCCTGTAATAAGTCAATGCTTTTGGGTGGTTTAAGAAATAATCAGCAGGATTTATGGGCGTTCCAGATAATTGGATTGATCCGGGAGATCAATAGTGAAATGATATAAATGCTTCCCAAATTCTATTCCCTGTGTAGTGCACCATTAACCAGAGCCCTATGGGATACCCAATGCATGCTGGTCAAAAGTAGTGCGCTATAAAGGGAATAGGGAGCCATTTGGGACAGAAGCTATATACATGTCTATTTAACAGCTTCTTCATCATATTCCTCAGTGCTCTGTATTAACCTGCAACCTTTCTGCTGGAAATGGAGGGAGGAGAGGGAGAGAACGTGCAGGAGGCCTTTGAGTGTACAGTGTGTGTGCCTGTGTGAATCCATAGGCCTATAACATACTTGCAAATCAAGGTCATTTATTTTGCTGATCCTTAGTGAGACTCTTCCTTGCTTTTCCTACATGACAAATGCAACTGTCAGCAAACCGACAAGTCAATAAGTGTTTTTATGTCAGTGTTCAGAGAGACAATTCCTCCTCAACAAGTAATATATGTGATCGGCAGCTTGCCAGTGTGAAATGCAAGATTGTATGACTATTACTGACTGACCTTATATCTAACAAAACAAAACAGCTGGTTGATTTGACAGACAGTTATTTGGTTTGGCTTCTTTGGCTGGCTGACTGGCTGGCTGACTGGATGGAGTGTGACCTCTGGCTGACTGTAGTCGGACTAAACCAGGCATCACGTCTCATTCCTGGAAAAAGGTTTGTTGTGACTCCTTTGCCCAGAGGGGACAGCTCATCAGACCTGAGACATCTTGTCCCCAGGGCTGCAGCATTCCTCATCCTTTATTCTACATTTTTTAATCTGCTTCCTGGCTACACAAATACAGGATGAATTGTGATTGAGCTACATTCCATTATTGATAAGCTTCAGGTTTACAACTATCCCTGATTTTCACTGTCCCTACACAGCTCTTGACTACTAATCAGATGTGTGGGATTGTTGGTGATAATTAGTAGGCCTACATTATTAAATTGTTTCATTTTCTCTTAGGTTGGCGTGTGACCTCTGTGACTGACTGTAGTCGGCCTTAAAACCTGTTGAGGACAGACGCCTAGCCAACATCCAATGGAACAGCATGGCGCGAAATACAAACACCTCAAATCTAATCATTTCAATTTCTCAAACATATGACTATTTACACTATTTTAAAGATGCACTTCTCCTTAATCCAACCACATTGTCCGATTTCAAAAAGGCTTTACAGCGAAAGCAAAACATTAGATTATGTTAGGAGAGTACATAGACAAAAATAACCACACAGCCATTTTCCAAGCAAGTGTATATATGTCACAAAAACCCAAAACGCAGCTAAATGAAGCACTAACCTTTGATGATCTTCATCAGATGACACTCCAAGGACATTATGTTATACAATACATGCATGTTTTGTTCAATCAAGTTCATATTTATATAAAAAAACAGCTTTTTACATTGGCGCATGATGTTCAGAAAATGTATTCCCACCAAAAACTTCCAGTGAATTTTCAAAAATACTCATCAGAAACATTGACAAAATACATAATTATTTTAAGAATTATAGATACAGTACTCCTTTATGCAACCGCTGTGTCAGATTTTAAAATAGCTTTATGGAGAAAGCACATTTTTCAATATTCCGAGTACATAGCTCGCCATCACAGCAAGCTATACAGACACCTGCCAAGTTCGGGGTCACCTAAACTCAGAATTAGTATTATAAATATTCTCTTACCTTTGCTGATCTTCGTCAGAATGCACTCCCAGGACTGCTACTTCCACAAGAAATGTTGTTTTTGTTCAAAATGATCCATATTTATGTCCAAATACCTCTGTTTTGTTCGTGCGTTCAGGTCACTATCCAAAGGCATAACGCGCGAGCGCAATTCGAGACACAAAAAGTCTAAATGTTCCATTTCCGTACTTAGAAGCATGTCAAACGTTGTTTAAAATCAATCTTTATGCTATTTTTAACGTAAAAATGCGATAATATTCCAACCGGACAATAGTGTATTAATTCAAGGAGAAAAAGAAGGAACAGTGCGTTCGCGGGACCGCGCATATCCAATCCCTTTGTCCCCAGGCAGTCCACTCAGTGACTGAGCTCCTATAATCTGCCCAGTTACAGGAGACGGATGAAACAACTTTCTGAAGGCTTTTGACAGCCAATTGAAGCCTTAGGAAGTGCAACGTGACCCCACAGACACTGTAGTTTCGAAAGGGATTAGAAAGAACTACAATTCTCAGATTCTCCACTTCCTGGTTGAATTTTTCTCAGGTTTTTGCCTGCCATATGAGTTCTGTTATACACAGACACCATTCAAACAGTTTTAGAAACTTCAGAGTGTTTTCTATCCATATCTACTAATAATATGCATATTCTAGTTTCTGGGCAAGAGTAGTAACCAGTTTAATTTGCGTACGTTTTTCATCCAGCCGTGAAAATACTACCCCCATCCTCAACAGGTTTTAACCAGGCATCACGTCTCATTCCTGGAAAAAGGTTTGTTGTGACTCCTTTGCCCAGAGGGGGCAGTACATCAGACCTGAGCGAGATCTTGTCCCCAGGCAAGAAAGCTAAAGATAATTTTCAGGGTGGTAAAACACTTAAATGACTAAAACCAGATGGATCAAGGTATTTTTAAATAAGATCATCTTTGACAACTAATCGAAATAAAAACTAGGCAGGGAGAATCTGAAATTCCAAAAATGGCATGGCATGGGGCTCCTATTGATTTGTTTTGTTTGAGTCACTCAGATAGCATAAGAACAAGGCATAAGCCATGACAAAATGTGTAGAATTGCAGGAGATTTGCTTTTAAACTGAAAATTCTCTCAGCCCTGTGGCGGAATGTGTAGAATTACAGGACTTTAGCTTTGAAGCTTAAATTTTTCTCTCAGCCCCATGACAAATGTGTAGAATTGCAGGAAAATTGCTTTCAAACTTAAAAATGTTCTCTCTGCCTCATGGCAAAATGTGTAGAATTGCAGGAAATTAGCTAACTTTTCCACCGTTGGGGGAACACTGGAATTGCTTATTTTTCCTGAATTTGTTTACCATTAACATGGCATTTATCCACAATATAGCTTATCCTGTATTTTGACGACCAATCAAACGTTTGGGATTCATTTTTTGGCCTATTTCATTGGTTTATGTTTCTGTGGTACACCAGTGGAGGGATTCCAGGTGAAAAAAAAAAAACTCATATTGACCTACAGTATTAGCTTGCAACATGTTTTACATTCTCCCCCCATGTTTTAACTAATGTTAAGCCTCAATATTTTGTGGTGTACATTTTTTCTCACTTCCGTTGGATCACAGTTTACATGCTTGTGTTAAATGATCAGATGGAAATAGAATTGTCTGTATAAGTTCTTCCAAAGGGTTTAGACATGAGAATATCTTCCAGATGCTGAGGATGAGACATCCTCAGCATCTGGAAGATATTCTCATGTCTAAACCCTTTGGAAGAACTTATACAGACAATTTTATTTCCATCTGATCATTTAACACAAGCAAGTGTCTCTTGCGAACGAGGGATGGAGAGAGAGAAATGGAGAGCAATAAAAGAAAATAAAGAATAGGAGAAAGGGAGAGAGAGAGATTTACCAATACTGTGTTATTGATCCGTTGGCCTCAGCACACATGTGTGATTGTCATCCTATTATCCATGCTGAGCCAAGCTGACACCGAGCACGACAGGAGTGTCTCTGTGAGACCATTAAATGCCCCTCTTCACCCCCCCCACCCCCCGCCACCCCTCCCTCATCCTCTCCTCATTACTCCTCTCTCCCATGAGTCAGCCAATGTCATCCTGATTAGAGCTGGGTGATATGGACACTAAATACATATCGAGATAAATGTAACTTTTGCTGGATAACAATTAATACAACAATAAGAAAAAAAATGTAATGGACAGTTACTTTACATTAGTGAGGGGGCTCTAGACATGTTTTTTTCCAGTGCCAACTAAGACAACTGAGAAATCCAGGGAATATATGATTGATATGTTGATGTGCAACATGTAAAAATAGGATCCAGGAGCCTCATGTACACTACATGAATATGTGGACAGCTGCTCATCGAACATCTTATTACAAAATCATGGACATTAATATGGAGTTGGTCCCCCTTTGCTGCTATAACAGCCTCCACTCTTCTGGGAAGGCGTTCCACTAGATGTTAGAACATTGCTGCGGTGACTTGCTTCCATTCAGCCACAAGCATTAGTGAGGTCGGGCACTGATGTTGGGAGATTAGGCCTGGCTCGCATTCGGCGTTCCAATTCATCCCAAAGGTGTTCGATGGGGTTGAGGTCAGCTCTGTAGACCAGTCAAGTTCTTCCACACTGATCTCGACAAACCATTTCTGTATGGACCTGGCTTTGTGCATGGGGGTGTTGTCATGCTGAAACAGGAAGGGCCTTCCCTAAACTGTTGCCACAAATTTAGAAGCACAGAATCATCTAGAATGTAATTGTAGTATGCTGTAGTGTTAAGATTTCCCTTCACAGGAACTAAGAGGACTAGCCCAAACCATGAAAAACAGCCCCGGACCATTATTCCTCCTCCACCAAACTTTACAGTGACAATATGCATCCGCCAAACCCAGATTCGACCGTCGAACTGCCAGATGGAGAAGCGTGATTCATCACTCCAGATAACGAGTTTCCACTGCACCAGAATCCAATGGTGGCGAGCTTTACACCACTCCAGCCGACGTTTGGCATTGTGCATGGTGATCTTCGGCTTGTGTGCGGCTGCTCAGCCATGTAAACCCATTTCATGAAGCTCCCGACGAACAGTTATTGTGCTGACGTTGCTTCCAGAGACAGTTTGGAACTCGGTAGTGAGTGTTGCAACCGAGGACAATGGTTTTTACATGCTACGCGCTTCAGCGGTCTTGTTCGGTGAGCTTGGTTGGCCTACCACTTTTCAGCTGAGCTGTTGTTGCTCCTAGACGTTTCCACTTCACTATAACAGCACTTACAGTTGACCGGGTTGAGCTCGAGCAGGGCTGACATTTTATGAGCTGACTTGTTTGAAAGGTTGTATCCTATAATGGTGCCACATTGGAAGTCACTGAGCTCTTCAGTAAGGCCGTTCTACTGTCAGTGTTTGTCTATGGAGATTGCATGGTGGTGTGCTCGATTTTATACACCTGTCAGCAACGGTGTTGGCTGAAATAGCCGAATCCAATAATTTCAAGGGGTGTCCACATACTTTTTTGTGTGTGTGTGTGTGTGTGTCTAGATATATATCTATATAGATGTGTATCAATCATGCGTAGGCACACGTCTGTGCATAAACCATGCGTGGGATAATTTCCACGCAATATGAACATTTGCTTGAGAGTGTGTACATTTACGCATAGCCATGACTATGCCAGTGTTTCCACACGTGCCAAGTGGTTGAATGAGGGAACTGCTTGTCAAGTGAAGAACGGGGAAAAAATGTAGAACGTGTGATTGTGAGACTAGGCCTAATAAATGTTTTGATGTAATAGTATTTCCATTGTGAGTTCATGCAACGTATCTTGAGAGGCTTTATATAATTTCACCACATCAGTGCATTTGTTACGATAATAATCCATATAAAGTACAGTAATTTGTTAAGTTAAAGGTGCATGTGAAAGTGAAACCATTGTTTAAATACTATACAAGTCTGAGATAATGGGAAATCGAATGAGATGGCTGATCTTGCTCTGTTGGAAGATTTGGAAAACGCTGCATTTTGCAGAGAGCACATTTTTAGAGACGGGTGGGACTTTTTTTTGCAGAAGGTACAGATTGGTTCATCAGATATAATTTCCCAAAACCAATCTTAAAAATCTTTGTCAGGATTTAAGACCTACTTTACAAAGGCGAACACATACCATTTCGGTGCACATCAAAGTGCTATCCACCCTTTGGTTTTTGGCAATGGGTGCTTTTCAGCTGGAGCTTGCTGATCGGCATCTCACATCCCTCGATGTGCCTATGTTTTGGATGCAATCATCAGCAAAGCGAACTGAGACAACATTTCCATACACTATCAGGGAAAGCCTAGTCAGTTGTACAACTGAATGCATTCAACTATAATGTGTCTTCCCTCCGCATTTAACCCAACCCCTCTGAATCAGAGAGGTGCTGGGGGGGGGCTGCCTTATTGAACCAGGGTGTGTAGTGACACCTCTAGCACTGAGATGCAATGCCTTAGACCGCTGTGCCACTCGGGAGCCCTTTACATCTTGCGTTTATATTTTTGTGCTGTATATATTTTCCATTGCTAAGGCAACTTGAATTGTCCTAATGGTCCTCTGTAGCTATGTTTTCACTTTTATTGGTCAAACCACAACTGAGCGAGCCAAATAAAACCTTTTGGTTGTACTCAATCTCTGGCACTAGCACCTATATTTCACTCTTTTTTTTGGTTGCGCTGTTGTAGGCTATTTCATGGTATGGTGTTGTATATATTCCCCATGCCCTTTTAAAGGGATGTTTTTGACCATATATGGTTAATTGGGGGCGTTTTGAAATGCAAATAGCCAAGGTCACGCGTGTGCACTGTGGCTGAGAACAATTGATATTTATCAACAATTATCTTTTACCGGTGTGCATTTGATTGTTTGATAAATCACACTTTCTATGTGTACGAACATTTAAAATGATGTTTGTTAGTAGTATTTTAGAATAGTTTCTATGCAATATGAGGCCCCAGAAATATCCAAAAATGTTGGCTCTTCAGGGAATTTGCCGACATCCTTGTGCATATTGACCTATAGGCGTTATTATACACCACCTGAGGAAGTGGGAACTCAAAACACTCTGCTAACTCTAAAAATGATATTGTTGCTATATATCCATTAGCCATGTAGGCTAGTTGATGAATCTATCAGTAAATGTAGGCTAATGTTATAAAACCCGTTCCAGAGCTTGGCTTAGGCTACTTGATGTAGGCCTATTCACTGCAAATGGTCTCCGCTCATCAAAACCATACTACAGCCTACCCCTGGTTGTAAAGTGGTGCCAGGACCTCGATTAGGAGGTGAGAAATACATGATATACTCACAGACAGCTGTGACTGTCCTCTCTGTAACTAGAATGACAGTAGTTGCTATGAAAACTGTATTTGTTCCCAATAGCATTTTGAGTAATGGTCATATGCTTGTGCTTCTCAGAATGCAGCTCTCCCTCCTCCGTGTCACAGTGGGAAGAGGGGTGAGAGTGGCTCGCCCACACAACAGCCGACAGCCAAACAGGGCCAGGCAGACACTTTCATAGCAGGAATTAACATAATGCATAGGCTATTACTGTTGACTAGATAATGGTTCTAGAACAATCTACTGGAACGTTGTGTAGCATTGCTTCGGTAAGAGGAAGGCAATGTCAGTCAGTTTCGGTTTATCTCTCACCCCCCGAGGCCACTCTTCTACAGACTACCATGCCCTCTTCAATTCATCCCCCTACCCCTCTAGCCTTGTTATTTGGGTTACCTCTCCTCCTCCTCCTCCTTTCCCCATGCATCACCCAATTTCATCCTTGTATGAACGGAAGGAGAACTCAGAGACTGCCTCTTCATCTGGGTTCTGTCATGTCTAGAAAGTAGTGGTCTGTAATCCAAATGGCACCCTACAGTATTCCTTACACAGTGAACTACTTTTGACCAGAGCCCTATGGACCCTGGTCAAAGGAAGGGCACTATTTAGGAAACAGAGTGCTATTTGGGATGCAGCCATGGTTCTTTAGACCAGGCCTGCTGCATGGATACGCTCTCTCAGCCCTTTTCATACCAATATTATGACATGTGCCCCTGTGCTTGAATTTGAATATCAATCATAGAGCGCTCTTCAAGCTTGTTGCTCCTTCTCACTGGTAATGTAAAACATAATTTCACATCTCATAATGGTAAATAAGGACTCGGTGTGAACGCGTTACCTACGCAGGCTGAGACATTAAGGATAGAGTTATTGTTTAATTCAAATATGCTTTTGGATACAGATTTTACAGCAAAGGTTGGATGGTAGAAATGTTTTAGGGCTTAATGTCTTCTGCATTAGCTTAATTTACCCATGAAATTCATCCAAGATGAAAGTGTATTGCCTTGCCTCCTAATTTTGAAACTGATATTCATGGTGGTTTTCATGGTAACGGACCTGTCTCTTGACTACATTTATCATCTGGTGAGTTTAATGAAAGATAATACCTGTCAGATCTGGGTTCAGATAATATTTGTTTTCTTTCAAATATTTCAGCTGTGCTTCATGGATCTTGCCTTGCACAATGGATTAGTCCCAAAAGTGCACATGCGACCCATTTGGCTCTCCAGACAGGCTTAATCAAACACACAAAGTATTCGAGAGGAAAACAAATATTATTTGTACCCAGGTCTGGAATATTACCCATCATGTATTTGATTATAGTCCTGGGTGTTACTCTGACATTTACTTAAAAGAAAAGCTCCGAGGCTGATAATTAGGCTAGGATCTGATACCTCAGTATGTCTGACAGTTCCTGTTGACAACATGGATACTCCCCAAATAGTCTCCAGGATCAGTATAAACCAGGGCTCTCCTACCCTGTTCCTGGAGAGATACCCTTCTGTGAATCCCTACAGGACAGTAGCTCTCCAGGAACAGGGTTGGAGTGCCCCGTTATAAACAATTGCAAATTGTTAATCAAGGAAGGTTGTTGATGGTAATGCCCTGCCCTGCCCCAAGCCTGGTTGTTGATGATGGTACTGCTCCAGGCCTGGTTGTTGATGAGGGTACTGCTCCAGGCCTGGTTATTGTTGATGGCACTGCCCTGCCCCAGGCTGGGTTGTTGATGATGGTACTGCTCCAGGCTGGATTGTTGATTATGGTACTGCTCCAGGCCTGGTTGTTGATGATGGTACTGCTCCAGGCCGGGTTGTTGATGATGGCACTGCCCTGCTCCAGGCCGGGTTGTTGATGACGGTACTGCTACAGGCCTTGTTGTTGATGATGATACTGCCCTGCTCCAGGCCGGGTTGTTGATGATGGTACTGCTCCAGGCCTGGTTGTTGATGATGGTACTGCTCCAGGCCTGGTTGTTGCTGATGGTACTGCTCCAGGCCTGGTTGTTGCTGATGGAACTGCCTTGCTCCAGGCCTGGTTGTTGATGATGGTACTGCCCTGCTCCAAGCCTGGTTGTTGATGATGGTACTGCCCTGCTCCAGGCCTGGTTGTTGATGATGGTACTGCTCCAGGCCTGGTTGTTGATGATGGTACTGCTCTAGGCCTGGTTGTTGATGATGGTACTGCCTTTCTCCAGGCCGGGTTGTTGATGATGGTACTGCTACAGGGCTGGTTGTTGATGATGGTACTGCTCCAGTCCTGGTTGTTGATGATGGTACTGCCCTGCTCCAGTCCTGGTTGTTGATGATGGTACTGCTCCAGGCCTGGTTGTTGATGATGGTACAGCTCCAGGCCTGGTTGTTGATGATGGTACAGCTCCAGGCCGGGTTGTTGATGATGGTACTGCCCTGCTACAGGCCTGGTTGTTGATGATGGTACTGCTCCAGGCCTGGTTGTTGATGATGGTACTGCTCCAGGCCTGGTTGTTGATGACGGTACTGCTCCAGGCCTGGTTGTTGATGACGGTACTGCTCCAGGCCTGGTTGTTGATGATGGTACTGCTCCAGGCCTGGTTGTTGATGATGGTACTGCCCTGCTCCAGGCCTGGTTGTTGATGATGGTACTGCTCCAGGCCTGGTTGTTGATGATGGTACTGCCCTGCTCCAGGCCTGGTTGTTGATGATGGTACTGCTACAGGCCTGGTTGTTGATGATGGTACTGCTACAGGGCTGGTTGTTGATGATGGTACTGCTCCAGGCCTGGTTGTTGATGATGGTACTGCTCCAGGCCTAGTTGTTGATGATGGTACTGCTACAGGGCTGGTTGTTGATGATGGTACTGCTCCAGGCCTGGTTGTTGATGATGATACTGCTCCAGGCCTAGTTGTTAATGATGGTACTGCTACAGGGCTGCTGCACTGAAATGTTCTCTCTTTCTTCTGTTTTCCTTCTTCTTTCACTGTCATTCTCCTTTCTCTCACTCTCTCGCTCTTCCATCTTCTTATTTTCTCCTCTCTCTCTCTCGTTCTACCTCCCATATTTCTTCTTCGGCTGTCACTCCTCCAGTCTTCGATCCCAGCAATCTTGGGCTAGATCCCAAATGGCATCATTCCCTATATAGTGCATTACTTTTGACCTGGACCTGTAGGGCTCTGTTCAACAGGAGTGCACTATGTAAGGAATAGGGTGCCATTTGAGACAGAAACAAGATAGAGGTGATCTAGGTTATGTTGTGGATGACGTGAATACACTTCCTGCTCCCTTTCTATCATTTGGCCCTTTGAACTGACGGTCTGTGTGTCTGTGTGGGAAGAGATGAGGCTTGCTATCCATATTACAGTGTAACATTTCCTGAATGTTCAGAAAGGATAACACTTCAAAGGGATGGACATAGGTGGGAAGGGATTGTGATATGGTTTCATATACAAGGACACCATGTTTAAACTGGAAACATGGTTAATTATTGATAGATATAACTACAGTATGTCCAGTATTGTCACCATGTCATATTAATTGACTAGAGTACGCTCGCATGATTGTTCCTCATTGGTTTTCAATCCTACGTTGTGGAAAAAACACCCGTTGATAGAAATACAATGTATTCAGGTCAAAGGGATCTTTGCCAATGCAAAGCAGGAACAATCCCTCTCCAGACAACTTGCTCTGTCAAACAGTGTAGGCCGCTACCGAGTTCCCTACAAAGCATTCAGTCACAATACCCTCCCCAATCTCATTGACTTTATCACTCCCCCTTGTATTGATACAACTGCTCCGTGTATTCACACTTCTCTATGTATTACTTTATCACCAGGCAGTTATTCATATCAGTCATTGTGAGTCAGACAGATCTGACAGTGGGAATGTGCAGTTACAGTAACACTGGGGGAGGGGTGTCTCAAATGGCACCCTATTCCCAACATAGTGCACTTCTTCTGACCAGGGCCCATAGGGTGTCATTTGGGACGTAGACAGGGCTTTTTATCTCTCTACTCCCTAGTTCTTTTATCTGGAGTACACGGGTTAGAGAAGGTCCTAAGGGAGAGAGACAACTGCTTCTGGTTTAACTCATCTCACATGCTTGACACTGAGGGATCTGTGTGTGTGTGTGTGTGTGTGTGAGGATAGGAGAGAGGAAATATTTTATCTGACGCTGTCACTGGTTGTATAAACCTCATGGAAATGAGAGGCTGTGTGACATTCTCGGTGGTCAGCAGCAGTACAACCCAGACCTGGGTTCAAATACTACTAAATGCTTTATCTGTGCTTAATTGAGCTTTCCTTGCTAATAGAATAGTCCCAAAACTGTCAACCCGCCTTTCCCATCTCTCGCTCCAGGCAGACTAGAGCTTATTTGATCCTAGGTCAGATCCTGCTTAAACAACTGATGGTAAAGTCACTGCAGTGTTAACTATACATGTAGCCTTCAATGTCAGAACTGAGTTACTTCAACTTGATTGTATGTTTTGAGGATTAGGACTGTCATTCAAAATGTTGTCACGTTGACACAAAATGGTTTAGACTAAAGCATAACTAGTTTAGTTGATGTTCACATTGTTGGAAGTCCAAGCAGTATAAACATAACTTTTTAATTACATTTACATTTTTCATCAGCAGCATCATTCAAGGTTGTCATATTGACAGAAAATATTATATTTTTGATTGATTTTAGCTAATCAAACTCTTACTTGTTTTGTCTTTAGGTTGTTGTGTTGCCATGACGTTCATCAAGCTTCCTCCATTGGACCTCTGACTTTATCAGACAGGAATTTAATTACATCTCTTTTACCCTGAACATTCTTCAAATTAAATGACTTCAGGAATGCTCTGAAGACCTGTACGAAAGCTCTGAAGACCTGTACGAAAGCTCTGAAGACCTGTACGAATGCGAATAGGGAAGCAGCGAAAGGGAGAAACTTAAAAATGCAGAGGCTATCATTTCACATCATCGCTGTCATAATCAGCTATTTTCTCAATGGCTGCGTAGTTGTTCACAGCCGAACAGTCTGCAACCGACCAGCCAATCTGGAATGGCAGCTACAACCACAAACTGCTCAGGTGAAATGGACGCTCATGGAAAACATCTGTAATAGTATGGTCCAATGTTGGGGGGATCAAGAAAGGACAGAGACCCAAAAGTCAGATGTTCCACCAACTTGGAACTTACCTCAGATTTGTCCTCTAGAGGTGCAGTTTGGCGTCAAGCTGTTTGTTTCTATTGATGCCACTCTGGATTTATACGGTATCAGGATCCTCAATGTGTCAAAGGAGGACTTTGAAAGTTGTTCCACTGCACCACAGTCACAAGACCAGTTTCTCTGTTCCGATGACGTTATGAATGCGTCTAGGCAGGTCGACCCTAAGTGGCTTCTCCCAGGCCTTCATTATTTCATAGCTTCGCATGAGGGGAATTCACAGCTCTGCAAGCTGGGTCTTCGTCTCAACGTCTCGGTGAAGGAACAACAGTGTCAAAGCAGCCCACTAGTGCGACTTTGCTCCGGGAACGGTGTTTGTAGGACAAGCTTTTGGGAAGACGGAGCGTACCGCTGTCAGTGCCGCCAGCATTACTCTGGAAAGTTCTGTGAGAAGTTTGATGCGTGTTTGGAAAACCCATGTGAGAACGAAGGAGTCTGTGTAAGCAATGGTACGACAGATCACATCCACGCGACGTATAAGTGTTTGTGCCCTCCACATTTTACAGGTGAGGAATACAACTGAGAATTATGACTCTGATATTACTACTGCTATGTTTTTAAAGGGGCATTCTGCACTTCAAACAACAACAAAGGCCCCCCCCACCACTGATACGCTATATATATATATATATATATAGTCCAAAAATGGATGTATCAATCACAGATTGCTCTTTTTTTAAGCTACTTTGTAAAAATGCTAAAGAAAGTTGCACACTCAACTCTCCTTGCAGTGGATTTATTTAACCAATGTTTTGGCCAAATAGCCTTTATCAGGGTTTGATGCTTTACTTTACACCCTGTACTCATCCACCAAATGCTAAACTCAATGGATTGTTGTACCTTCAATTACTATAAATGGGGAAATAAATTGCTCTCGTTAATTAAATCTGCCGTGACAGAATCCACCTACCTACCTGGAGGCTAAGGCTGTGTCGCAAATGGCACCCTATTCCCTAAATTGTGGGCTCTGGTCAAAAGTAGTGCACTATATCGAGAATAAGGTGCAATTTGGAACACAACCCTAATGTTACAACCCTATTGCTTGGAGATACTTCCATATTATTTATCTATCATAATTACTAGTTCTCATCTAGCTTAATGCATTTATTTCAAGAATATCCAGAGTCCGTCCCAAATGGCACCCCTTTCCCTTCATAGTACACATAGAGCTCTGGTCAAAAGTAGTGTACTTCATTGTGAAAAGGGTGCTATTTGGTGTGTAGAAACAGATACCCCTATGGGCTATTTATGTGAACAATATTTTCTTGCAGGAATTTAGTTTTGATTATTTCTGGAATGGGTTTCTGTACCACCTGAATGCATTCTTAATTACTTTACATCCTTTCTACCATTTTCATTTGGATTTAATTCCTTCTCTCACCATGTCTTTGTCAATAAGTGATGGCTCTCAAATGTTGTTCAAACATTGACTCTGAAGACTTAGGAGCCAACTTGTCATTTTTTTGACATCACAAGTCATCTGAATCATGCGATGAACACGGTTATCATTAGAAATGCATTATGCACTAACTAACTTTGTGCAATGGGGCCACCATAAGTGAGAATTTCGATGTAGACTTTCAAGCTGCAATGATGTCTTTCAGTTTAATTTAATTTCCAGAATCTGCATAGTTAATTACTGTTTATAATTGTTGATAATTGTTGACCCTATGTTACTTCAAATAAAAAACAATAGATTGAATTTATACAAATAAAATACTGTAGATTGAAACTGTACGAATAAAATACTATAGATCCAATCTATACGAATGTAGAATCTAGATACTAATCTAAACCATTTTGTTAATTTTTAAATTATTCATAATTCATGCTTTATCTTTTCCCTCAGGGGCTAACTGCTCTGACGTGATTGGACGAGAGAATTGCGATAGAGTTTGTCGTAATGGAACGTGTCTCCAAGTTTCACCTTTCTCCTTCAATTGTGTGTGTTACACAGGACACCCAGGTAAGGAACCACAGTATTATTCTGTTCTGCATGGGTTACAATCCCTGCTACAGTGTTGGATTTATAATCAATCACGAACGTACAGTACAGGGGGTAGCCTGCCTTAGGGAAGGGCAACAATGACATGTATTCTTGTTTAGAATAGCCTGCATCTGGTAAGAGCAACAATGACATGTAGTCTTGTTTAGAACAGCCTGCATCTGGTAAGAGCAACAATGACATGTAGTCTTGTTTAGAACAGCCTGCATCTGGTAAGAGCAACAATGACATGTAGTCTTGTTTAGAACAGCCTGCATCTGGTAAGAGCAACAATGACATGTAGTCTTGTTTAGAACAGCCTGCATCTGGTAAGAGCAACAATGACATGTAGTCTTGTTTAGAACAGCCTGCTTCTACATCTGTATTGCTTGCTGTTTCGGGTTTTAGGCTGGGTTTCTGTATATCACTTTGACATCGGCTGATGTAAAAAGGGCTTTATAAATAAATGTGATTGATTGATCTGGTAAGGGCAACAATGACATGAACTCTTGTTTATGACACACTGATTGCGTTTATGGGCTGTGATCCCTATGGGCCCTGGTTAAATGTAGTGCACTACATAGGGAATAGGGTGCCATTTGTTCACGACACACGGCTGCTACCGCACCCTTTAGGTAGATCGTGAGCCTCATAATGAGCCTCATTTTCTCCAGTAACAGTACAGTTATGTTAATGGGGGTCTCTCACAAATGGATTACAAAAAGTTGTACCAACCAGCGCCTCCTAGTTCTTGGCCTGGATAATGGTCTCTAGGCATGCGTCTCAAATGGAACTCTATTCCCTTTATAGTGCACTACTTTTGACAGGTGGTTCCCTTGAATAGGGAATAGGGTGCCATTTGTGATGCAGCCTAGCTAAAGCAGGGGCCGTATGATGGACTTTCTGCTGTAACAAACTCCAGGTGGCCTTCTAACTTGATTCATTGTTTTGTTTTCGAGTGCAATTTGTCCAGGCAACACTCGGGGAAATCTCATACCTGTATACCTTCCCTCTGAGTCTGAGCTGTGCTGGGCTGCAGTCCTCGCTGCAGAGGCTTTAAGGCTGATTATTTGGGTGCTGTATTCTCAAGGTTACACTTTTATTATTTATATAGCTATCTCACTAAGCCAGTTATAGAAACATACTGTGGTTTTGATTTGTTGAAATAACAGCTCAGAGAAATGCAGTAGTGGGTAACTATTCTGAATGTCATAGGGGAGAACGGTGAGGAACAGTACCAGACAGTAAGATGTCTTTCATTTCTGCAGAGTTGTACAATAATTGTGTCCCTGGTTGGTGCATTATGCAGAGATCTACAGTGTTCTAGAAGTCAGTCAAACCTGTAGTTTCAGACTGATCTATGGAAGTAAAACTGATGTTCAGATGCCATGGGATGGTGATGGTTTCCCTCTAATCATGAAGTTAGTCCGTAGTGATTTAGATTACTACTGGACTCTGGTCTGTAGACCACTTAGTACAGGTGTGCTATCTTCATTTGACTAGTTTCTCACAGCAGGAAAATAATCCTGCAGCAACAGAACATTTAATTATTATGTGGATTATAATGAATGCACATTTTTTTTGTAGAGGTTGATCCATAGTTTGTTTCGGCAAATCAGGTCTGACTTTTTAAAGTTGAAATTACAAGCTTTACAAGCCTGGAATACACTACAAGTTTGCATTTCCTGCTGGACAGCAACATTATCTGTGACCACAGAGTGACCAAATTAAGGTAGCACACCTAAATGAAGCAATGCATTGATACTACTTGGAATGCCCCATACAGTGCGTAGACTATTAATATGCAAGTACATCCGTTGTAGTCACTATTCAGTTA
Organism: Salmo trutta; assembly: GCF_901001165.1. NCBI lineage: Eukaryota > Metazoa > Chordata > Actinopteri > Salmoniformes > Salmonidae > Salmo > Salmo trutta. Next base: position 3,067,792 of record NC_042961.1, on the reverse strand, counting down.
CATTCAGTGATGTAGTGGAGCGTAAAACACAGTTGAAAGTACAGTACCAGTCAAATGTTTGGACACACCTACTCATGCCAGGGTCTTTCTTTATTTTTACTATTTTCTACATTGTAGAATAATAGTGAAGACATCAAAACTATGAAGTAACACATATGGAATCATGTAGTACCCCAAAAAAGTGTTAAACAAATCAAAATGCACTACCATTCAAAAGTTTGGGGTCCATTAGAAATGTCCTTGTTTTTGAAAGAAAAGCTATTTTTTTGGCCATTAACATAACATTGATCAGAAATAAAGTGTAGACATTGTTGATGTTGTAAATGACTATTGTAGCTAGAAACGGCTGACTTTTAATGGAATATCTACATAGGCGTACAGAGGCACATTATCAGCAACTATCACTCCTGTGTTCCAATGGCACGTTGTGTTAGCTAATCCAAGTTTATCAATTTAAAAGGCTAATTGATCATTAGAAATCCCTTTTGCAATTATGTTAACACAGCTGAAAACTGTGTGCTGATTAAAGAAGCAATAAAACTGTCCTTTAGACCAGTTGAGTATCTGGAGCTTCAGCATTTGTGGGTTCGATTACAAGCTGGGCAGAAACAAAGAACTTTCTTCTGAAACTCGTAAGTCTATTCTTGTTCTGAGAAATGAAGGCTATTCCATGTGAGAAATTGCCAAGAAACTGAAGATCTTGTACAGCGCTGTGACCTACACTCTTCACAGAACAGCACAAACTAGCTCTAACCAGAATGGAAAGAGGAATGGGAGGCCCCGGTGCACAACTGAGCAAGAGGACAAGTATATTAGAGTATGTAGTTTGAGAAACAGGCACCTCAAGTCCTCAACTAGCAGCTTCGTTAAATAGTACCCACAAAACACCAGTCTCAACGTCAACAGTGAAGAGGCGACTCCAGGATGCTGGCCTTCTAGGCAGAGTTGCGAAGAAAACGCCATATCTCAGACTAGCCAATGAAAAGAAAATATTAAGATGGGCAAAAGAACACGGACACTGAACAGAGGAAGATTGGAAAAAAGTGTTATGAATTGACGAATCTAAGTTTGAGGTGTTCGGATCACAAAGAAGAACATTCGTGAGATGCATAAAAATGAAAAGATACTGGAGGAGTGATTGGCGCCATCTGTCAAGCATGGTGGAGGCAATGTGATGGTCTGGGGGTGCTTTGGTGGTAAAGTGGGAGATTTGTACAGGGTAAAAGGGATCTTGAAGAAGGAAGGCTATTACTCCATTTTGCAACGCCATGCCATACCTACCCTGTGGACGGCACTTAATTGTAGCCAATTTTCTCATACAACAGGACAATGACCCAAAGCACAGCTCCAAACTATGCAATAACTATGTAGGGAAGAAGCAGTCAGCTGGTTTTCTGTCTACAATGGAGTGGCCAGCACAGTCACCGAATCTCAACCCTATTGAGCTGTTGTGGAAGCAGCTTGACCGTATGTTACGTAAGAAGTGCCCATCAAGCCAATCCAATTTGTGGGAGGTGCTTCAGGGAGCATGGGGTGAAATCTCTTCAGATTACCTCAACAAATTGACAACTTGAATGCCAAAGGTCTGCAAAGCTGTAATTGCTTCAAATGGAGGATTCTTTGACAAAAGCAAAGTTTGAAGGACACAATTATTTCAATTTAAATTCATTATTTATAACCTTGTCAATGTCTTGACTATATTTCCTATTCATTTTGCAACTCATTTCATGTATGTTTTCATGGAAAACAAGGACATTTCTAAGTGACCCCAAACTTTTGAACGGTATATTTTATATTTGAGATTCTTCAAAGTAGCCACCCTTTGCTTTGTTGACAGCTTTGCACACTCTTGGTGTTCTCTCAACCAGCTTCATGAGGTAGTCACCTGGAATGCATTTCAATTAGCAAGTGTGCCTTGTTAAAAGTTAATTTGTGGAATTTCTTTCCTTATTGCGTTTTGAGCAAACCATTTTTGGTTCCAACCGCCGTGTCTTTGTGAGACGCGGTGTGGGTGAAAAAATTATCTATGGATGTGTATTTCCCACAAGAAAGCATGGAGGAGGTGTTATGGTGTGGGGGTGCTTTGCTGGTGACACTGTCTGTGATTTATTTAGAATTCAAGGCACACTTAACCAGCATGGCTACCACAGCATTCTGCAGCCATACACCATACCATCTGGTTTGGGCTTAGTGGGAGTATCATATGTTTATCAACAGAACACCCACCTGTAGCACTCGCTCCAGCAGGTATATCTCACTGGTCACCCCCAAAGCCAATTCTTCTTTTGGCTGCCTCTCCTTTCAGTTCTCTGCTGCCAATGACTGGAACGAACTGCTAAAATCTCTGAAGCTGGAGACTCTTACGTCCCTCACTAGCTTTAAGCACCAGCTGTCAGAGTAGCTCACAGATCACTGCACCTGTGCATAGCTCATCTGTAAATAGCCCATCCAATATACCTCATCCCCATACTGTATTTATTTATCTTGTTCCTTTGCGCCCCAGTATCTCTACTTGCACATTCATCTTCTGCACACCCTACCATTCCAGTGTTGAACTGCTATATTGTAATTATTTAGTACATTGGAGGTAAACCTAGGCATTGAGTAATGATGAGAGAGATATAGTCTCTAGAGACGTTTAAACATTTTTTTTTTCTGTGCTGGCCCCCCGTGGGAATCGAACCCACAACCCTGGTGTTGCAAACACCATGCTCTACCAACTGAGCTACAGGGAAGACAGACGTGAGTGCTAGGGGTCAGTAGTCATTGAAAATAATAATTTGTTCTTAACTGACTTGCCTAGTTAAATAAAAGGTAAAATAAAAAATTAGGAATACTTTTCCAATAGTCTTGAAGGAGCTGAGCACTTGTTGAAGGTGCTGTTTACAGTCTATCCAGACACCTAGGTATTTGTAGTTGTCCACATATTCTAAGTCAGAACCGTCCAGAGTAGTGATGCTGGACGGGCGGGCATGTGCGGGCAGTGAACGGTTGAAGAGCATGTATTTAGTTTTACTTGCATTTAAGAGCAGTTGGAGGCCATGGAAGGAGAGTTGTATGGCATTGAAGCTCATCTGGAGGTTAGTTAACACAGTGTCCAAAGAAGGGCCAGAGGTATACAGAATGGTGTCATCTGCATAGAGGTAGATCAAAGAATCACCAGCAGCGAGAGCGACATCATTGATGTATACAGAGAAGAGAGTTGGCCCGAGAATTGAACCCAGCAGGACCCCCATAGACTGCCAGAGGTCCGGACAACAGGCCCTCCAATTTGACATTCTGAACTCAATTGGATAAGTAGTTGGTGAACCTAGCGAGACAATCATTTGAGAAACCAAGGCTGTTGAGTCTGCCAATAAGAATGCTGTGATTGACAGAGTCGAAAGCTTATTGAAATTCTCAATTATTGTGGATTTATCGGTAGTGACAGTGTTTCCTAGCCTCAGTGCAGTGGGCAGCTGGGAGGAGGTGCTCTTACTCTCCATGGACTTTACAGTGTCCCAGAACCTTCTTGAGTTTGTACTACAGGATGCAAATTTCTGTTAGAAAAAGCTAGCCTTAGCTTTCCTAACTGCCTGTGTATATTGGTTCCTAACTTCCCTGAAAAGTTGCATATCACGGGGGCTGTTCGATGCTAATGCAGAACGCCACAGGATGTTTTTGTGCTGGTCAAGGGCAGACAGGTCTGGAGTGAACCAAGGACTATATATATTCCTGGTTCTAATTTTGAATGGAGCATGCTTATTTAAGATGGTGAGGAAGGCATTTTTAAAGAATAACCAGGCATCCTCTACTGACGGGATGAGGTCAATGTCATTCCAGGATACCCCGGCCAGGTCTATTAGAAAGGCCTGTTCGCTGAAGTGTTTTAGGGAGCGTCTAAAAGTGATGAGGGGTGGTCGTTTGATTGCAGAACCATTACGGATGCAGGAAATGAGGCACTGATTGCTGAGATCTTGGTTGAAAACAGCAGAGGTGTATTTGGAGAGCTAGGATGATATCTATGAGGGTGCCCATGTTTACGGATTTGGGGTTGTACCTGGTAGGTTCATTGATAATTTGTGTGAGATTGAGGGCATCAAGCTTAGATTGTAGGATGGCCAAGGTGTTAAGCATGTCCCAGTTTAGGTCACCTAGCAGCACGAGCTCAGAAGATAGATGAGGGGCAATCAATTCGCATATGGTGTCCAGGGCACAGCTTGGGGCAGAGGGTGGTCTATAGCAAGTGGCAACGGTGAGACTTGTTTCTGGAAAGGTGAATTTTTAGAAGTAGAAGCTCATTGTTTTGGTATAGACCTGGATTGTAAGACAGAACTCTGCAGGCTATCTCTGCAGTAGATTGCAACACCGCCCCCTTTGGCAGTTCTATCTTGGTGGAAAATGTTATAGTTAGGGATGGACATTTCAGGGTTTTTGGTGGTTTTCCTAAGCCAGGATTCAGACACGGCTAAGACATCCGGGTTTGCAGAAAGTGCTAAAGCAGTGAATAAAGTAAACTTAGGGAGTCGGCTTCTAATGTTAACATGCACGAAACCAAGGCTTTTACAGTTACAGAAGTCAACAAATGAGAGCACCTGGGGAGTAGGAGTGGAGCTAGGCACTGCAGATCCTGGATTAACCTCTACCTCACCAGAGGAACAGAGGAGAAGTAGGATAAGGGTACGGCTAAAGGCTATAAGAACTGGCCTTCTAGCACATTCAGAACAGAGGGTTAAAGGAGCAGGTTTCTGGGCACAATAGCATAGATTCAAGGCATAATGTACAGACAAAGGTATGGTAGGAAGAGAGTACATTGGAGGTAAACCTAGGCATTGAGTAATGATGAGAGAGATATAGTCTCTAGAGACGTTTAAACCAGGTGATGTCATCGCAAATGTGGGAGGTGGAACAACATGGTTGGTTAAGGCATATTGAGCAGGGCTAGAGGCTCTACAGTGAAATAAGACAGTAATCACTAACCAGGACAGTAATGGACGAGGCATATTGATATTAGGGAGAGGCATGCACAACCAAGTGAACCGTATGGGCCCAGTGAGTGGTTGGGCTGGCTGGGGACACGGTGATTCAGACAGTTAGCAGGCCGGGGCTAGCAAGCTAGCAGTTAGCAGGCCGGGGCTAGCAAGTTAGCAGTTAGCAGGCCGGGGCTAGCAAGTTAGCAGAAGGGCCTTAGAGGGACGTCGCGATGGGGGAAAGTCTGTTTTTGCCTCCTCGTGCGGTGACGTCGATAGACCAGTCGTGGAATTAGTAGAGTTCCATGTAGCAGAGGGGTCCAAGTCCAATTGGCAAAATGGGTTTAGTGGTCCAAGAAACTGGCCGATGGATCCGGTAAGAGTCCAATATGCTCTAGATAGGTTAGCAGAATGGGCCTTCAGGGGACATCGCGCCTGAGGGGCCTGTTGGAATCCTCGGGCAGATTATGTCGGTATTCCTGTCGTGAACGATAGGCGGGGTTCCGTGCCCCGTACCGGCAGTAAAAGGGGTCCGGATATTGTAGCCGAGGAGTGGGCTTCAGGAGTAGCCCAGGAGCCCTCGCCGGGAGATTGGCCTAGCATGGGCTAGCTCCAGGCTAATTGGTGCTTGCTCCGGGACGGAAACATTAGCCAGGAGTAGTCAACCCGGGTTGCGGTGAGCTAGCTGCGATGGTCCAGATGAAAAGGTTCAGAGTTTGCGGTAGGAATCCGGAGATATGGAGAGAAAAATAGGTCCGATATGCTCTGGTTTGAAACGTGTTGTACGAACTGGCGAGAGCTTTCCGAGCTAAAGGTTAGCTGATGACCGCTAGCAGTGGCTGACTTGTAGCTGGTAGCTAGTTAGCTAGCTAGCTTCAGTTGAGGGATTCCAGTTCCGATGTAAGTAGAAATACTTTAGGAAAAAAAACAGATCCACACCACATTGGGTGAGATGGGTTGCAGGAGAGTATTTAGAGGTTTAGGAAAAATATTAAAAAGAATGCGAAGAAAAATATATAAATAAATCAATTATATTTATATATATATATATATATATATATATATATATATATATATATATATATACACACACACATATAAGACAAGGCAAAGATGTCTGAATCCTACGCCATCTACCTGGAACACAGTCTAACACGGTCTCTATCTCATCTACCTGGAACACAGTCTAACACGGTCTCTATCTCATCTACCTGGAACACAGTCTAACACTGTCTCTATCTCATCTACCTGGAACACAGTCTAACACGGTCTCTGTCTCATCTACTTGGAACACAGTCTAAGACTGTGTTCCAGGTAGATGACATACAGTATTAGCCTGTGTTCCAAGTAGATGAGATGGAGACAGTGTTATACTGTATGTAATCTACCTGGAACACAGTCTAATACTGTCTCTATCTCATCTACTTGGAACACAGTCTAATACTGTATGTCATCTACCTGGAACACTAATACTGTCTCATTTACGAAGTAACAAAGTAATCCACTATATAGGGAATGGGGTGCCATTTGGGACGCAGCCCATGGCTGTTCCCTCATTAATCACCTGGAATCACCTGTCTCCCCTACTGCAGAACAGAGGCGGTCTGCCCTCGCAGGCCAGAGCCTATACTCACAGAATAATCAGGCCCAAACTCACGGGACGTTTCAAATGAGATTTCTCTTTTGATTCTCCGGCTCTCCTGCAGAGTTCCTCTATGGTATTTATCACCAGGTATTACCGCCTTATATGGCAACATCCCATCTGGGATTATACAGCTTGTTTTCGCAATTCACTTAACCCATTGTTTTAGTGTGTAGATTCAACTATGAGGGAGTGATTTGGTTGGGGACTGCGTTGTTAGGTTGTGGGTATATCTGAGTCCTGTTAGATACATTTAAGACTGTACTGTACATAGTCTACATTTACAAGAGATTGAGTTAGCGTTCCCCAGCACATTATTCAATATTCATTATTATCCTCTTACATAATGCATTGTTTTTAATGTATTCTATGGATTGTATTATTTATTATTATTCCTTGACAAAGACTGACCAGGTGAATCCAGGTGAAAGCTATGATCCCTTATTGATGTCACCTGTTAATTCCACTTCAATCAGTGTAGATGAAATTGAGGAGATAAAGAAAGATTCTTAAGCATTGAGACATGGATTGTGTATGTGTGCCATTCAGAGGGTGAATGGGCAAGACAACATATTTAAGTTCCCTTTGAACGGGGTATGATAGCAGGTGCCATGCTCACCGGTTTGTGTCAAGAACTGCAACGCTGCTGGGTTTTTCACGTTCAACAGTTTACTGTGTGTATCAAGAATGGTCCACCTCCCAAAAGAAACCCAGCCAATGTGACACAACTTTGGGAAGCATTGAAGTCAACATGGGCCAGCATCCCTGTGGAACGCTTTCGACACCTTGTACAGTCCATGCCCCAACAAATTAAGGCTGTTCTGAGGGCAACTAAATATTAGGAAAGTGTTCTTAATGTTTTATACACTCAGTGTATAACAATGTCTATCCTTTTTACATGGTATGTAAGGTCCACTGGCAATGTTCCCTGTAATCTGTGTGCGTGCGCACAGTAGCCACGAGACTGCCGCTCAGAAGAAATATCAGCCCATGGAGAGAAGCACGAAATGTAACTTTACTCAACTTTCTAGAGCAGTGGTCACCAACTGGTCGATCGCGATCCACTGGCCAATCTCAAAGGCATTGCTAGTCGATCACCAAACATTTCTGTAAAAAACGCAACGATAAATCCTTGTGTTCCTATTTTTTTTTAATTCATCTTGGGCAAAGAGATGCTGGTTTTATGAGTGAGTTCATGTTTAACTACTTACTCAGCACTGTCAACACTTTGTATTCAACACTTTTATAAGCCATAAAATGCGCATTCTTCTTATATCCACTCAGCGCTACAACAAGCACTGCAGCAGTAATGAATGAGTAGGAACGTGTATCTACAGGCTTGTGTTGTTATTATAAGCAGCTTGGGTCTTTTTTTATATCAAGGAATATTGATATGTTCATAGGAGTAACAACATGCATTAGTGCGTGAGGCAGAAATAATGCGGTGCGACTCGAGTTTCGCCATCAGCTGGAAACGGTGTCCCTTTTTGGCCAGTGTCAGTGGAGGAAAGAGAGAGCGGAGGGATGTTGAGGCGGACACTTAGCCTGCTGCTCTCTCCCTCAGCTGAGACTGACCATCAGATGTAGGCACCATCAGCCCAATAAAATAAAAAGCAAATTATTTAAATGTATGCTCACTCAGTTGTGCTTCACAAGTAATACAACAACGGCTCTATTACTGGTATGATCATATAGCCTACCTCAAATGTTTTAATATAATTTAAAAAGACGACCTAAACAGCAATGCATTGGCAGGGCAATTCAAGCAAAGCCAATATGTCATTATAATGTTTTGGGCCTGTAGTCTACTGCACAAACCTCATTGCTACCGAACTGTTTGTAATTGGTTAATGTTGCAAAGGCGTACGTTTTTTTTAAGCCATTTTAATACAAAAAATCTGAGCTGTAGATCTCGGCTTGCATTTTGACTCAGAAAGTGATCTTGACTCAGAAAAAGGTTGGTGACCACTGTTCTAGAGTTTTCCCTGTTAACACTATCAACCTTTCCTTTTACTGTGGGAATTGTAATCTAATCAATGCAATATTAGCCACTTTCAATGCAACATACTAAAACAACAACACTAACTATGCAAGACATTTTCTTGTAGGCAGAACACATCGGAGTAGGATTCTATTGCATTGACATGCAGGACTCAGCCCGTTCTCTACACAGACCAGTGCGTTGACATGCAAGACTCAGCCCGTACTCTACACAGACCAGTGAGCCATAACAAGTCAGATCTGCAGGAGGCCTATATGCAAATAGACCATTGACATATATGGACCTATGCCATTTACTTTGAACTGGACTGTGTTTACAGCATTAGCGGTCGTGAGTAGATGAGCTTGTTTTGAGATCAAAGCGAAAGCTGAATGTAGCCACGTGTGCACATTTTGTTCATATACTTTGCTAGTTAGTGAGTTATTAGCCCAGTTATAGATCATTAGTAGTCAACAATAGGGGAGTGATTACTAGTTAGTTATTAGCCCAGTTATAGATCATTAGTAGTCAACAATAGGGGAGTGATTACTAGTTAGTTAGTGAGTTATTAACCCAGTTATAGATCATTAGTAGTCAACAATAGGGGAGTGATTACTAGTTAGTTAGTTATTAACCCAGTTATAGATTATTAGTAGTCAACAATAGGGGAGTGATTACTAGTTAGTGAGTTATTAACCCATTTATAGATCATTAGTAGTCAACAATAGGGGAGTGATTACTAGTTAGTGAGTTATTAACCCAGTTATAGATCATTAGTAGTCAACAATAGGGGAGTGATTACTAGTTAGTTAGTGAGTTATTAACCCAGTTATAGATCATTAGTAGTCAACAATAGGGGAGTGATTACTAGTTAGTTATTAGTCCAGTTATAGATCATTAGTAGTCAACAATAGGGGAGTGATTACTAGTTAGTGAGTTATTAACCCAGTTATAGATCATTAGTAGTCAACAATAGGGGAGTGATTACTAGTTAGTTAGTGAGTTATTAACCCAGTTATAGATCATTAGTAGTCAACAATAGGGGAGTGATTACTAGTTAGTTAGTGAGTTATTAACCCAGTTATAGATCATTAGTAGTCAACAATAGGGGAGTGATTACTAGTTAGTTAGTGAGTTATTAACCCAGTTATAGATCATTAGTAGTCAACAATAGGGGAGTGATTACTAGTTAGTTATTAACCCAGTTATAGATCATTAGTAGTCAACAATAGGGGAGTGATTACTAGTTAGTGAGTTATTAACGCAGTTATAGATCATTAGTAGTAAACAATAGGGGAGTGATTACTAGTTAGTTATTAGTCCAGTTATAGATCATTAGTAGTCAACAATAGGGGAGTGATTACTAGTTAGTTATTAGTCCAGTTATAGATCATTAGTAGTCAACAATAGGGGAGTGATTACTAGTTAGTTAGTGAGTTATTAACCCAGTTTTAGATCATTAGTAGTCAACAATAGGGGAGTGATTACTAGTTAGTGAGTTATTAACCCAGTTATAGATCATTAGTAGTCAACAATAGGGGAGTGATTACTAGTTAGTGAGTTATTAACCCAGTTATAGATCATTAGTAGTCAACAATAGGGGAGGGATTGCTTCCTACATTTCTAGACATCTTTGAAAAGCCAGTCTGGTAATCTAACACTCCCCTTTTTTCTTAAAAAGGGGAGTGTTAGGCTTGAATAATCTGTCTCATAATGCAAGTAGCCAATAGGCAGAGGGTAGCATCATTTGTCTGATTCTCTGTAATAATGGTATGGGAATAATAATGCATTTTATTTTGTAAAGTGGTTTCTTGCATCAAACACAACATTCTCAGTCAACTTGTCTGAAGGACAAGTGGGTAAACGGGTTAATGTCAAGCCCTGCATGTTTTTTTCAAAAGTCATGGAATGTAGGCCTACATTGAACACCACACATTGGCTGCTACTGTAGGCTGAATGATATAACATCTATTTCCATGTTAAAATGTTATGGGATGCATTTTCCTTGTTTTTATGGTAGGCCACTCTCTGGTAGGCCTACATTATGATCAAATAGCCACAGTGACCTACTTAGCCTCTGTTAAAACTGTAATTTAAAGTGGGTACACCCTCAGTGTTCACAGTAAACACGCGTTGGAGGTTGCACAGGGCTTACCCAAAATCTGAGGTGAAAATGTACGTGATGATGATCAACAATTCCCAACAGCATTTTCCATTCGTAACCTTAAGCTGTTTCCAGAATATGTCCCAAATTATTGAATCTATTGGGATAGGTTTAAACCTTTTTTTATCCCACACATTTAAATACGTTTAATTGAGTACAGGCTTAACTGAATGACAACATAGATTACATGCAATATCAAATTCTATTGAATAGTTTGGGGTAGGCCTCATCTCTGAGGAATGCTCCTCGGAGCCAAATGCTGATTACCGGTCGCTCTATGCTGGGCAGCTGGCATCAAAACCCCCCAGCTGGGAGAATGGGCTTCCTATGACTGGTGGTGGTAGAGAGGTGGAAGGTCGTTGGAAGACTTGCTGCAAAACAGCAAGCAAGACACAAGGGTTGAGTTGACAAACTCTCCTAGATTCATTGCCATTGGTTGGAAGAACGGAAAGTGATTATTGCACAAGTGTACCCATACAGCAAGCGTGGTGGAATTGCTCTAGTGTGCCATGCTCATAGGCTGAAGTTAATAGGTGAATGACATTCTTCACACTTGCTAATAGAAAAGTACCAGCAGAGACGTGATGCTATGCTGATGAGGTAATATTACGATATTACCCTATACTATACCTACTATGTTGATGAGGTATCATTATAAATACTACCCTATGAATATCTGCTATGCCTGTGATAGGAAGCGATGTGAATTATATTGTGCTTACTAGATAAATGTGAAAGTGACCAGCCTTACTGATTTTGAACTTTCGTAAACTACATTATTCCCAAAGACTCTTGTTTCAGCCTTTGGTAGGCAACCCGCTATGCAAACTCAATTTCCAATGGCTAGTGTAGCAAGCCTAAACAAGCCCAGAAGCTCTATGTATATACAGTAAGATTGATGTCCAATGATACCTGCATACAGGCTATGGCTCAGTCCCAAATGACACCCTATTCCCTATGCAGTACACTACTTTTGACCAGGGCCCATAGGTAGTGCACTATATATTGAATAGGGTGCCATTTGGGATGCATCCTATGGGAAACCTCTGGGAACAAGAGCACTACAATACGCAGGGGAATTAGCATAGAGGAATATGCTACAAGAAGAATCACAGAGAAAGATAAATGAGTTGGCGCCTACTGAAGAACACAAAAATGAAAAGCCTACGCCAGGGAATACAATCAAATTGTATTCACCTTGAACCAGCGGTGTGTTCAGTCTAATTTTATCCCACGTGGAGCAGCCAATGTCACCACCGCGGCATTTGACATTAGAGGTGGATTACAGTATGTAATATATGTGTCTCTAAGCCAAGATGCTCTTGTCCAAAACTTCTAGCTCTGATCTGAGCCACTGTTGTCAGCTCCCTAAAGTCTATTTATTCTCCTTTATTCAATTAAGTTGGTTGTTTTTGCATAATTTAAATATGATTTACAGAGGGGGGAAAAAGGATAATTCAAAACTAATCATAGGCATTCAATGTAATTATGATTCTTTATAAGGGTTAAATATGGCACGTCATCATTTATCTGATATACAGTAGGTAATATGTCACCCTAAGTGACATACAACTACACTGAACAAAAATATAAATGCAACATGTAAAGTGTTGGTTCCATGTTTCATGAGCTGAAATAAAAAGTCCCAGAAATGTTCCATACGCACAAAAAGCTTCTCTCTCTCAAATGTTGTGCACAAATTTGTTTATATCCCTGTTAGTGAGCATTTCTCCTTTGCCACGATAATCCATCTGCCTGAAAGGTATGGCATATCAAGAAGATGATTAAACAGCATCATTGCACAGGTGCACCTTGTGCTGGGGACAATAAAAGGCCACTCTAAAATGTGCAGTTTTGTCACACAGCACAATGCCACAGACGTCTCACGTTTTGAGGGAGCGTGCTATTGGCATGCTGACGGCAGCAATATCCACCAGAGCTGTTGCCAGAAAATTTTATATTCATTTCTCTACCTAAGCTCTGTTGTTTTAGAGAATTTTGGAGTACGCCCAACAGGCCTCACAACAACAGACCACGTGTAACCACGCCAGCCCAGGACTTCCACATCCGGCTTTTTCATTTGCGGGATAGATTGTCTGAGACCAGCCACCTGGACAGCTGATGAAATTGTGGGTTTGCACAACCGAAGAATTTTTGCACAAACTGTCAGAAACCATCTCAGGGAAGCTCATCTACTCGCACTCGTTGTCCTCACCAGGGTCTTGACCTGACTGCAGTTCGGCATCGTAACCAACTTCAGTGTGCAAATGCTCACATTCGATGGCCACTGGCACGCTGGAACTGTTTCAACTCTACCGGGCAGATGGCGTTGTGTGGGCGAGCGGTTTACTGATGTCAACGTTGTGAACAGAGTGCCCCATGGTGTCAGTGGGGTTATGGTATGTGCAGAAATAAGCTACAGACAATGAACACAACAATTGCATTTTATCGATAGCAATTTGAAAGCACAGCGATACCGTGAAGAGATCCTGAGGCCCGTTGTTGTGCCATTCATCCTCCTCCACCATTTCATGTTTCAGCATGATAATGCATGACTCCATATCGCAAGGATCTGTACACCACAACTGGAAGCTGAAAATGTCCCTTCTTCCATGGCCTGCATACTCACCAGACATGTCACACAATGAGCATGTTTGGGAGGCTTTGGATTAGCGATGTGACAAATGGACAATTTTGCTTAACGTTTAAACTGACTTTTTTTTAAATCGGTTTTCCGTGTCAATTTACAATGCAGAATAATGGTCATATTACATATGTATGAACGCTAGGGACGGGTAAGGAAATTACATCTACTGTAACATGTTGATAGCAACAATTAATCACTTTTCAGACAATTCAAAAAAGACAATTAAAAAAAGTGCCTCATCAGGTCTTTACATGTTCGGTATGGTTTCCCTGACTACAGTTAACTGATTGAGCTGCTGTGTTCTTGTTTATGCTGTTTTTATGGTATGGTAGCTAGATGTGCTTTCTTTCTACTAAATGTCTTGGTAAGTCACGGTATTTAAAAGGAGAGAGAAGAGAGTGGTCTGCGTGTAGGAGGCAGGCTAACAGGCTGCGAGCAGCAGCTCGAGATGATTTGATTGACAGTTCTGGTTTCCTAGTGATGGACTTCAGAAGCGGCATTTCTTTACAGGCAAGTAAAATGTCTGTTCATATCACCAGAGAAGGTTTTGTGTCAGCATTTAAAAAAACATAGGGTAGGCTACCCTAACAGACAGAATAACATGTCGTAGCTGAGGCGCTTTCAAGGGGCCACGTTCCATTGTCTGAAAAGCGTAATCGATACAGGCTACCAGTAGCCTACTGTCATTTCATGAGGCAAAAATGAAGAGCAGGCTCCCCTGGGCTCACAAAACTGTCTCGAAGACATTAGTGCCACGAATAGGCTAGGATATTCTACAGGCAACAGACCGAAGACTGAACACACACTGGCATCATTAGGAAGAGACGGAGCAGGCAGGCCAGTAGAGAGAGGCGGAGCAGCCAGGCCAGTGTGAGGGAGAGAGAGGCGGAGCATCCAGGCCAGTGTGAGGGAGAGAGAGGCGGAGCATCCAGGCCAGTGTGAGGGAGAGAGAGATGGAAAAAGCAGAAGCCTGCTCATATGTTTTGGTAATCTGCATCTCACTATGTCTTGTCTTGCATGACTTGCAAATTCACCAAGCCTAAAATTTGCCTCATCCTCTCTGGTTTTATTTGAATTACACAACTTCCCCAGGCCTTTATAGCCTATCGGCTAGAACACAGAAAATGATGTTTTGTGATCACTGAACTGTGATTTTAATTAATACATTTTTTATTTAACCTTTATTTAACTAGGCAAGTTAATTAAGAACAAATTCTTATTTACACTTGACGGCCTACTTAAGGATCACAACTTCATTAAAATGTTTAAACGTTCACACCCCTACTCTGGATCGACATGTACAACAGCGTGTTCCAGTTCCTGCCAATATCCAGCAACTTCGCACAGCCATTGAAGAGGAGTGGGGCAACATTCCACAGGCCAGAATCAACAGCCTGATCAACTCTATGTGAAGGAGATGTGTCGCACTGCATGAGGCAAATGATGGTCAGACCAGATACTGACTGGTTTTCTGATCCACGCCCCTACCTTTTTTTAAAAGGTACTGTATCTGTGTCCAACAGCTGCATATCTGTATTCCCAGTCATGTGGAATCCATAGATTAGGGTCTAATGAATTTATTTCAATTGACTGATTTCTTTATATGAACTGTAACTCAGTAAAATCTTTGAAATTGTTCCGTGTTGCATTTTTATATTTTTGTTCAGTGTAAGAGGTTAGCTCAGCTGACATTTTTTTATTCATAAGGATCCCCATTAGCCGACGGCAATGGCGACAGCTAGTCTTACTTGGGTCCGACATATAACGAAAAAGCCATTATAGACAAAAGACTACAATTAACATACATTTAAAAATGTGTGTGTGTGTGCATCTATTAGTTACACATACATTTCAGTACATACACACAACAAGTAGGTCACTGATTAAATGTCACCATTTTGGCATATTGAAAGGAGACCATGTTGAAATGACACCACTCTTACTCGGCAGACTGTTGATGTTCCAGTCAATCCTGGACCTTTCTTCTATCTTCCTGTAGACAGTTTGACCAGTCATACTTCATCTTCCTCTCCCAGTTAAAAGTCCATTGTGATTTTAAAGATGGTGGTGTCAGTCTGCCAACTCATTTCCCTTTTCTCGACTGTAATACTGTATTAAGCAGCTTGGGGTGTTTGTTCTGCGTTCTCCCCTGGTAGTATGGGGATGATGATATGTAGACCATGGAAAAGAACAGAAACATCGTGATACCTGTTGTATCTTCAGTCTCAGGACAGGAAACATCAACAGAGATATCAAGAGCTGTACAATGGCCAACAGTGTTTGACAGAATCCTAATGCCGATAAGCAGTTTATTAATTCATTTATGCTTCTGAGGGGATATATCTTTTAATTTCTATGTCTTATTCTTGTTGTTATGTCTATCATACAATAGGAGGATATCAATGGTACAGGTACTTGGAGAAGACTGTGATTTACTTAAAAAGGTCTATTTGCTAATTAGAACAGAACACAATAACAATAAAAGCATTGAAAAGGAGGGAAAAAAGATTCAAGAGAAAAGGAGAATACCAACCACACAGTTACTGTTTCCAGCTCCTCTTCTCTGACTTTTTGTGCCAGAGAAAGTTGCATCATTAGGAGGGCCAATTTGACACAACGAATATAGCCTAGTTTTATTATGAGTAAACATTGGAGGTATTGTGTGAGGTTTAGTGGTTTGGTTGCATGCTTGAAAATGCATTCTCTTTTGTCTTTTATACTGAGATGAAAAGCCAACTTCCTGGTTCTTCTCTTGGGTTGTGGGAATTGGTGTGGAGTTCAGATTCACTTGTGCGTTCCAAAATAGACGGAAGAAGCGCATAAGAGAGATGATACAGTATAGGGAGGCTTGCATCCCAAATAGCACCCTATTCCCTATATAGTGTCACATAGGGCCCTGATCAAAAGTAGTGCACTATATAGGGAATAGGGTGCCATTTGGGACGATACCACAGTGTAGTGTAGGGAGACTTTGCTCAAGGAACAAGTGAGTGAGTCCAAGAAAAGCAGTTGATTATTAATTACAGTCATGGAGAGAGAGAGAGAGCCCTGGAGCCTTGTGTTCACCTGAAGTCAAACATATACATGGGATACTTCAGGATTGCTCATGTGTTTGAAAACACCATCATCAAACCCAATAAAACACTGAGGAAAGGAAGGCACTCTTTCTTTAAAGAGCGTGTGATTCACATGTAGGACTAGTAGGGGAAAATGGTATTAACTTGAACAGAACTGTATGACAAGGTACTGAGGTACTGTTCACATCCCTGACCAGGTACTGAGGTACTGTTCACATCTCTGACCAGGTACTGAGGTACTGTTCACATCCCTGACCAGGTACTGAGGTACTGTTCACATCCCTGACCAGGTACTGAGGTACTGTTCACATCCCTGACCAGGTACTGAGGTACTGTTCACATCCCTGACCAGGTACTGAGGTACTGTTCACATCTCTGACCAGGTACTGAGGTACTGTTCACATCCCTGACCAGGTACTGAGGTACTGTTCACATCCCTGACCAGGTACTGAGGTACTGTTCACGTCCCTGACCAGGTACTGAGGTACTGTTCACATCCCTGACCAGGTACTGTTCACATCCCTGACCAGGTACTGAGGTACTGTTCACATCCCTGACCAGGTACTGTTCACATCCCTGACCAGGTACTGAGGTACTGTTCACATCCCTAACCAGGTACTGTTCACATCCCTGACCAGGTACTGAGGTACTGTTCACATCCCTGACCAGGTACTGTTCACATCCCTGACCAGGTACTGAGGTACTGTTCACATCCCTGACCAGGTACTGAGGTACTGTTCACATCCCTGACCAGATACTGAGGTACTGTTCACATCCCTGACCAGGTACTGAGGTACTGTTCACATCTCTGACCAGGTACTGAGGTACTGTTCACATCCCTGACCAGGTACTGAGGTACTGTTCACATCCCTGACCAGGTACTGAGGTACTGTTCACGTCCCTGACCAGGTACTGTTCACATCCCTGACCAGGTACTGAGGTACTGTTCACATCCCTGACCAGGTACTGTTCACATCCCTGACCAGGTACTGAGGTACTGTTCACATCCCTGACCAGGTACTGTTCACATCCCTGACCAGGTACTGAGGTACTGTTCACATCCCTAACCAGGTACTGAGGTACTGTTCACATTCTCATCCTGGTGGTTTTGCTGTATTTCCCGCCTCTGTGGTTTAAACCATAGAAATATAATTAATTATATTTATATGGTTTAAACTGTATGTTGCTGTGGGATGAAATGTTGAAATCAGACTTGTTGAAGTGAGGAACAGATCAAGTTTTTTCTCAACAAATTATCACAATCATTTGCTCTATTTGGAGCCATGCTCTCAATCGGACTGACTTGAACTAACAGTGTCCGTGAAGTTTGTATGGCTGTAACAAAGACTGTCGAGTTCAGCTGTGGAGACCTCTCCGATTGTTTTCAGGTGTCCTGAGTTATCATGGGTTGTTAGAGCAGAAGTGTCGGTCCATCTCTGACATCCAGCCTGAGAGCTGTCACGTGTCAAATATTCATTGAAGTTCAAAGCCTCTGGGAATCTTATCCAATAACCAACTGTTCATTCTCTTCCATAGGTCCACCTTGTGGGACATCTTGTGATCCCAACCCATGTAGGAATGGTGGAGAGTGTGAGGAGAGCTCCGAGAGCGCCGCTGGATATGCTTGTGCTTGTCTGGAGGGATTCACGGGCCTCCGCTGTGACACCCCCGTTAACATCAATTGCCTTTCATACGAATGTCAGCGGGAAAAGGCGTGCTCCTTGGGGGAACATGTGAGAACTCTATTTCTACGTCCCAAATGTCACTCTAAATAGTGCACTACTTTCGACCAGAGCCCATACAGTCTGGTCCAAAGAGGCCTTGTCCAAGGTATTGCACTATAGAGGTAATAAGATGTCATTATGGACGCATCCCATTTCTCCTTCTTCATTCTCCTCAGTCCTCCTCCTCCGGCCTCTCAGAGCCTGATTTAATAGGAAATGTCACATGAAAATTAATATCTTAGTCTTTGAAGCAGATCGAGTGTACTTTTGAAGGTTGGAACAACAATGAATATTACTGCCTTCAATGGGGGGTTAGCATGGCTTGGGGAAGGAAAGCGTGATGGTGGTGGCTCTGGTTATTTGTGGTGGCCATTTTGATTTGACTGGAATTAACTATTGCATATTTTAAGAGGCAGATTGAAATTGCACTTATGAAAGGGGCTCTTTTGTTCTAGATGGAGGCGTCTGTTGGCCACAGTCCGTTTTCAATTTCAGGCCTTTTATCTCTGAAATGTTACGGTGATACAGGACAGGGGTTTTAATCATCAACTGCTGAGTGCCAATAGTTTCTCTATTATGCGAGAGGCGATGCATAGAGAGAAAAATATATTAAAATGGGCTAATTGTCTTTTTGTGACCTTCACTTGTGACTTCATTATGGAATTTGCCACAGATTTTACAATAACTGATTTGTAATAGGTTTCTCAACCCACTCGAGAATATTCCGTAAGGCATTCTTAACCAGTCATAACACCTTAATGAGTGATGCAGGATTACGCATAACAACCTTCATAACACAGTCACATTAATGGGAGCCCAGTGTTAGCATAGCAGCACTCGTATGTCAACCTGATCTGTTTGACATTGATTTTGCCTCAGTCTCATCTCTATAGGGGACTTCATCTGAATGAAAATGAACTCATCTTTCAACCTGAGAGCCTTGGCGACTCGAAGCAACTGTTAATATTAGTATCTTCTCTGATTAAGGATCTTGGTTTTATCATCTCTGACTCTTGAGTCAGATATATTATTATTGTCAAGATCATTCCTGATGAGATGTGATGAGAGCTGGAGTACGCTAGTCGAGCTAATGGCCTAGCTGTCTCCATCTATTCTTAGTTTCTCTATGATGGATTGATTTATTTATTTAAGTCTCGAACACCAATTGTTGCCCAATGGGCTTATAAGACACTATTTCTTTACGTACGTGGGCACAAAATACAAAACCAAATGACATTTAACAAATGAAATGCATAATTAAAGTGGCGCAGTAGTCGAAGGCCCCGCATCGCAGTGGCATCACTACAGACCCGGGTTCGATCCCAGGTTGTTTCACAACTGGTCTTGACCGGGAGTCCCACAGGGTGGCACACAATTGGCCCAGCGTCGTCCGGGTTAGGGAAGGTTTGGTCGGGGGGGGGGGGGGGCTTTCCTTAGCTCATCACTCTCTAGCGACTCCTTGTGGCGAGCTGGGTGCCTGCAGGCTGATGACGGTCGTCAGTTGAACAGTATTTCCTCCGAAACATTATTGCAGCTGGCTTCCGGGTTAAGCGGGCGTTAAGAAGTGCGGTTTGGTGGGTCATGTTTCCCCCCCCATGACTCGACCTTCGCCTCCGGAGCCCGTTGGGGAGTTGCAGCGATAAGATTATGCTGTTACAGTTCTTTACTCACTTGTTCTGCTGGGGAGAGTGATCTGTCTCCACTAACACTGTCTTGTTCTGCTAGGGAGAGTGATCTGTCTCCACTAACACTGTCTTGTTCTGCTAGGGAGAGTGATCTGTCTCCACTAACACTGTCTTGTTCTGCTGGGGAGCGTGATCTGTCTCCACTAACACTGTCTTGTTCTGCTAGGGAGAGTGATCTGTCTCCACTAACACTGTCTTGTTCTGCTAGGGAGAGTGATCTGTCTCCACTAACACTGTCTTGTTCTGCTGGGGAGCGTGATCTGTCTCCACTAATACTGTCTTGTTCTGCTAGGGAGAGTGATCTGTCTCCACTAACACTGTCTTGTTCTGCTGGGGAGCGTGATCTGTCTCCACTAACACTGTCTTGTTCTGCTAGGGAGAGTGATCTGTCTCCACTAACACTGTCTTGTTCTGCTGGGGAGAGTGATCTGTCTCCACTAATACTGTCTTGTTCTGCTAGGGAGAGTGATCTGTCTCCACTAACACTGTCTTGTTCTGCTAGGGAGAGTGATCTGTCTCCACTAACACTGTCTTGTTCTGCTAGGGAGAGTGATCTGTCTCCACTAACACTGTCTTGTTCTGCTAGGGAGAGTGATCTGTCTCCACTAACACTGTCTTGTTCTGCTAGGGAGAGTGATCTGTCTCCACTAACACTGTCTTGTTCTGCTGGGGAGCGTGATCTGTCTCCACTAACACTGTCTTGTTCTGCTAGGGAGAGTGATCTGTCTCCACTAACACTGTCTTGTTCTGCTGGGGAGCGTGATCTGTCTCCACTAACACTGTCTTGTTCTGCTGGGGAGAGTGATCTGTCTCCACTAATACTGTCTTGTTCTGCTAGGGAGAGTGATCTGTCTCCTAACACTGTCTTGTTCTGCTAGGGAGAGTGATCTGTCTCCACTAACACTGTCTTGTTCTGCTGGGGAGCGTGATCTGTCTCCACTAACACTGTCTTGTTCTGCTGGGGAGAGTGATCTGTCTCCACTAACACTGTCTTGTTCTGCTGGGGAGAGTGATCTGTCTCCACTAACACTGTCTTGTTCTGCTAGGGAGAGTGATCTGTCTCCACTAATACTGTCTTGTTCTGCTAGGGAGAGTGATCTGTCTCCACTAACCCTGTATTTTACCTTTAATCTAAGTGTGTTTTCTCAAGCTGACTTGAGGCCTGATTTGTTTTCGTCCTGTGTCTGTGTGTGTGCGCTTGTGCGTGCAAATGTGTGTGTTTGTTTTACATGTGTTTGTGTATATGCTGAAGTGTTTGTGTGTGTGTCTGCAGACCTCTCCTGAGTGTGCAGCCTCAGTCTGGCAGTGTTCAGATGGCACCACAGGCCCACAGTGCAGGAGGCAGCGTAGCCCGTGCAGCCCTTCGCCCTGCCACAACAACGCCAGCTGTTTAGTCCAGGGAGAGGACTACGTCTGCAGGTGAGACACGGAAGTATATTCAGGATGTAGGTGAGACACATGGCTGTATATTCAGGATGTAGCTGAGACACATGGCAGTATATTCAGGATGTAGTTGAGACATGGCAGTATATTCAGGATGTAGGTGAGACACATGGCAGTATATTCAGGATATAGGTGAGACACATGGCAGTATATTCAGGATATAGGTGAGACACATGGCAGTATATTCAGGATATAGGTGAGACACATGGCAGTATATTCAGGATGTAGCTGAGACACATGGCAGTATATTCAGGATATAGGTGAGACACATGGCAGTATATTCAGGATGTAGGTGAGACACATGGCAGTATATTCAGGATGTAGCTGAGACACATGGGTGTAAATTCAGGATGTAGCTGAGACACATGGGTGTATATTCAGGATGTAGTTGAGACATGGCAGTATATTCAGGATGTAGGTGAGACACATGGCAGTATATTCAGGATGTAGTTGAGACATGGCAGTATATTCAGGATATAGATGAGACACATGGCAGTATATTCAGGATGTAGCTGAGACACATGGCAGTATATTCAGGATGTAGGTGAGACACATGGCAGTATATTCAGGATGTAGCTGAGACACATGGCAGTATATTCAGGATATAGGTGAGACACATGGCAGTATATTCAGGATGTAGGTGAGACACATGGCAGTATATTCAGGATGTAGGTGAGACACATGGCAGTATATTCAGGATGTAGTTGAGACATGGCAGTATATTCAGGATATAGGTGAGACACATGGCAGTATATTCAGGATGTAGCTGAGACACATGGCAGTATATTCAGGATGTAGCTGAGACACATGGCAGTATATTCAGGATGTAGCTGAGACACATGGCAGTATTGCATGTAGGTGAGACACATGGCAGTATATTCAGGATGTAGGTGAGACCCATGGCAGTATATTCAGGATGTAGTTGAGACACATGGCAGGGATAAAGGTGATTTAAACAAAACTGTAACCTTTATTTAACAAGGCAAGTCAGTTAAGAATACATTCTTATTTACAATGACGGCCTACCCCGGCTAAACCCGGACGACGTGATCCAGTGACCTACGCGTCCTGATGGCCCAGTGTTTTAGTTAGAGCATGGGGCTTAGCTAGCAACATCAGGGTTAGAGCATGGGGCTTAGCTAGCAACACCAGGGTTAGAGCATGGGGCTTAGCTAGCAACACCAGGGTTAGAGCATGGGGCTTAGCTAGCAACACCAGGATTAGAGCATGGGGCTTAGCTAGCAACACCAGGGTTAGAGCATGGGGCTTATCTAGCAACACCAGGGTTAGATCATGGGGCTTAGCTAGCAACACCAGGGTTAGAGCAAGGGGCTTAGCTAGGAACACCAGGGTTAGAGCATGGGGCTTAACTAGCAACACCAGGGTTGTGGCAGGTAGTCTAGTGGTTAAGAGTGTTGGGCCGATAACCAAAATGTTGCTGGTTCGAATTCCCAAGTTGACTAGGTGAAAAATCTGCCGATGTGCCCTTGAGCAAGGCACTTAACCCTCATTGCTCCCATAAATCGTTCTGCTAAGTGACTAAAATGTAAATGTACTGTGTTACTGTGAATGTAGGTCCCTAGTTAAATAAGGGTAAAAAAGAATAAAGGTCCTAGATAAAAGCGTCTGCTATGCTGTTGCTTCTATCTTCTTCTAATAAGCTCAGGACAGGAAGCATCTTTAATAATAGCTCATTATTTTCCTTTATATACTTCAGATGAGGGCTGGGAATTGCCAGGGACCTCACGATACGATATTATCACAATACTTAGGTGCTGATAGGTGCAATTCTCATGACTCACAATGTATTGCGATTCAAAGTTGATATTGCGATTTAATGTTCCAAACATATTGCTCACCATAGTTCTGCTGCAGAGGTATTTAAAAAACATTAAAAAAATATTTAACTTTTATTTAACTAGGCAAGTCAGTTAAGAACAAATTCTTATTTACAATGACGGCTTACCCCAGCCAAACCCTAACCTGGACAACGCTGGGCCAATTGTCCGCCGCTCTATGGGACTCCCAATCACGTCCGGGTCGTGATACAGGCTCTGTAGTGACGCCTCTAGCACTGAGATGCAGTGTTTTAGACCGCTGGGCATGAAAATAAAAGTGCTGAAAACATGTTGGCTCAGTATTTAAAGCTGCAATATGTAACTTTTTGGACGACTTGACCAAATTCACATAGAAATATGCGATATAGATCTGTCGTTCTCATTGAAAGCAAGTCTAAAAAGCAGTGGATCTGTTCTATGTGCGCTATTTCTATGTTTCCCGTTCAAAAGTTTAGTTTTTGTGTCTTTCACTTTCGGTTTTGTACACCAGCTTCAAACAGCTGAAAATACAATATTTTTGGTTATATAAAAATATATTTCACAGCGGTTTAGATTGTACAATGATTCTCTACACAATGACTGCTTGTTTTGTCACATGAACTGAAATTGGACAGACTATTAGAAGTTTTGCAACCAGGAAATGGCGGAGCGATTTCAGCATATTGTACCTTTAACAATAAGACGGAGAACAAGCTGTAGGATGTAGAGGTCGACCGATTAATCGGAATGGCCGATTAATTAGGGCCGATTTCATGTTTTCATAACAATCGGTAATCGGTATTTTATTAGCGGAACGCCTAGCCAATATCCGATGGAACAGCGTGGCGCGAAATACAAAAACCTCAAAAATCCAATCATTTCAATTTCTCAAACATCCGACTTTTTTACACCATTTTAAAGATACACTTCTCCTTAATCCAACCACATTGTCCGATTTTCAAAAAGGCTTTACAGCGAAAGCAAAACATTAGATTATGTTAGGAGAGTACATAGACCAAAATAACCACACAGCCATTTTCCAAGCAAGGACATGTGTCAATAAAATCCAAAACACAGCTAAATGAAGCACTAACCTTTTTGACGATCTTCATCAGATGACACTCCTAAGACATTATGTTACACAATACAAGTTTGTTTTGTTCAATCAAGTTCATATTTATATCCAAAAACAACATTTTACATTGGCGCGTGATGTTCAGAAAATGTATTCCCACCAAAAACTTCCGGTGAATTTACAAAAATTCTCATCTTAAACGTTGACAAAATACATAACAATTATTTTAAGAATTATAGATACAGAACTCCTTTATGCAACCGCTGTGTCAGATTTTAAAATAGCTTTACGGAGAAAGCACATTTTTCAATATTCTGAGTACAGAGCTCGCCATCACAGCGAGCTATTCAGACACCCGCCAAGTTCGGGGCAACCTAAACTCAGAATTAGTATTAGAAATATGCTCTTAGCTTTGCTGATGTTCGTCAGAATGCACTCCCAGGACTGCTACTTCCACAAGAAATGTTGTTTTTGTTCGAAATAATCCATAGTTATGTCTAAATACCTCCGTTTTGTCCGTTTTGTTCGAGCGCAATTCGAGACACAAAAAGTAAAAATGTTCCATTACCGTACTTAGAAGCATGTCAAACGCTGTTTAAAATCAGTAACTGAGCTCCTATACTCTGCCCAGTGACAGGAGAAGGCTCAAACCCCTTTCTGAAGGCTTTAGACAGACAATGGAAGCCCTAGAAAGTGCAATGTAACACCACAGATACTGTAGTTTCGAAAGGGACGAGAAAGAAGAACAACAATTCTCAGATCCTCCACTTCCTGGTTTCTTTTTCTCAGGTTTTTGCCTGCCATATGAGTTATGTTATACTCACAGACACCATTCAAACAGTTTTAGAAACTTCAGTGTTTTCTATCCAAACCTATTCATATCAGGATAAATAAAAAAAAAAGGGTTTTATTATTCTTTTTTTACACCTTTATTTAACTAGGCAAGTCAGATTAGGAACACATTCTTATTTTCAATGATGGCCTAGGAACGGGGGTTAACTGCCTTGTTCAGGGGGGATTTGGGGATTCGTTTTTGCAACCTTCCGGTTACTAGTCCAACGCTCTAACCACCTGCCTTACATTGCACTCCACGAGGAGCCTGCATGGCAGGCTGACTACCTGTTACGCGAGGGCAGCAAGAAGCCAAGGTAAGTTGCTAGCTAGCATTAAACTTATCTTATAAAAAACTATCAATCTTAACATAATCACTAGTTAATTACACATGGTTGATGATATTACTAGTTTATCTAATGTGTCCTGCGTTGCATATAATCGATGCGGTGCCTGTTAATTTCTCATTGAATCACAGCCTACTTCGACAAACGGTGTTGATTTAACAAGCACATTTGCGAAAAAGCACTGTCGTTGCACCAATGTACCTAACCATAAACATCAATGCCTTTCTTTAAAACCAATACACAAGTATATATTTTTAAACCTGCATATTTAGTTAATATTGCCTGCTAACATGAAATTGTGTCACTTATCTTGCGTTTATTGCACGCAGTCAGGGTATATGCAACAGTTTGGGCCGACTGGCTCGTTGCAAAATAATTTGCCAGAATTTTACGTAATTATGACATAACATTGAAGGTTGTGCAATGTAACAGGAATATTTAGACTTAGGGATGCCACCCGTTAGATAAAATACGGAATGGTTCCGTATTTCACTGAAAGAAAAAACTTTTGTTTTCGAGATGATAGTTTCCGGATTCGACCATATTAATGACCTAAGGCTAGTATTTCTGTGTGTTGTTATGTTATAATTAAGTCTATGATTTGATATTTTTGTATAGAGCAGTCTGACTGAGCGTTGGTAGGCACCAGCAGGCTCGTAAGCATTCATTCAAACAGCACTTTCATTCGTTTTGCCAGCAGCTCTTCGCTGTGCTTCAAGCTGTTTATGACTTCAAGCCGGGTGGGTATAAGTTGTGGAACGTTCCAACAGGAATCTATTCCAAAAACTTCGTAAATAACAAGGTGCCAAAAAACAACGCATACAAAGTTGTATAGCGGCAGAATAAGATACCGGGTTAGGGAGTGGTCTATTTCGTTGCGTTTTTCACTCATCACGTTTATTCTGAAAAATGTCTGTCGTCACTCTGGTTGCCTATGGACAAACATTAAGAATAAGCTATGTGGTGAGTTGATGCCTATTCGGCAGCTAGTTAGCTAGGTTTGTATGCGTTGCTACTTTGTATGTGTTGTTGGTTGGCAACCTTTTACTTTACGTTTTTTGGAACAGATTCCTGTTGGAACGTTCTACAAATTATACCCACCCCTTCAAGCCTATCAACTCCCAAGATTAGGCTGGTGTAACCGATGTGAAATGGCTAGCTAGTTAGCGGGGTGCGCGCTAATAGCGTTTCAAATGTCACTCGCTCTGAGACTTGGAGTAGTTGTTCCCCTTGCTCTGCATGGGTAACGCTGCTTCGAGGGTGGCTGTTGTCGATGTGTTCCTGGTTTGAGCCCAGGTAGGAGCGAGGAGAGGGACTGAAGCTATACTGTTACACTGGCAATACTAAAGTGCCTATAAGAACATCCAATAGTCAAAGGTATATGAAATACAAATCGTATAGAGAGAAATAGTCCTATAATAACTACAACCTAAAACTTCTTACCTGGGAATATTGAAGACTCATGTTAAAAGGAACCACCAGCTTTCATATGTTATCATGTTCTGAGCAAGGAACTTAAACGTTAGCTTTCTTACATGGCACATGTTGCACTTTTACTTTCTTCTCCAACACTTTGTTTTGCATTATTTAAACCAAATTGAACATGTTTCATTATTTATTTGAGGCTAAATTGATTTTATTGATGTATTATGTTAAGTTAAAATAAGTGTTCATTCAGTATTGTTGTAATTGTCATTATTACAAATAAATATATATTTGTAAAAAATCGGCCGATTAATCGGTACCGGGTTTTGGTCCTCTAATAATCGGTATCGGCATCGGCGTTGAAAAATCATAATCGGTCGACCTCTAATAGGATGAAAAATACCGAAGTTTGGGCGCAGGTACAGCCGGCTAGCGGTTAACTTGGAGTGAAATATCGATATAATATTGTCCAAAAATAAGATCACCATATTTAACTGAATCGATTCCCCCCATCACTACCTCCGATCTGTGGAATGATATTTCTTGGTTATTAACATTCCTACCAAGAATGTATACATTTTCTTCCTTTAAAACTGCGCGCTGGTGATCATGACAAGGAGTGATGGCAACGCATAATATTTTATAGGTACTTACCATTTAGGATGGGTGATTTTCAGGCCCTGTTCTTGAGCTATTGTTTCAGCTGTCTCAGGCAATAGTACTCAGAGGATATGAAGGGTAAAGTTCAGGCCAGTCAATACATTCAAATGTCTTCTCTTCTCTGAGTCGAGTGGACGTAGAGGTGGACGTAGAGGTGGACGTAGAGGTGGACGTAGAGGTGGACGTAGAGGTGGACGTAGAGGTGGACGTAGAGGTGGACAAGTTACATCGGAACACATTTCATCATTTAATTCAACGTTTTTGAGCAACCTCTTTTTTGGAGAATGCTATATTAGTATTGAATGAGAGTGACCTGATGACGTATGGGAGTTGAATGAGCCTATGACACAGTGTCATGGGTGAATGGTTCTCTAGTGGGAGAGCAAGGGAGGGCAGTGCCCAGATAAATGGGTAATGGTCTCACGGGACCCACAGCTCTCTCTCTGTGTGTGTGTGTGTGTGTCTGTCTTTGTGTCTGTCACATGGGACCAACTGCTTTCTGTGTGTGTGTGTGTGTGTGTGTGTGTGTGTCTTTGTGTGTGTCACATGGGACCAACTGGTAATAACAATGGGAACATGGTGCAGCCTGACCCTATGACATTATTTCAGAGTTCCATAGCTCAGGATGGGAGATGGGTTCCCAGCAGAGAATGGGACATGTCTGTATGTTGGGTAGAGGATAGTGTAGAGAATGGGACATGTCTGTCTGTTGGGTAGAGAAGGGGACATGTCTGTTTGTTGGTTAGAGAAGGAGACATGTCTGTCTGTTGGGTAGAGGATAGTGTAGAGAATGGGACATGTCTGTCTGTTGGGTAGAGGATAGTGTAGAGAATGGGACATGTCTGTCTGTTGGGTAGAGGATAGTGTAGAGAATGGGACAGGTCTGTTTGTTGGGTAGAGGATAGTGTAGAGAAGGGGACATGTCTGTCTGTTGGGTAGAGAAGGAGACATGTCTGTTTGTTGGGTAGAGGATAGTGTAGAGAATGGGACATGTCTGTCTGTTGGGTAGAGAAGGGGACATGTCTGTCTGTTGGGTAGAGGATAGTGTAGAGAATGGGACATGTCTGTCTGTTGGGTAGAGGATAGTGTAGAGAAGGGGACATGTCTGTCTGTTGGGTAGAGGATAGTGTAGAGAAGGGGACATGTCTGTATGTTGGGTAGAGGATAGTGTAGAGAAGGAGACATGTCTGTCTGTTGGGTAGAGGATAGTGTAGAGAAGGGGACATGTCTGTATGTTGGGTAGAGGATAGTGTAGAGAAGGGGACATGTCTGTCTGTTGGGTAGAGGATAGTGTAGAGAAGGGGACATGTCTGTATGTTGGGTAGAGGATAGTGTAGAGAATGGGACATGTCTGTCTGTTGGGTAGAGGATAGTGTAGAGAAGGGGACATGTCTGTCTGTTGGGTAGAGGATAGTGTAGAGAAGGGGACATGTCTGTCTGTTGGGTAGAGGATAGTGTAGAGAAGGGGACATGTCTGTCTGTTGGGTAGAGAAGGGGACATGTCTGTCTGTTGGGTAGAGAAGGGGACATGTCTGTCTGTTGGGTAGAGAAGGGGACATGTCTGTCTGTTGGGTAGAGAAGGGGACATGTCTGTATGTTGGGTAGAGGATAGTGTAGAGAAGGGGACATGTCTGTCTGTTGGGTAGAGGATAGTGTAGAGAAGGGGACATGTCTGTCTGTTGGGTAGAGGATAGTGTAGAGAAGGGGACATGTCTGTCTGTTGGGTAGAGGATAGTGTAGAGAAGGGGACATGTCTGTCTGTTGGGTAGAGGATAGTGTAGAGAAGGGGACATGTCTGTCTGTTGGGTAGAGAAGGGGACATGTCTGTCTGTTGGGTAGAGAAGGGGACATGTCTGTCTGTTGGGTAGAGAAGGGGACATGTCTGTCTGTTGGGTAGAGAAGGGGACATGTCTGTATGTTGGGTAGAGGATAGTGTAGAGAATGGGACATGTCTGTCTGTTGGGTAGAGGATAGTGTAGAGAAGGGGACATGTCTGTATGTTGGGTAGAGGATAGTGTAGAGAAGGGGACATGTCTGTTTGTTGGGTAGAGGATAGTGTAGAGAAGGGGACATGTCTGTCTGTTGGGTAGAGAAGGGGACATGTCTGTATGTTGGGTAGAGGATAGTGTAGAGAAGGGGACATGTCTGTCTGTTGGGTAGAGGATAGTTCAGGCTAGTTGTATTCATGACACTTGAAACTTTAGTGCAAAAGGCCCTGATTTTCACTTTCCTAAAATGTAGATGCTGTAGTCACAATAGCACTTTAGTGCAATGGGGTTTATTTATAGTGATCGCAGTCCATTACCAAAATACATTTGTCAATTGTTAAAAGTACCATGGTTATGTAAATGTTTGATGAACCATGATACATGTTTCTCAGACTACAGTACTTTTCATTGTTGTGTGGATGTTATAGCTAGACATACAGTGTCTTCAGAAAGTATTCACACCCTTGACATTTTCCACATTTTATTATGTTACAGCCTGAATATATTATTTATTACATTTAGATTATTTTGTCACTGGCCTACACACAATACCCTCCTAAATGTCAAAGTGGAATTATGTTTTTACAAATGTTTACAAATTAATTAAAAACGAAAAGCTGAAATAAGAATTCAACCATTTTGTTAAGGCAAGCCTAACTAAGTTCAGGAGAAAAAATGTGCTTACAAGTAACATAATAAGTTGCATGAACTCACTTTGTTTGCAAAAAAAGCAGACATTGAATATCCCTTTGAACATGGTGAATTTATTAACCTCTATGGGACCCCTTCCCGTTCTCAAGATAGCAAAAATCGAATAATTTTAATTTCTCAAACAATCAACTATTTTACACAATTTGAAAGATAAACATCTCCTTAATCCAACCACGTTGTCCGATTTCAAAGAGGCTTTACGGCAAAAGCATAAAGTTAGATTATGTTAGGACAGTACATTGACAAAACATTACACACAGCTATTTTCAATGCAAAGACAGGCGTCACCAAAAGCAGAAAACCAGCTAAAATTATGCACTAACCTTTGACAATCTTCATCAGATGACACTCCTAGGACATTATGTTAGACAATACATGCATTTTTTGTTCTATCAAGTTCATATTTATATCCAAAAACAGCATTTTACAATGGCGGTGATGTTCAGAAAATATTTAGCCTCCAAAACTGCCGGTGAATCTGCGCTACAATTTACAAAATTACTATTCGAAAACATTGTTAAAATATAATATTGTCATTTAAAGAATTATAGATTAACATCTCGTGAATGCAACCGCATTGTCAGATTTCAAAATAACTTTACTGGGAAATCACACTTTGCAATAAACGAGGTACTATGCTCAGAAAAATAGGCTAGGCGATACAGGTTAGCGCCATCTTGGAACCATCTAAAATCAAATATACTATTGTAAATATTCACTTACATTTACATTTAAGTCATTTAGCAGACGCTCTTATCCAGAGCGACTTACAAATTGGTGCATTCACCTTATGATATCCAGTGGAACAACCACTTTACAATAGTGCATCTAAATCTTTTAGGGGGGGGGTTAGAAGGATTACTTTATCCTATCCTAGGTATTCCTTAAAGAGGTGGGGTTTCAGGTGTCTCCGGAAGGTGGTGATTGACTCCGCTGTCCTGGCGTCGTGAGGGAGCTTGTTCCACCATAGGGGTGCCAGAGCAGCGAACAGTTTTGACTGGGCTGAGCGGGAACTGTGCTTCCTCAGAGGTAGGGGGGCCAGCAGGCCAGAGGTGGATGAGCACAGTGCCCTCGTTTGGGTGTAGGGACTGATCAGAGCCTGAAGGTACGGAGGTGCCATTCCCCTCACGGCTCCGTAGGCAAGCACCATGGTCTTGTAGCGGATGCGAGCTTCAACTGGAAGCCAGTGGAGAGAGCGGAGGAGCGGGGTGATGTGAGAGAACTTGGGAAGGTTGAACACCAGACGGGCTGCGGCGTTCTGGATGAGTTGTAGGGGTTTAATGGCACAGGCAGGGAGCCCAGCCAACAGCGAGTTGAGGTAATCCAGACGGGAGATGACAAGTGCCTGGATTAGGACCTGCGCCGCTTCCTGTGTGAGGCAGGGTCGTACTCTGCGAATGTTGTAGAGCATGAACCTACAGGATCGGGTCACCGCCTTGATGTTAGTGGAGAACGACAGGGTGTTGTCCAGGGTCACGCCAAGGTTCTTAGCACTCTGGGAGGAGGACACAATGGAGTTGTCAACCGTGATGGCGAGATCATGGAACGGGCAGTCCTTCCCCGGGAGGAAAAGCAGCTCTGTCTTGCCGAGGTTCAGCTTGAGGTGGTGATCCGTCATCCACAGTGATATGTCTGCCAGACATGCAGAGATGCGATTCGCCACCTGGTTATCAGAAGGGGGAAAGGAGAAGATTAATTGTGTGTCGTCTGCATAACAATGATAGGAGAGACCATGTGAGGATATGACAGAGCCAAGTGACTTGGTGTATAGCGAGAATAGGAGAGGTCCTAGAACAGAGCCCTGGGGGACACCAGTGGTGAGATTACGTGGTGCCAGAGACAGATTCTCGCCACGCCACCTGGTAGGAGCGACCTGTCAGGTAGGACGCAATCCAAGCGTGGGCCGTGCCGGAGATGCCCAGCTCGGAGAGGGTGGAGAGGAGGATCTGGTGGTTCACAGTATCAAAGGCAGCAGATGGGTCTAGAAGGATGAGAGCAGAGGAGAGAGAGTTAGCTTTAGCAGTGCGGAGAGCCTCTGTGACACAGAGAAGAGCAGTCTCAGTTGAATGACCAGTCTTGAAACCTGACTGATTTGGATCAAGACGGTCCTTCTGTGAGAGATAGCAAGAGAGCTGGCCAAGGACAGCACGTTCAAGAGTTTTTGAGAGAAAAGAAAGAAGGGATACTGGTCTGTAGTTGTTGACATCGGAGGGATCGAGTGTAGGTTTTTTCAGAAGGGGTGCAACTCTCGCTCTCTTGAAGATGGAAGGGACGTAGCCAGCGGTCAAGGATGAGTTGATGAGCGAGGTGAGGTAAGGGAGAAGGTCTCCGGAAATTTTCTGGAGAAGAGAGGAGGGGATCGGGTCAAGCGGGCAGGTTGTTGGGCGGCCGGCCGTCACAAGACGCGAGATTTCATCTGGAGAGAGAGGGGAGAAAGAGGTCAAAGCACAGGGTAGGGCAGTGTGAGCAGGACCAGCGGTGTCGTTTGACTTAACAAACGAGGATCGGATGTCGTCGACCTTCTTTTCAAAATGGTTGACGAAGTCATCCGCAGAGAGGGAGGAGGGGGGGAGGGGGAGGAGGATTCAGGAGGGAGGAGAAGGTGGCAAAGAGCTTCCTAGGGTTAGAGGCAGATGCTTGGAATTTAGAGTGGTAGAAAGTTGCTTTAGCAGCAGAAACAGAATAGGAAAATGTAGAGAGGAGGGAGTGAAAGGATGCCAGGTCCGCAGGGAGGCGAGTTTTCCTCCATTTCCGCTCGGCTGCCCGGAGCCCTGTTCTGTGAGCTCGCAATGAGTCGTCGAGCCACGGAGCAGGAGGGGAGGTCCGAGCCGGCCTGGAGCATAGGGGACATAGAGAGTCAAAGGATGCAGAAAGGGAGGAGAGGAGGGTTGAGGAGGCAGAATCAGGAGATAGGTTGGAGAAGGTTTGAGTAGAGGGAAGAGATGATAGGATGGAAGAGGAGAGAGTAGCGGGAGAGAGAGAGCAAAGGTTGCGACGGCGCAATTCCATCCGAGTAGGGGCAGAGTGAGAAGTGTTGGAGGAGAGCGAGAGGGAAAAGGATACAAGGTAGTGGTCGGAGACTTGGAGGGGAGTTGCAATGAGATTAGTGGAAGAACAGCATCTAGTAAAGATGAGGTCAAGCGTATTGCCTGCCTTGTGAGTAGGGGGGGAAGGTGAGAGGGTGAGGTCAAAAGAGGAGAGGAGTGGAAAGGAGGAGGCAGAGAGGAATGAGTCAAAGGTAGACGTGGGGAGGTTAAAGTCACCCAGAACTGTGAGAGGTGAGCCATCCTCAGGAAAGGAACTTATCAAGGCGTCAAGCTCATTGATGAACTCTCCAAGGGAACCTGGAGGGCGATAAACGATAAGGATGTTAACCTCTTACATCTACACGTTCTGCTAGCGGAACGTCTGCTCCAATATCCAATGATGGGCGGGGCGCGAATTACAAACTCCTCTAAAATCCGAAAACTTCCATTTTTCAAACATATGACTATTTTACAGCTATTTAAAGACAAGACTCTCCTTTATCTAACCACACTGTCCGATTTCAAAAAGGCTTTACAGCGAAAGCAAAACATTAGATTATGTCAGCAGAGTACCCAGCCAGAAATAATCAGACACCCATTTTTCAAGCTAGCATATCATGTCACATAAACCCAAACCATAGCTAAATGCAGCACTAACCTTTTATGATCTTCATCAGATGACACACCTAGGACATTATGTTATACAATACATGCATGTCTGTTCAATCAAGTTCATATTTATATCAAAAACCAGCTTTTTACATTAGCATGTGACGTTCAGAACTAGCATTCCCACCGAACACTTCCGGTGATTTTACTAAATTACTCACGATAAACGTTCACAAAAAGCATAACAATTATTTTAAGAATTATAGATACAGAACTCCTCTATGCACTCAATATGTCCGATTTTAAAATAGCTTTTCGGATTAAGCACATTTTGCAATAATCTAAGTACATAGCCCAGCCATCACGGGCTAGCTATTTAGACACCCAACCAGTTTAGCCTTCACCAAAATCACATTTCCTATAAGAAAAATGTTCTTACCTTGCTTGTTCTTCGTCAGAATGCAGTCCCAGGACTTCTACTTCAATAACAAATGTAGGTTTGGTCCCAAATAATCCATCGTTATGTTCCATCAAGACGTTTTGTTCGTGCGTTCTAGACACTATCCCAACGCTAAATCTCGGCCACGAGCATGACGCAGAATGTGACAAAAAAATTCTAAATATTCCATTACCATACTTCGAAGCATGTCAACCGCTGTTTAAAACCAATTTTTATGCAATTTATCTCGTAGAAAAGCGATAATATTCCGACCGGGAATCTGCCTGTCTGTATACTGAGGGAAAAACCGAAAGCCGGGGGCGGGGCGGGTCGCGAGCGTAAGGCTTAGTCCACTGAGTGACCACTTAGCTTTTGCTCTCCTTTGTTTCAGCCAGGGCTTTGAATTACGTCATTCCTGTTTTTCCCGGGCTCTGAGACTCCATTGGAGACGTGGGAAGTGTCACGTAACAGCAGAGATCCTTAGTTTTTGGAAGAGATGTCAAACAAAGAAAATAAAAGGTCTGACAGGGTACTTCCTGAACAGAAGCATCTCAGGTTTTTGCCTGCCATAGGAGTTCTGTTATACTCACAGACACCATTCAAACAGTTTCAGAAACTGTGGAGTGTTTTCTCTCCAAAGCTAATAATTATATGCATATTCTAGTTTCTGGGCAGGACTAATAATCAGATTAAATCGGGTACGTTTTTTATCCAGCCGTGAAAATACTGCCCCCTAGCCATAAGAGGTTAAGCTTGAAAGGGCTGGCAACTGTGACAGCATGGAATTCAAAGGAGGCGATAGAGAGATGGGTCAGGGGAGAAAGAGAGAATGGCCAGATGCTCTCGGGGTATGCGAGTACACGTGGGCAGACGAGGAGAGAGCAGTAGGAGTAGCAGTGTTATCTGTGGTAATCCATGTTTCCGTCAGCGCCAAAAAGTCGAGGGACTGGAGGGTAGCATAGGCTGAGATGAACTCTGCCTTGTTGGCCGCAGACCGGCAGTTCCAGAGGCTGCCGGAGACCTGGAACTCCACGTGGGTCGTGCGCGCTGGGACCACCAGGTTAGAGTGGCAGCGGCCACGCGGTGTGAAGCGTTTGATTATCTTCATCAGAAGGCACTTCCAGGTATTCCAGGTCCACAACAAATGTACTTTTGTTCGAAAAAGTGAATAATTTATGTCCATATAGCTTCTTCTTGTTAGCGCGTTCCGAAGGCTACTCAAAATGTACGAAGCGCGCGGGACCTGTCATGACGAAAGTGCAAAAAAATATTATTTACGTTCGTTCAAACATGTCAAAGGTTGTATAGCATAAATCTTTAGGGCCTTTTTCAATCAGAACTTCAATAATATTCAAGGCGGACGATTGCATTGTCTTACAAAACGTTTCGGAACGAGAGAGTACCCACGGGCACGCGCATCATAGTAGTAATGACCCTCCCCCTATGACAAACTTTCCAGGACTCTCGTTCGGTCAGTTTTTACAGGAGAAGACTCAAACCATTTGTAAAGACTGTTGACATCTAGTGGAAGCCGTAGGAAGTCCTACATGAATCCTAATTTACAGTGTATTTCATAGGCAAAGGCTTGAAAGGGATTCCACACATCACATTTCCATTTCCTGTTAGGATTTCTCTCAGGGTTTTGACTGCCATATGAGTTCTGTTATACTCACAGACACCATTCAAACGGTTTTAGAAACTTCAGTGTTTTCTATCAAAATCTACTAATAATATGTATATCCTACGTTCTGAGTTTGAGTAGGAGGCAGTTTAATATGGGCACATATTTTTTCCGAAATTGTCAATACTGCCCCCTCGACTGATTATGATTTTTCAACGCCGGTACCGATTATTGGGCGACCAAAAAACCCGATACCGATTAATCGGCCAATTTTTTTACTTTTAGATTACATTTTAGTAATTTAGCAGACGCTCTTATCCAGAGCGACTTACAGTAGTGAATGCATACATTTCATACATTTTTTCCCCGTACTGGTCCCCCGTGAGAATCGAACCCACAACCCTGGCGTTGCAAACACCATGCTCTACCAACTGAGCCACACGGGGCTTTATTCGTAATAATGACAATTACAACAATACTGAATGAACACTTATTTTAACTTAATATAATACATAAATACTATCAATTTATTCTCAAATAAATAATGAAACATGTTCAATTTGGTTTAAATAATGCAAAAACAAAGTGTTGGAGAAGAAAGTAAAAGTGCAATATGTGCCATGTAAAAAAGCTAACGTTTAAGTTCCTTGCTCAGAACATGAGAACATATGAAAGCTGGTGGTTCCTTTTAACATGAGTCTTCAATATTCCCAGGTAAGAAGTTTTAGGTTGTAGTTATTATAGGAATTATAGGACTATTTCTCTCTATACAATTTGTATTTCATATACCTTTGACTATTGGATGTTCTTATAGGCACTTTAGTATTGCCAGTGTAACAGTATAGCTTCCGTCCCTCTCCTCGCTCCTACCTGGGCTCAAACCAGGAACACATCGACAACAGCCACCCTCGAAGCAGCGTTACCCATGCAGAGCAAGGGGAATAACTACTCCAAGTCTCAGAGCGAGTGACGTTTGAAACACTATTAGCGCGCACCCGGCTAACTAGCTAGCCATTTCACATCGGTTACACCAGCCTAATCTTGGGAGTTGATAGGCTTGAAGTCATAAACAGCGCAATGCTTAAAGAATTGCGAAGGGCTGCTGGCAAATGCACGAAAGTGCTGTTTGAATGAATGCTTACAAGCCTGCTGGTGCCTACCACCGCTCAGTCAGACTGCTCTATCAAATAACAAATCATAGACTTAATTATAATATAATAAACACACAGAAGTACGAGCCTTAGGTCATTAATATGGTCGAATCCGGAAACTATCATCTCGAAAACAAAACGTTTATTTTTTTCAGTGAAATACGGAAGCGTTCCGTATTTTATCTAACGGGTGGCATCCCTAAGTCTAAATATTCCTGTTACATTGCACAACCTTCAATGTTATGTCATAATTACATACAATTCTGGCAAATTAGTTCGCAACGAGCCAGGCGGCCCAAACTGTTGAATATACCCTGACTCTGCGTGCAATGAACGCAAGAGAAGTGAAACAATTTCACCTGGTTATTATTGCCTACTAACCTGGATTTCTTTTAGCTAAATATGCAGGTTTAAAAATATATACTTCTGTGTATTGATTTTAAGAAAGGCATTGATGTTTATGATTAGGTACAGTCGTGCAACGATTGTGCTTTTTTCGCAAATGCGCTTTTGTTAAATCATCCCCCGTTTGGCGAAGTTGGCTGTCTTTGTTAGGAAGAAATAGTATTCACACAGTTCGTAACGAGCCAGGCGGCCCAAACTGCTGCATGTACCCTGACTCTGTTGCAAGAGGTGACACATCTTCCCTAGTTAAAAGAAATTCATGTTAGCAGGCAATATTAACTAAATATGCAGGTTTAAAAATATATACTTGTGTATTGATTTTAAGAAATACATTGATGTTTATGGTTAGGTACACGTTGGAGCAACGACAGTCCTTTTTCGCGAATGCGCATCGATTATATGCAACGCAGGACAGGCTAGATAAACTAGTAATATCATCAACCATGTGTAGTTAACTAGTGATTATGATTGATTGATTGATTGTTTTTTATAAGATAAGTTTAATGCTAGCTAGCAACTTACCTTGGCTTCTTACTGCATTCGCATAACAGG
Organism: Salmo trutta; assembly: GCF_901001165.1. Lineage (NCBI taxonomy): Eukaryota > Metazoa > Chordata > Actinopteri > Salmoniformes > Salmonidae > Salmo > Salmo trutta. Next base: position 3,029,823 of record NC_042961.1, on the reverse strand, counting down.
CAGGCTCCTCGTGGAGTGCAATGTAAAGCAGGTGGTTAGAGCGTTGGACTAGTTAACCGTAAGGTTGCAAGATTGAATCCCCAAGCTGACAAGGTAAAAATCTGTCATTCTGCCCCTGAACAAGGCAGTTAACCCACCGTTACTAGGCCGTCATTGAAAATAAGAAAGAAAATCAAAAGCAAATCGGTGGCCAAAAATATCGATTTCCAATTGTTATGAAAACTTGAAATCGGCCCTAATTAATCGGCCATTCCGATTAATCAGTCGACCTCTACTTTGGATGGTGTGTCAATACACCCAGTCACTACAAAGAATCAGGCATCCTTCATAACTCGGTTGCCAGAGAGGAAGGAAACCGCCCATGGTGATTTCACCATGAGGCCAATGGTGATTTTAAAACAGTTACAGAGTTTAATGGTTGTGATATGAGAAAACTGAGGATTGATCAACAGCATTGTAATTACTCCACAATACTAACCTAAATGACAGAGTGAAAAGAATGAAGCCTGTACAGAATACATATATTCAACATACATCCTGTTTGCAACAAGGAACTGAAGTAATACTGCAAAAAATGTGTCAAAGAAATTCACCTTTTGTTCTAAATTCAAAGCGTTATGCATCTCCTCCTCTGTCCTTATTATTATCAGTGGTCTGGTCTACATATCATGCCAGGTGTTATTGATATTGATACGTCTGACAGCCAGTTGCTCTCCTCCTCTGTCCTTATTATTATCAGTGGTCTGGTCTACATATCATGCCAGGTGTTATTGATACGTCTGACAGCCAGTTGCTCTCCTCCTCTCCTCTGCAGGTGCCTGCCAGGGTTTTCCGGGAAGAGCTGTGAAGTGGTAATAGACTACTGCAGTCTGCTCAGTGTCAACTGTCTGCACCAGGGACTGTGTCTCAGCGTAATTGGTGGATATAATGTAAGTCAGCCAATAGGTGAGGCCTAATGAAATGTGGGAAAGGCAAAAAAAAAAGGTTTGATATGATGAGCCATAGTTTATTAGTGGGCTGCTTGGACAGGGGAGTGTTCTGCCCTCTACACATCAGAGAAAACACCCTGGGGCTATTAGGAATGTTTTACAATAGACTACAGTAACCATTAGTGTATAGACTTGCCTGCGTTCCAAATGGCTCCCTAGTACCTATATAGTGCACTATTTTTGGCCATTTTGGCCTCGTCCTTTCCACTCCATGTTCAAAACAAGTGGCATGTTTTGTGTAGTGATTTAGTATGTCTAGTATAGGGGCACCTTGTACCTCACTTCAGGTTAGTGCACATTCGGGAGTTATTTTGTTTTCATAACACGAACAACCGATGAACACCACTATGGTATGCCAATGTCGGGTAATAAAACGACAGGCAAATGGTAGCCGTTAAAGGAATAGTGCGAGATTTTGGTAATGAAGCCTTTTTTACCCAGAGTCAGGTGAACTCATGGATTCCATTATTTTTGTCTGCATGCAGTATAAAGGAAGTTGGAGGTAGTTTTGCGAGCCGTTTCCAGTCACTGCGCTAACACTAGTTAGCAATGGCTCGTAAAACAACCTCAAACTTCCTTCATTGCCAAAATTGCACACTATCCCTTTAACACGCATCTATTTATTTATTTATTACATATTTAGAAGCTATCAGTTTCTCACTTTTCATTTCTATTATTTTTGCCACATGATTTATAAACTTGTTTTCTTGCCACTGTTTCAATATCGTTTTGCTGTCACATTCAATTTCAGCTGTACACTTTGAATAATGTGCCAAGCAGCCCATTTTATCGACTTGTTTCTAAGAATATTTACATTTGAGATAGTAGATGGCTATGTATTGATAATGTTATGTCAATATTTGTTTATTTAATGTATTATAGTGTTAAGTTCTAGATATGATGATAAAAGGTAAAAACCTTCACAAAATATTGTATCTATTTATACACTGTTAAAAAAAATAAAGGGAACACTTAAACAACACAATGTAACTCCAAGTCAATCACACTTCTGTGAAATCAAACTGTCCACTTAGGAAGCAACACTGATTGACAATACATTTCACATGCTGTTGTGCAAATGGAATAGACAACAGGTGGAAATTATAGGCAATTAGCAAGACACCCCCAATAAAGGAGTGGTTCTGCAGGTGGTGACCACAGACCACTTCTCAGTTCCTATGCTTCCTGGCTGATGTTTTGGTCACTTTTGAATGCTGGCGGTGCTTTCACTCTAGTGGTAGCATGAGACGGAGTCTACAACCCACACAAGTGGCTCAGGTAGTGCAGCTCATCCAGGATGGCACATCAATGCGAGCTGTGGCAAGAAGGTTCGCTGTGTCTGTCAGCGTAGTGTCCAGAGCATGGAGGCGCTACCAGGAGGCAGGCCAGTACATCAGGAGACGTGGAGGAGGCCGTAGGAGGGCAACAACCCAGCAGCAGGACCGCTACCTCCGCCTTTGTGCAAGGAGGAGCAGGAGGAGCACTGCCAGAGCCCTGCAAAATGACCTCCAGCAGGCCACAAATGTGCATGTGTCTGCTCAAACGGTCAGAAACAGACTCCATGAGGGTGGTATGAGGGCCCGACGTCCACAGGTGGGGGTTGTGCTTACAGCCCAACACCGTGCAGGACGTTTGGCATTTGCCAGAGAACACCAAGATTGGCAAATTCGCCACTGGCGCCCTGTGCTCTTCACAGATGAAAGCAGGTTCACACTGAGCACGTGACAGACGTGACAGAGTCTGGAGACGCCGTGGAGAACGTTCTGCTGCCTGCAACATCCTCCAGCATGACCGGTTTGGCAGTGGGTTAGTCATGGTGGGGTGGCATTTCTTTGGGGGGCCGCACAGCCCTCCATGTGCTCGCCAGAGGTAGCCTGACTGCCATTAGGTACCGAGATGAGATCCTCAGACCCCTTGTGAGACCATATGCTGGTGCGGTTGGCCCTGGGTTCCTCCTAATGCAAGACAATGCTAGACCTCATGTGGCTGGAGTGTGTCAGCAGTTCCTGCAAGAGGAAGGCATTGATGCTATGGACTGGCCCGCCCGTTCCCCAGACCTGAATCCAATTGAGCACATCTGGGACATCATGTCTCGCTCCATCCACCAACGCCACGTTGCACCACAGACTGTCCAGGAGTTAGCGGATGCTTTAGTCCAGGTCTGAGAGGAGATCCCTCAGGAGACCATCCTCCACCTCATCAGGAGCATGCCCAGGCGTTGTAGGGAGGTCATACAGGCACGTGGAGGCCACATACACTACTGAGCCTCATTTTGACTTGTTTTAAGGACATTACATCAAAGTTGGATCAGCCTGTAGTGTAGTTTTCCACTTTAATTTTGAGTGTGACTCCAAATCCAGACCTCCATTGGTTGATAAATTGGATTTCTATTGGTTATTTTTGTGTGATTTTGTTGTCAGCACATTCAACTATGTAAAGAAAAAAGTATTTAATAAGATTATTTCATTCATTCAGATCTAGGATGTGTTATTTTAGTGTTCCCTTTATTTTTTTGAGCGGTGTATTTTATTATATCGTCAACGCAAACTTGTCAACGATATTGAAACAGTGGCAAGAAAACAAAGTATATTAATCATGTAGCACAAAATATAGATATTTAAATCTCCAAAACAGAAATCATAACATGATTACAGGTTTCCTATGGGTGGTGATTAGGGGTTATCCATGGACATGAACATTGTTGATCATAGGTATTAAAGTATATCTATGTATCACACTTCCTAAATGTACAGACATCTGTTTTCTGAATCTATCCCATGGATTATACTCTAGTCTAATTTAAAGTAAAGGACATTCAATAAAATCTGCTTGGTCTAACGCTGTCATGATATAGATGATTGAGCATTTATTCTATCTGACTATTACATTGCTTATACATTACCATTTGTTTGCAGAAAATGTCAAATAAAAATAACACATTGAGCAAATGAGAGTATGATGCTAATGAGAGAGCCGTCGGTTAAAATCGGATTCTATGACGTCTTCTGAAGCCATAAAACCATTTCACAACCATAAAATACCCAAATTGTGCCTACTTCATCATAATCCTGCATCGGAAGGCACCTGAAACCAGGCTGTAATGCCCATGGCCTTTAGCTCCTAATTATCCCCCATCAGTCCTGGTCTGTTGCTTTAGATCATTTAGAAGACTCTGGGCCTGCATCCGAAATGCCACCCTATTCCCTATTCCCTTTTCCCTATTTACTGCATGGGCTCTGGTCCAAAATAGTGCACTATGTAGGGAATAGGGTGCCATTTGCTTCTGACTCTGAGCTGCAGGACTGTTTAAAGCTGCCTGTGTTGCTGTGTGTGGATTTCTCTTGCTCCAATCAGTGTCAGTCATAATCAAGACATTGACACTAGTCTGGCGTAATGAGCCGTCTCCTTTGCAATTTCTTGATCTGCTACCCCCTGGGGAAATGATGAGGTCGTTTTGTCAGGTCAATTTGGGCTGTTGTCCATTAGATGCGCTGACTGTGTCCTGAAGTTGCCCTCTTTATTCAGTGTAGACTGAAGAGGTACTGGCGTTCACGTCGTAGAACCAAATGAAACCTTCTAATTAGTAAGAACAGAGATACCGTACGCTACCCATCAGCACTTGGATCTGCTGTTAAATGAAACTTTAGTTAAATTAGTGTTGAGATGCACAATGTGAACCGGTCAACTCACTGCCATTGGAGGTTTCCCTGGTATGGATTTCATCAGGAAGTTGCCTTAGTGTAGAGGCATAGAGCTCACCAGTTAAGTCTTAAAAACAGAAATGAAACTTCAGCCATTCCTATGTGGGAAAGAATGGCGTTTTGGGGTCAACCCCAAAAATAAGGTCTGAGGTTAACACAGGCTTAGGAGAACTTATATGTTTTGTTCTATGAGATAATGTCAGTCAGTTAACATGACCTTTATGAGTTATGAAGCCTTTATGTGCTTATATATACTTAAAGTTCCACAAAAAGGTACGTTAGCTGATGAAGATTATTTCATAGAACAAACGTATAGGATCTCCTAAGCCTGTGTTTACCACAGAACTTATTTTCAGAGTTTATCAAAAAAAACTCCAAAACCCCATTAACGAACTGGTGCGGAGTTAGCCACCATTTATGCCTACAAAAAGACCACATTACTATTGCTGTCTATTGGTAACCTGCATGACAGTATGTTGTGTAGAATGTACATTATTCCAAAAAACCTTATAATTGGCAGTAATTGGCAGTAAAATATGCGATGCATACCACTGCAGTAGGAGTATACAGGATGTAGTCCAATAACAGACCTGGTTAGTATGGATTTCCAAGACCAGATTGGTGATTGTGTTTGTCTGCAGATCAATGATTACTGGTTCATCTCTTCCTCACAGTGTCTCTGTGCTCCTGGATGGATAGGGGAGTTCTGTCAGTATGGAGGGAACGCCTGCCTGATCTACCCAGACAGCTGTATGAATGGGGCCACCTGCATCACCTCAAATCAACCTACGGCTCCCCCACAGTACAGATGTATCTGTAGCCCTGGTTACACAGGTAAGGGAAAGTGAAAGGTGGATACCTACCTAGTCAGTTATACAACTGAATGCCTTCAACTGAAATGTGTCTTCCACCTTTAACCCAACCCCTCTGAATCAAAGAGGTGCAGGGGTCATTTAACCCAACCCCTCTGAATCAGAGAGGTGCAGGAGTCATTTAACCCAACCCCTCTGAATCAGAGAAGTACAGGAGTCATTTAACCCAACCCCTCTGAATCAAAGAGGTGCAGGAGTCATTTAACCCAACCCCTCTGAATCAGAGAGGTGCAGGAGTCATTTAACACAACCCCTCTGAATCAAAGAGGTGCAGGAGTCATTTAACCCAACCCCTCTGAATCGGAGAGGTGCAGGAGTCATTTAACCCAACCCCTCTGAATCAAAGAGGTGCGGGGGGCTTAATCAACATCCAGTGGGTTAACTGCCTTGCTCAGGGGCAGAACGACAGGTCAGCTCGTGGATTCGATCCAGCAACCTTTCGGTTACTGGCCCAACGCTCTGACCACTAGGCTACCTGCCGCCTACTGCGTTAAGTATACACATGTTTGGTTGTTTTCACTGCAACTTCCTTGGTAGGTTGAGAAATACAAATTATACACTTCTTCAGAGTTTTATGTAAAAGTCATTTTACTGTAGTGTTTATTTTGGAAAATATTTTGATACTCTATAAGGATGCACTATTTTCAGAGTATTGATCACTACATATAACTTTAAATATTAAGTTATTTTGCAGTTTTAAGAGAAACGTTTGTACATTGAAGTGCATATTGGATACTACTGGTCTTAGATTTGCAGTATCCTATCACACATTTAATACAGTGTTTATCCTCATGTGTTTGGATCTGCAGTATCCTATCACACGTTTAATACAGTGTTTCTCCTCATGTGTTTGGATCTGCAGTATCCTATCACACGTTTAATACAGTGTTTCTTCCTCCTCTCCACATGCCATCTGCTGAATGTGTTGGAGGCCATAGTTCATGTTCTTCCCAAATTAATATTGTTGCCCTAAGGCGTGTCATTCCCGTTATAAGGCGTGCCATTCCCGTTATAAGGCGTGTCATTCCCGTTATAAGGCGTGTCATTCCCGTTATAAGGCGTGTCATTCCCGTTATAAGGCGTGCCATTCCCGTTATAAGGCGTGTCATTCCCGCTATAAGGCGTGTCATTCCCGCTATAAGGCGTGCCATTCCCGCTATAAGGCGTGTCATTCCCGTTATAAGGCGTGCCATTCCCGTTATAAGGCGTGTCATTCCCGTTATAAGGCGTGTCATTCCCGCTATAAGGCGTGTCATTCCCATTGTTCATCTTTTCACAATGCCTCTCCAAGTGGATTATTCCATAATCTGCGTTATTTTGTCTAAAATATGAAAGGTAGACGGAAGTTGCAGGACGTTTCTTCATTGAACCTGCCTACCAAGGAAAGCAACAAGATATTGTCTAATACATCAATACTATAAGCAGCAGCTATTGGAGTCATTTAGCCACTTCTATCCACCCTAAAGGAAAAACATTAACAAATATAGGTTCTCTTAGATATGATAAAAATGAAACAAATACTTTTTTTAAAAACAATTTTTAAGTCCAAAAGCGTAATCCTTGGGTTCGACCAAAAAAGTAATTAACTTTACAGAAATATTTCAATACAATTTTAGACTCATGTCATTTGATAGTTAATAATGCTCCTTGTTTATTCTAAACCTGTACAAAAAGCTGGATGCCATGAAAAGTCATTTTTCAATTTGTTTTAATCATCATACACTATTCATTTCTGGCTCCATTAACCAAATTCCAAATATTTTAGAATCTGTTGAAAAGAGTTTTTGAGGAATACTAGTAAACAAGTCTTTAGATTATAACTTTCATGTGTTTTCCTCTGGTGTTCAACAATGCACATCTTCTCGATATATGTTTAATTTGGAACCCAAAAGTAGAATTCAATTCAAATATCTAGTTCTCCATCATACATACAACAGCCTAAACCAAACCACAACCCCTCAGAAGAAACAAGTGGCTCTCTTCATTTCATGTCTTTCGTCTTTGGTCCCTCTCAATCCTGTCAGCAGAACCTCAGTCCCCATCTTAGCTGACACACTCACACCTGTCACTCCGATAAGTCCTTACATAGCATTACATGAGCTAGGGCTTTTTTTGTGCTGCGCCAGGCTCAAATATCTGTTGCCACTTGGCTGATGGAAAATTGTCTCTCACAATGTGGCAGCACCTCAGTGACTGATGGAACCCTTCACTCTGAGGCGTCCATGCCAAGTGGAACCCTATTCCCTATTTAGGGAACTACTTTTGACCAGGGCCAATAGGGCTCCTCCTGGTCATAAGTAATGTACTATGCAGGGAAAAGGCTGCAATTTGTGACACAGCCCTAGGCATCCAGGGATCCCTTTTTCGATGTGGAATAATGAAGCGTTGAAGCGGGCGGACTTTCAGAAGGCCCGTTTAATTTCAGAACCCGTCTCAAAGCCCCTCAGGACCAGTCTGTCTGGAGTAGATCAAACATTTCTGAGTGCATTGCTCAAGCCCCTGATATTTAAGTTTTTATTCAGACTAGAAAAATATGAACTTGCGGCCGATGGTATAAGCATTTATGAAATGCTCACGTACTGCAGATATACGGGTTATGAATGTGTCATAAGGTCCCTATGTAGGTACCCTTCGTATAAAGTGTTACCCTTTATTCTTAGGGAAACTGTACAGACATTGGAGGCATTTTTCACCTTGCATGGCTTTATAGTTTTTTCCCCCAGACGCATATCAAGGGTTTATTTTCTTTTTCCAGGCAGGCAGACAAGGTGCTGTCCAAAAGGCCATCACAAAATGCCAAGCACCTGATTGTAATCTGCCAAAAAATGTCCGGTGACATGCTGAAGAGACACTATGAAACTTTAGAAGGGCAGATTCCTCCGAGATAGGGCATGTGTCTCAAATGGCACTCTATTCCTTATATAGTGCACTACTTTTGATCAGAGCCCTATGGGTCCTGGTCAAAAGTAGTACACTATAAAGGGAATGTGGTGCCATTTGGGACGCAGATCATGCCTTTTGTTGTCCGTATCTTTCCCCTGCCTCGTTATATTTCCAATCAGAGTCTCCTAATTGAAATCACACAGCTATTGAAAAGCCAAGGAGTCCCAGAACACAAGTAATTCAGTCTTGTGGATTTAAAGAAGCTAATCTCCGCTCCGTATCCTGTCTCTTTTTATATGGCCCTTGAAACAACAGACTGTCTGACGAACTGCTAGGTTCTTCTCCAAGTGGAAGCAATCATAATGTAAAATCAAGGAGCAGGAGAATATTAGGGTTAATTGCTTTAAAACATCTAATAGGAATTCCAAAGAGGATTTAAGATACTTCCATTTGAGGTTAGCTAAAGGAGGTTTCAAAAGATATACATTTTAGGATGACTAAAGAAGTTTTTAAAATATACACATTTTAGGGTTACTAAAGGATTGAATATCATGTTTCTCTCTCTCTCTCTCTCTCTCTCTCTCTCTCTCTCTCTGCCCACAATATACAGTAGATGGTTGTACCACTGCTTCAATCACCGAACCAAAGTGGTTGTGGTTGTCAGTGTTCATATATCATCAATGTTAGAGCTTAGATTTTATTAGACAACTTCACGTGTTTGCCACCAACCCTTTTTTATTTACTTACTCTGAATGTTTATATTCTGCCCGCTTCCTGTTTCCTCATAAAAGGTAGATTTAGTGGCTTGTGATGTCTCCGGTAGTACTGCACTATTATCTTGAATAAAACACATCTCTACCGATGCATGCCGTACCTCTAAGCAAAGAAAGCAGACAATAAATGTAAAATGGCCGTAGTAAAATGCCCCCTTTCGTTGTTCCAGTGCTCACGTTTTAGTACATCACAGGCCAGTGCTCTACTGCAGACCGGCAGACAGACAGGCAGACAGGCAGACAGACACGTGCCTGTTGTAAACCTGTGTGTCTCTCCAATGGTATACAGGAAGGAAAACTGGAGCTATGGTAGAATCTCCAAAGACAAACCAAAAAGACATCACATTAACTCTGGCTGAAAGAATAGACCTAGCAGGCAACTGGTTGAAATTACATCATTGCAAACAGATCATGTAGTTGTTATGACATTCAACCTGTTTTCAACTAGATAATCTGATTGTAATGACGTAAGGCCGGCCACATGCTTCAGGAAAACATACTGTACAGCAGGGGAAGGCAGCTAGATTCAGCCACGGGACGATTTTTGTTAGAGCAAATGGTTCTGGGGCTGAAAAATTATTATAACTAGAAAAGTACATTTCCTGAAGAAAATGTGGTGTGCTTTCTAGCTTGTGAATGATGATTTAATGTATAGGATAGCCTGAACATGTGAAGTTGGTTTGGCATTTCCAGCTTGAACGGTTCAAGAGTTACTGTTGTTGAGTTATTTTATGCAAATGTAGTTTATGCAAATACAGTTGATAAAAGTTTTTAAGAATTTGAATTTTATGCACATTTATGCAAATGTATACATACAATGAACACAAATATAAACGCAACATGTAAAGTGTTGGTCCCACGTTTCATGAGTGTCACGTCTGCTCCCGCTCTCCCCCACCCCCGGCGCTTGAGGGCGCCAGGCTGCCCTGCATCACGCACTCCTGCCATCTATTACGCACACCTGCCTTCCCTCGTCACGCGCATCAGCGATATTGGACTCACCTGGACTCATTCATCACATGTTTATTTCCTCCCCTATATTTGTCAGTTCCCTTGCTCTGTTCCCTGCTGCTGCATTAATTGTTTTTTTGTCTCTATTACTCGTTTGCTGACGCTGTTCCTGTCTCGTTCCATGTCCGTTCTATATTAAATGTTTGACTCCCCGTACTTGCTTCGTCTCTCCAGCGTTATGCTTGTGAAAATGAACTGAAATAAAAGATCCCATAAATGTTCCATACTCACAAAAAGCTTATTTCTCTAAAATGTTGTGCACAAATTTGTTGCCATCCCTGTTAGTGAGCATATCTCCTTTGCCAAGATAATCCATCCACCTGACAGGTGTGGCATATCAAGAAGCTGATTAAACAGCATGATCATTGCACAGGTGCACGTTGTTCTGGGGACAATCAAAGGCCACTCTAAACTGTGCAGTTTTGAGGGAGCGTGCAATTGGCATGCTGACTGCAGCAATGTCCACCAGAGCTGTTGACAGAGAATTTAATGTTGAGTTCTCTACCATAAGCTTCGTTGTTTTAGAGAATTTGGGAGTACGCCCAACTGGCCTCACAACTGCAGACCACGTGTAACTATGCCAACCCAGGAACTCCACATCTGGCTTTTTCAACTGCGGGATCGATCGTCTGAGACCAGCCACCTGGACAGCTGATGAAACTGTGGGTTTGCACAACTGAAGAATTTCTGCACAAACTGTCAGAAAGTGTCTCAGGGAAGCTCATCTGCATGCTCGTCGAACTACAGTTCGGCAACGTAACCAACTTCAGTGGGCAAATGCTCACCTTCTGTGGCCACTGGCACGCTGGAGAAATGTGCTCTTCACGGATGAATCCTGGCTTCATCTGTACCGGGCAGATGGCAGACAGCGTGTATGGCACTGTGTGGGCGAGCGGTTTTCTGACGGCAATTTTGTGAACATTATATGAACAGTAACTCAGTAAAATCTTTGAAATTGTTGCATGTTGTGTTTATATTTTTGTTCAGTGTAGTTATAGTTGATAAAGATTTTAAAGAGTTTGAAGATGAATGTTTTGAAGTTGGTCATGAAGCATAACTGGCAAAGGAGCCATTTTAAAAAGCTACTTCTGTATACTTATGGTTCTCATTCATGTTATTTTACGCACATTTAAAATTGTTATAGTTCAGAAAGTATACTGTACATAGTATAAAAAAATCGCTAGACAGGCAATCTAAGTAGGGACAGTCTTAACATCTCAATGTTGGTTTGGAGTTGATTGCTTAAACGGTGAAAGAGGAGATGGGTCTAGATTCTAGAATCTTTCATTGTTTTACCATTCAAGTCTATGGACCTTTTTTTTGCCATTGAAATGCATTGGGAACTCATTAATATATTGTTGTAGTACAAAAAGTATAAATGCTATCACAAATATTTTTTCAATCACTCTGTGTTTTAAAGTTGGTTTTGTGTTTTATAGATTAAATTGTTTAAGTGCTAGAATAAAATAAATATAATAATAATGTAGGAAATCTAAAGTTGTGCTTTGCCTTCATCAACCACCTAATCATTGGTACACTGCAAATTGACCACAACTAAGCCCAAAAAGCCCTTAATTCCACTGGTTTTGTTCCGCGGGCCGCATGTTGCCGACCCATGCTGTACAGTAAGAAATGAATAATTAAGCAGAGGGCTTCTTTGGTGGTGGTGTTCTTTCTGAAAATACAATTTATCATTATTTTATAAATTTTTGCAAAGGTTTGCATAGTGTGTTGCTTTGGCCTTGGATGGTGCCCAAGAACTGTTGCTTTAGCCTTGGACGGTGCCCAAGAACTGCATTATATGAGCCAATTACTGACACCAGCCAAGTCCTCTCTGGGTATTTATGAGCTGGCTACATGGTGCAGGAGATCTGAGTTTTGAAGTGTGTCCCAAATGGCACCACATTCCCTTTATAGTGCACTACTTTTGACCAGGGCTCATAGGGCTCTAGTCAAAAGTAGTGCACTATATAGGGAATAGGGTGCCATTTTGGAACATAACATTGAACCTTGCTGTGCTCTCTCTCGCCATGATGCGTCAATGAAGAGCTGTGATCTACATGGACGCACACACACACACACACACTAATCTCAGTTGATAATGCTATTGTCTGGGTTCCTGGGTTCAAATACTATTTAAAATAATTTAAAATACTGTATCTGTGCTTGACTGGGCTTGCCTGCTGTGATGGAACCAACAGGAAAGTCTCAAAAGTACAAACCAAAACCCTGCATAACAGGCACTCCCACTCCGGGCAGGCTAAAGCAATTTTGAATATGTTGAATACTATCTGAACCCAGATCTGGTTAATGCCTCTTTCTCTCATTCATCTCAATATCCTTTACGTGCATGCTTTTCTGTGAGCGTTCCTACGCTAATGTATAAAGTTCATGGTACATTAGTAATTAAGTTTGCTCTGCAGAAAGATATAATCCTATCTTAATTGGTTTCCATTGCATATTTCATCTGCGATGCACACATCGTTATCCACTTCACCTAACCTGGAGCTTTAGAAATGGGAAATTAATCCCAATGTATAACAATGAAGTAATCACAAACATTCACCCTGAACCATTTCCAAGTTTATTCCTCATTGACGGTTCATGGTTTGCTACATGACCTTCGTGTTTCAGTATCAAAGGTATTTATGATATTTCATGAATACATTTTGAGATGGTTTTGAGGATTATCTACTTAACTAGGTAAATGCTCATAATGGGAATTTTTGAAATATTCAGGGGAGCATTACCATGCTTACTGAGAGAGATCCAGGCTGTATCACATCTGGCCGTGATTGGGAGTCCCATAGGGCGGCGCACAATTGGCCCAGCGTCACCGGGGTTTGGCTGGAGTAGGCTGTCATTGTAAATAAGAATTTGTTCTGAACTGACTTGCCTAGTTAAATAAAAGTTAAATAAATATTGATTTGTTCTATACTGAACAAAAATATAAACGCAACATGCAACAGTTTCAACTAATGTACTGAGTTACATTTCATATAAGGACTAAATGAATCAAATAAAAAGGAAATCAGTCAATTTAAATAAATTCATTACGTCCTAATCTATGGGTTTCACATGACTGGGCAGGGGTACAGCCATGGGTGGGCCTGGGTGGGCATTGGCCCACCCATTTGGGGGCCCGGACCTGCAAATCAGAATTAATTTTACCCCACAAAAGGGCTTTATTACAGACAGAAATACTCCTCAGTTTCATCAGCTAACTGGGCCCCTGGTCTCAGATGATCCCGTAGGTGAAGAAGCCGGATCTGGAGGCCCTGGGCTGAAGTGGTTACACATGGTCTGCGGTTGTGAGGCCAGTTAGATGTACTGCCAAATTCTCTAAAATTACGTTGGAGGTGGCTTATGGTAGAGAATTGAACATTCAATTCTCTGGCAACAGCTCTGGTGGATATTCCTGCAGTCCCTCAAAACTTGAGACATCTGTTGCGTTGTGTGAAGAAACTGCACATTTTGGAGTGGCATTATATTGTACCAAGCACAAGGTGCACCTGTGTAATGATCAGCTTCTTGATATGCCACACCTGTCAGGTGGATGAAATATCTTGGCAAGGGAGAAATGCTCAATAACAGGGATGTAAACAAATTTGTGCACATTTGAGAGAAATAAGCTTTTTGTGAGTATGGAACATTTCTGGGATCTTTAATTTCAGCTCATGAAACATGGGACCAACACTTTACATTTTTAGTTCATATTTTTGTTAATTATATATTGACATCTCTCGTGGACAGACTAAGTAAACATTACGTGAGATTTTAGTTCTGGGTTAACCAAGATTTATATGGGACACAACATAGCCTAACACAACATACATTGTTATCCATATTAGGAATGGAAATGGGAAATTATTTCACTATTAGAATAGTATAAATAATATTTCTGATGAGTGTTTAGCGTTGATCTGTGTCAGGTCCTCCGTTACGTGTGTGTCTGTAATCTCTATTTAAAGAGGGGTTAATAGCATACCCTTGTCAGGGATGACTGGAGGACTAAATGTGCAGTAGTAGCTCAACGCATCGTCATAAAAACTACATTCAGTTTGTTTTATTAAATTAGGACTTTCAAATGTCATGGTATATAATTTCTATGTAACTATGTCACAAGGATAATTTAATTAAAAATACGCTTTTTCTGGATAAAATAGACCTGCACAATGTTTGAATACTAACGTCCATTCGGATATTTGAATATTCAAATAACCGTGCCCATTCCTAATCCATATGACATAATATTAACAGTACAAGACAGATAGACTGATACGTTCGTAGGAGCACATATTTCCTTCTGATACTACTCTGTACATTTCTCTCTACTTGACTTGTACGACCTGCATTTACTTCCATGTCCAATTATATTCCCATTTTACCGTTATGTTCCTTCATCTCAGGGGGCATCTCATCACTTTCTGCTTTTATCTGTCAACAGTAGTGAAATATATAGGGACCAGTGCCATTTGAGACACATCCCCAGGTTATATCCTGGCTTCTATATCAGCTACCCTCTCACTGTGACCTTTCAACGACCAGTTTACCTGACCTTTCAATGACCAGTTTACTTGACCTTTCAACCTGACCTTTCAATGACTAGTTTACCTGACTTTTTTATGACCAGTTTACTTGACCTTTCAACTTGACCTTTCAATGACCAGTTTACCTGACCTTTCAATAGCCAGTTTACATGACCTTTCAATGACCAGCTTACTTGACCTTTCAACCTGGCCTTTCAATAGCCAGTTTACATGGCCTTTCAATAAGCAGTTTACATGACCTTTCAATGACCAGTTGACATGACCTTTCAATAAGCAGTTTACATGACCTTTCAATGACCAGTTTTACATGACCTTTCAATGACCAGTTTACTTGATTTTTCAACCTTACCTTTCAATAACCAGTTTACCTGACCTTTCAAAGACCAGTTTATCTGACCGACTCACATTCATCATCATCACCCCAACAGACCCATTCTTCTTCCTCTGTGGGTTTTAGCCTGGGAGCCAGCCTGTTTCTGCTCTCTCTCCACCTCCTTATGGATGACAAGCAGACTGCCACTCAGGCTAGGTTACTGCTGCACTGTCAGTTAAGGCAGCTGGACTGTACTGTAACATTCTTGGTTCTATTCTGTGTGGCTCTATTGAAGGCTACAGACGTTTTGGTGGAATGTGTTGTACAATACAACTGTATTTATCCAACTGTTACATCAGAAATGTGTCTTCTGCTCTGTTTATGACAAAAATAATGAAGAGTAGCAGAGAGTTGACTTAGTTGTTGGTAGAATTATTTCTCTGTTTTCGGTCAGTCTGGAATATGCATTCTCTCTCCCATGGTAAAAAAAGAAATGCACACACTGAAATGCATTACTTAATAATCGGATGGGGAGTTCCTTTGCAGTAAACAAATATTTATGTCGGTTATTTCTTGAGTCATGTTTCATCTTCCATCCTCCATGAAGAATTACCCCTCCACCGGTTGAGAGTACTACCTGTATAATACATATAATACATTTCTTCTGACATATCTTTGCACATCGCTGTTGGGATGGATTTGTAGCTGCACAATGTGGCATTTATTTATATATATATATATATACTGCTCAAAAAAATAAAGGGAACACTTAAACAACACAATGTAACTCCAAGTCAATCACACTTCTGTGAAATCAAACTGTCCACTTAGGAAGCAACACTGATTGACAATACATTTCACATGCTGTTGTGCAAATGGAATAGACAACAGGTGGAAATTATAGGCAATTAGCAAGACACCCCCAATAAAGGAGTGGTTCTGCAGGTGGGGACCACAGACCACTTCTCAGTTCCTATGCTTCCTGGCTGATGTTTTGATCACTTTTGAATGCTGGCGGTGCTTTCACTCTAGTGGTAGCATGAGACGGAGTCTACAACCCACACAAGTGGCTCAGGTAGTGCAGCTCATCCAGGATGGCACATCAATGCGAGCTGTGGCAAGAAGGTTTGCTGTGTCTGTCAGCGTAGTGTCCAGAGCATGGAGGCGCTACCAGGAGACAGGCCAGTACATCAGGAGACGTGGAGGAGGCCGTAGGAGGGCAACAACCCAGCAGCAGGACCGCTACCTCCTTCTTTGTGCAAGGAGGAGCAGGAGGAGCACTGCCAGAGCCCTGCAAAATGACCTCCAGCAGGCCACACATGTGCATGTGTCTGCTCAAACGGTCAGAAACAGACTCCATGAGGGTGGTATGAGGGCCCGACGTCCACAGGTGGGGGTTGTGCTTACAGCCCAACACCGTGCAGGACGTTTGGCATTTGCCAGAGAACACCAAGATTGGCAAATTCGCCACTGGCGCCCTGTGCTCTTCACAGATGAAAGCAGGTTCACACTGAGCACATGACAGACGTGACAGAGTCTGGAGACGCCGTGGAGAACGTTCTGCTGCCTGCAACATCCTCCAGCATGACCGGTTTAGCGGTGGGTCAGTCATGGTGTAGGGTGGCATTTCTTTGGGGGGCCGCACAGCCCTCCATGTGCTCGCCAGAGGTAGCCTGACTGCCATTAGGTACTGAGATGAGATCCTCAGACCCCTTGTGAGACCATATGCTTGTGTGGTTGGCCCTGGGTTCCTCCTAATGCAAGACAATGCTAGACCTCATGTGGCTGGAGTGTGTCAGAAGTTCCTGCAAGAGGAAGGCATTGATGCTATGGACTGGCCCGCCCGTTCCCCAGACCTGAGTCCAACTGAGCACATCTGAGACATCATGTCTCGCTCCATCCACCAACGCCACGTTGCACCACAGACTGTCCAGGAGTTGCCGGATGCTTTAGTGCAGGTCTGGGAGGAGATCCCTCAGGAGACCATCCGTCACCTCATCAGGAGCATGCCCAGGCGTTGTAGGGAGGTCATACAGGCACGTGGAGGCCACACACACTACTGAGCCTCATTTTGACTTGTTTTAAGGACATTACATCAACATTGGATCAGCCTGTAGTGTGGTTTTCCACTTTAATTTTGAGTGTGACTCCAAATCCAGACCTCCATGGGTTGATAAATTGGATTTCCATTGATTATTTTTGTGTGATTTTGTTGGCAGCACATTCAACTATGTAAAGAAAA
The DNA here is from genome assembly GCF_901001165.1 of Salmo trutta. NCBI lineage: Eukaryota > Metazoa > Chordata > Actinopteri > Salmoniformes > Salmonidae > Salmo > Salmo trutta. Next base: position 3,012,489 of record NC_042961.1, on the reverse strand, counting down.
AGTATTTAATAAGATTATTTCTTTCATTCAGATCTAGGATGTGTTGTTTAAGTGTTTCCTTTATTTTTTTGAGCAGTATAATGACCTACAGAAAGAACATTGTGATATTAATCACAGTAGGTCTGCTGTACAGTAGACTGAGGCTTCGTCTGAAATGGCACCCAATTCCCTTGATAGTGCACTTATTTTGACCAGGGCCCATAGGGGATCCCATAGGGCTCTGGTCAAAAGTAGTGCATTATATAGGGCATAGGGTGTCATATGGGACATATCCTGAGTTTGACTCTTTCAAGAGGGGCTTTTACTACATGTATTGGATTTGCCGTTATTGATGAACGGACGTTTATGATAAATCACTTCCCCAGTTACATCTGAGAGGAATCCACTGTATGGTAGGAGCTTAACGACTAAATCACCGTAGAACCATTTAATAACCATCTAGATGCATTACGTAGGAAGGTTATATCCGAGCTAGAGTTAAACTAGACTTGGACAAGAGAGAGCACTATGAGAATCACCATCTAGAGTTAAACTAGACTTGGACAAGAGAGAGCACTATGAGAATCACCATCTAGAGTTAAACTAGACTTAGACAAGAGAGAGCACTGTGAGAATCACCATCTAGAGTTAAACTAGACTTGGACAAGAGAGAGCACTGTGAGAATCACTATCTAGATTTAAACTAGACTTGGAACAAGAGAGAGCACTGTGAGAATCACTATCTAGATTTAAACTAGACTTGGAACAAGAGAGAGCACTGTGAGAATCACTATCTAGATTTAAACTAGACTTGGAACAAGAGAGAGTACTGTCAGACACTGGCTTTTGTGTTTCACAGTTTAAGATTCTTATGCATTTTAATGTTGAGTGGCATGATAGCTTTTGAAAATAGTTTTTCCTGCTGTTTTTCTAGTATTTGTAATTACTAAAGAGAAATGAAAAGAATGAAATGCTGCACTGTTTATAAAACTACAGGACTTTGGAATGTTCCCTCAGAATTGTAAAGGGGAATTTACAATCCTAATTTTGAATCATTGAGTTCATTTACATTAGGGGTTAATTAAAGTGCCTACATACACTAATTAAAACACAGTGTAATCAGTCACTATTACACCTTCCTCTTGTCTTTCAGGACCCCACTGTGAGACAGAAATTAACCAGTGTTTCTCCAACCCCTGTCTGCACAATGGGACATGCTTGGACTCTGTTGGCTTCTACAAATGCAGCTGTCCCCCAGGTATTTATGTTGTGCCCCCTCACATTCAGTTTCACTAACATAGGGACCTTTCCATCCCAGCTCCAAACAAGCCATTGGATGCATCCCAAATGGAACCTTATTTCCTATATAGTGCACTTCTTTTGACCAGTTCTATGGGTCCTGGTCAAAAGTAGTGCACTATAAAGGGAATAGGGTGCCTTTTGGACAGTGTCCTTTGACTGACAGCTGAGCAAATCACTCGGCTCATTGCCAAAGCTCATTACTGCAGGAGAATTATGTCAATATTGTGATATGGAATACTCTCTCCTTTCATGGGGCATTCGACTCCTGTATTAATATGATTCTGCAGTAATTGTTTATTCGTCTCGACCGGCTGAGGCTGAATTTACATTCACTGATGCAGTCTGATGGAGATGTACCACCCTAGAGACGAGAGTGTGTGTGTGTGTGTGTGTGTGTGTGTGTGTGTGTGTGTGTGTGTGTGTGTGTGTGCGTGTGTGTGTGACTGGCATGCAGGGCAGAGTTTATGCTGTGCTGCCAGATGATGCTGTACTTTCAATCAGAGCATTGTCCCCATCACACCGTCCACCAGAGTCGGGGTCACTTCCATTTCAATTCAGGACGAAAACGGAAATTCTAAACCAAATTCCATTTCTTCCTTATTAAGAAATCAAAGTAGATCATTGTAATTTCTGATTACATCCTGAATTGACAGAATTTAAATGGAATTGAACATGACCCTGGTGTCCACTTCACCATCATCCCAAATGGCATCCTGTTACCTTTTTATAGAGCTCTGGTCAAAAGTAGTGCATTATATGGGGAATAGGGTGCCATTTGGGACGCAGAACTGGTGATCATCTTTAGGACCAGAGATGGGGCAGGTTATTCTGAACGAGTTGTCCTTAGATCAGGGAAACCTCCGGCAGGCCATGATCAGTCTTGAAAACCATTTTCAAACAGCACAAAATACTATATTTTTGGTTATCAAAAATATTTTTCACAGCGGTTTAGATGGTACAATGAAATTAGGTGAACTATTAGAATTTTTGCAACCAGGAAATGGCAGAGCGATTTCTGCATATTGCACCTTTAAACCTAGTCCTAGACAAAAAAACATGGAAATGATCCATTGAATATGCTTTTAAATCCAGGATCTTAATCTGTGTCTGGGAAACCGACCCTAGAAGTTTGAGTTAATGGTATCAGTCAGAAAATCTTTGTTTCTCCTCACAAACACTTCATCCTATTGTACTTATTGTTTGGGGAAATTGCAAAGTCTGTTCCCTTCTCATTTTACCGGTCAGCTGAGTTTTACTCTGCGGCTAATCTCAATGTTGATGATAATGAGTCTGTTTCGCTGCTTTCTTGCAGGGTTTCTGGGCCAGAAGTGTGAGGTGGATGTAGATGCCTGTACTCTACCCAACACCACATGCCCTAGAAACACACATTGTCTGGATCTGCCTGATGGACTGAAGTACACATGTCGCCTGCTGTGCCCACAGAACATACAAGTGGGTAAAACAACACTTTTTTTTGTGCAGAACGTGGGGTTAATCCTAACTTCCATTTAAATTACATTTTTACTTAATCTCCCATTGACATCAATGCATGACTACTTGAACATTTGTCTTAAATGGAATTTAGGATTTGCCCCCAACTGAACAAACAAACCCCAGCAAACAAATTGGTGCACAGTACAATTCTGGGTTCAAATACCATTTGAAATCATTTCAAATACTGGATCTGAGCTTGATTGAGCTTGTTTACCCCGCCCATCTGGCACTACATACAGACTAAAGTAAACCCCGCCCATCTGGCACTACATACAGACTAAAGCAAACCCCGCCCATCTGGCACTACATACAGACTAAAGCAAACCCCGCCCATCTGGCACTACATACAGACTAAAGCAAACCCCGCCCATCTGGCACTACATACAGACTAAAGCAAACCCCGCCCATCTGGCACTACATGCAGACTAAAGCAAACCCCGCCCATCTGGCACTACATACAGACTAAAGCAAACCCCTCCCATCTGGCACTACAGACAGACTAAAGCAAACCCCGCCCACCTGGCACTACATACAGACTAAAGCAAACCCCGCCCATCTGGCACTACATACAGACTAAAGCAAACCCCGCCCATCTGGCACTACATACAGACTAAAGCAAACCCCGCCTATCTGGCACTACATACAGACTAAAGCAAACCCCGCCCATCTGGCACTACATACAGACTAAAGTAAACCCCGCCCATCTGGCACTACATACAGACTAAAGTAAACCCCGCCCATCTGGCACTACATACAGACTAAAGTAAACCCCGCCCATCTGGCACTACATACAGACTAAAGTAAACCCCGCCCATCTGGCACTACATACAGACTAAAGTAAACCCCGCCCAGCTGGCACTACATACAGACTAAAGTAAACCCCGCCCATCTGGCACTACATACAGACTAAAGTAAACCCCGCCCATCTGGCACTACATACAGACTAAAGTAAACCCCGCCCATCTGGCACTACATACAGACTAAAGAAAATGCTCAAAGTATTTAAGAAGTATGAAATATTATTAGATCCCAGGCTGCTGTTACATATTAGCAACGTGCATGCCACGCCCACCTGAGGGTCTCTCCTTTCCAGCCATATATTTCCTGTTTTGAGGGATGCAAAATCCACTTGGTACTTAAATCTCGTGGAATCGCGATTGCTTTTATTTTACTGTGGGGATTCTTTTCCACTCTTGCTTGTGCAATTAGTTTTTTCTCGTTAACATAACGACTGAGGAAACATTTGTAATGACCTGTCAAACTTTCTGGTAATGGCTGAAATGTGCTCAATGGAATACACTGGCTTTCCGTTGCATCCATTTATATATAACTCTTCGTCTGGCATTTAACGCACCGTCTCGACAGTTACGTCACAAGAAAGAGAAGAAAGAGAACTTTAAGTTGGTGGGTTTTGATGTTTTGTGCAATTAAAAAAAATGTATAATTTAATACAGTTGAAATGTTTACTAGTTCGATGCGCTGAAATGAAAGAAACATCTGACAAGGAACACTTGGATGATAGTGATATTATATCTGATCTCACAAACAATGTAAAGTATGTTTAGATAGGTGTAATAGCCAAGCGTTTTGATTTTAAATCCCATGGGTATCTTCCTTGACATACTTGTTTAATTATGCAAGAGAATGTGACAACAACAATACTGAATAATTAATGAGTCAGTCTAGAAGGTGCAGGTAGGCCTAGACAGAGCAAGTTTTGGGTGGTTTCAGCCCAGTTCCACCCATTTATGTTAATTTATTAATGTATGCAAATACCCTCAGTGTATATATTCAAATGAGGCACATATCATTTTCTTGATTTTATCTCAAAGTATTTCAAAGATAAATGTGTGTATATATATATATATATATATATATATATATATATAAGTGCATTATCTGAAAAAAGTGACATTTTACAATAAATTGAATACCTGAAATCCCACCAAAATGCCTGAACTCCATTAATTATTTGTCCATGACAGTACAATGTTTTATGTTCTATAATCCAGTCAATATCTGATTGATTTAAAAAATCATAAAGTTAGGAGTATCTAAATTGTACACTGTTTTTTAAAAGCTTTTTATACATTTCGATGACCGTTGCTAAGCATATTGACAAATGAGTCACACCTCTATGATGGTTTGGAATGTTGTCATTAATAAGGACATTTTAGTCTCGTTTGGCAAATGAACATGGAACTCACGCGCGCGCGTACACACACACACACACACACACACACACACACACACACACACACACACAGACAGTGTTGTCCCTGCAGAGAATTTAATCGAAGCAATCACAATCTATTTTATGCTGTAAATTGTGAAACTCAAACACTATCTACGTATTGATGGAAAACCACTGTCTGCGTTATGCCTAACCACTGTATTCATCCCAGCGCATCACGATGAGATATAGAAATGCATTATATTACAATACATTACGCTTCAGAACAATATCCTGTCTTTGATGACAATTAAAATGGCATATAACATGGAATAGAGAGAAGGAACGAGACGTGGCTATGGAATCCAATATTGAATCTAGCTACACATCATATCAAAGATTCTGCCAGCTTTTTAAAAGAAACAAGATGTCATTTGCTTTGCAAAAGGCCTGAGTTATTTGGTATTGTCCCCAAGATACAGTATTACATAGTGAATAAGCACTTGTTGTGTGAATGGTGTGATGTCTTCACATGTCATTTTGGAGTAAATGAATACGTATTGATGTGTGTGACAATTTTCTCTTTTCTGTCTACAGCCATGTGCCAACGGAGGACGTTGTGTCTTGAACAACGCTAGCAGTTCCACCTGTGTCTGTGCACCTGGATGGGCAGGACGTAACTGCCGCTTAAACATCAACGATTGTGTTCAGCACTGGTGTCAAAACGGGGCCACTTGTGTAGATGAGATTGATGGCTACAGGTGAGTGCCTAAGGCAAGGTCTCAAATACACTATTCAGTGTTTCCCCTATATTCATTTAGCGGCATTCCAAATAATATTATATAAAAAGAATTGTGAAATGGGTTGGTGAAACATTTTCAGTGTAAAACTTTAAAGACTAAAACCAGATATAAAGTATGTAGAAAAGAAAATGGAGCAATATATTTTTTAAATAAGATCATCTTTGACAACTAATCGAAATAAAAACTAGACAGGTAGAATCTGAAATTCCAAAATGTCATGGCCCATTGATTTTGTTCTAATGTTCATATGGCATACGAACACGGCATTAACCATGGTAAATGATGTAGAATTAAAAACTGTAACCCGCCCCCTTAACATTAAATGTTAAGCCTTCTAAGGCTAAGTGTGTGCTGTTGTATGTGTTTATTAGTAAAACGTTAAGTCCCCTATTTAGGGGACTTTGACCGGTCCTGGACCGGTTCCGACCGACGATTCTGTGTACAGAGCGCTGTGTGAATTGTGCAACATCAACAACATTCCACATTTTGTTGTGTTACAGCCTGAATTGAAAATGGATTAAAAAATGTTTTATCTGTCTACACACAATACACCATAATGACAAAGTGAAAACATGTTTTTATTTTATTTTAGCAAATATATTGAAAGTAAATTATTGCTTTGCACTCCGTGAAAGCTCTGGTTGTCCCGCTTCACATGCCATGCTCCGCTGTCATCTGAGATGCAGGATGTGATATCTGACACCTTATATATAGATATTTCAACAAATTTGTAACACAGCAAAATGTGGAATCAGTCAAGGGGTATGAATACTTTCTGAAGGCACTGTAACTGGTTTTAAGTATTGTCTATGTGTAGCCTGAGGTAGTCTACTGATTAAGGCTGCTACCTTCAGAGAACACACATACTGTGTCGGTGTGTGTTCAAGTCTGTCACAGGCCATTCATTCTGGCACTAAACCTCTCTCCCATCTTCCCTGTCTTTCTCTCTGTCCTCTATCCAATAAAAATATACGCTATGTGTAAGGCAGTCGCTGCTCCGATGGTTAACTCAACAATTGTGTTATACAGAATAGAAAAAGGTATTGGAAACTCCATTAACAATTGCTGGTTTGCAATTCCCTCTAGGATGCTAGAATGTTCTGGCCTACCTGGTTAAATTAAGGTGAATAAAAAAAATTAAGATCCATTTAGAAATTCTCTTAGATGTTTTGGTAACAATTCACTTAAAGGAGACAGCTATAATGCATCACAAGGCACTCTTAATGCATCTTAAGACTTGTCAGAAAGTATCTGTGAACTGTGTCTGTTAATATCATCTTATAATGGGATGTCTTTGTCACCAGCTGCCTTTGTCCCAGAGGATACAGCGGTAGCTACTGTGAGATGGACGTTGATAACTGTATTGGACACCACTGCTCTGAGCACGGCGTATGTCTAGACCAACAATACAACTATACTTGTCGCTGTGAGCTCGGCTTCCAGGGGAGCTACTGTGAGCGGGAGACGGACGAGTGTAAGAGTTCCCCATGTGTCAATGGTGCCACCTGTGAGGATGTCATCGGAGGCTATCAATGCCACTGCCCCCCGGGGTTTGAAGGTAGGCCTCCAGTATGTTACCAAACTTGTGATAACATAAAACAATTGATTTCAGGTCAACACACCAACGCACCGACTAACTATTGCACTGTTGGAGTTAGGAACACAAGCATTTCGCTACAAGCGCAATAACATCTGCCAAATATGTGTATGTGACCAATAAAATGTGATTAGATTTGATTTATAGAATAAAGAATGTGCGGCAGGGTTTTTCTTAGTTCAGTGTTGTTAATATTTGTCATCCTTTATCGTGGTGCTTTGAAATCGTTAAATGAATACCTCAACCAAATTACAAATGAACACATTTTGTTCCCTTACCTTGAAAAACAGAACATGATAACCGAAAAGAGAACATGGTATAGAAGCTTGAAAATATCCCATATGTACAGATGACTTCACTGAACAAAAATAATAAAGATCCCAGAAATTGTCGATACGCACAACAAGCTTATTTCTCTAAAATGTGGTGCACAAATTTGTTTACATCCCTGTTAGTGAGCATTTCTCCTTTGCCAAGATAATCCATCTGACAGGTGTGGCATATCAAGAAGCTGATTGAACAGCATGATCATTACACTGGTGCACCTTGTGCTGGGGACAACTAAAGGTCACTCTAAATATGCAGGTTTTTAACACAACACAATGCCACAGATGTCTCAAGTTTTGAGGGAGAGTGCAATTGGCATGCTGACTGCAGGAATGTCCACCAGAGTTGTTGCCAGAGAATTTCATGTTAATTTCTCTATCATAAGCCACCTCCAACGTCATTTTAGAGAATTTGGCAGTACGTCCAACCGGCCTCACAACCGCAGACCACGTGTAACCACGCCACCCCAGGGCCTCCACATCCGGCTTCTTAACCTGTGGGATCGTCTGAGACCAGCCACCCGGACAGCTGATGAAACTGTGGAGTATTTCTGTCTGTAATAAAGCCCTTTTGTGAGGAGAAACTCATTCTGATTGGCTGGGCCTGGCTCCCCAGTGGGTGGGCCTATGCCCTCCCAGGCCAACCCATGGCTGCAGTCATGTGAAATCCATACATTAGGACCAAATTAATTCCTTATATGAACTGTAACTCAGTAAAATCGTTGAAGTTGTTGCATGTTGCGTTTATATTTTTGTTCAGTATATATTGGCACCCTTGCAATGGAGCAGAATGCTCTGTTTTCTGTTTATAATGAATGGTCAGCCTGAGCAGTCTGCAGGCTGAGGGACATTAGGTGTTCGTGCCGTACAACCATTGATTTACAATACAGCACTTGGCAGAGCTCTGTGTTCCCTAGTACCCCCGTGGGAGTGTACACAATGCCATAAAGGTCCCTGAAGACAAGCTAAATTGGGGCCACAATTCTATCAAGTTGTGTGTGTGTGTGTGTGTGTGTGTGTGTGTGTGTGTGTGTGTGTGTGTGTGTGTGTGTGTGTGTGTGTGTGTGTGTGTGTGTGTGTGTGTGTGTGTGTGTGTAGAGTGTAAGTAATATAAACTCAGCAAAAAAAGAAACATCCCTTTTTCAGGACCCTGTCTTTCAAAGATAATTCGTAAAAATCCAAATAACTTCACAGATCTTCATTGTAAAGGGTTTAAACACTTTCCCATGCTTGTTCAATGAACCATAAACAATTAATGAACATGCACCTGTGGAACGGTCGTTAAGACACTAAAAGCTTACAGACGGTTGGCAATTAAGTTCACAGTTATGAAAACTTAGGACACTAAAGAGGCTTTTCTACTGACTCTGAAAAACACCAAAGGAAAGATGCCCAGGGTCCCTGCTCATCTGCGTGAACATGCCTTAGGCATGCTGCAAGGAGGCATGAGGACTGCAGATGTGGCCAGAGCAATAAATTGCAATGTCAGTACTGTGAGACGCCTAAGACAGCGCTACAGGGAGACAGGACGGACAGCTGATCATCCTCGCAGTGGCAGACCATATGTAACAACACCTGCATAGGATCGGTATATCCGAACATCACACCTGCGGGACATGTACAGGATGGCAACAACTGCCCGAGCTACACCAGGAACGCACAATCCATCCATCGGTGCTCAGACTGTCCGCAATAGGCTGAGAGAGGCTGGAAGGTGGGCTTGTAGGCCTGTTGTAAGGCAGGTCCTCACCAGACATCACCGGCAACAACGTCGCCTATGGGCACAAACCCACCGTCGCTGGACCAGACAGGACTGGCAAAAAGTGCTCTTCACTGAGGAGTTGCGGTTTTGTCTCACCAGGGGTGATGGTCGGATTCGTGTTTATCATCGAAGGAATGAGCGTTACACCGAGGCCTGTACTCTGGAGCGGGATCAATTTGGTCCCATAGCATCATCGGACTGAGCATGTTGTCATTGCAGGCAATCTCAATGCTGTGTGTTACAGGGAAGACATCCTCCTCCCTCATGTGGTACCCTTCCGGCAGGCTCATCCTGACATGACCCTCCAGCATGACAATGCCACCAGCCATACTGCTCATTCTGTGCGTGATTTCCTGCAAGACAGGAATGGCAGTGTTCTGCAATGGCCAGCGAAGATCCTGGATCTCAATCCCATTGAGCACGTCTGGGACCTTCCCGGACATTCCCCCCAGAAATGTCCGGGGACTTGCAGGTGCCTTGGTGGAAGAGTGGGGTAACATCTCACAGCAAGAACTGGCAAATCTGGTGCAGTCCATGAGGAGGAGATGCACTGTAGTACTTAATGCAGCTGGTGGCCACACCAGATACTGACTGTTACTTTTGATTTGGACACCCCCTTTGTTCAGGGACACATTATTCAATTTCTGTTAGTCACATGTCTGTGGAACTTGTTCAGTTTATGTCTCAGTTGTTGAATCTTGTTATGTTCATACAAATATTTACATGTTAAGTTTGCTGAAAATTAACGCAGTTGACAGTGAGAGGACGTTTCTTTTTTTTTGCTGAGTTTAGTACTTATTCTGCTGTAGTACAATGTTGCTTTACATAATGTGATCATATGTTACAACATTATATGATTGTGACGGTGTCAATAAGCATTACTGATGTTCCTTTCTTTACTTGGGAAGCATTTTTATCATATAGAAAGTCACTTTGTTGTACGGACATCACATTATACTGGTGCTGGTATTACCATTTGCCCAGAACATGATCATATCAAGTACAATACACTGTAGAGTGAACAGACAATAGAAGGTATTTACATTATAACACATCAACAATAAGCTTAGAAAAGTACACCAAGCCAACTGAAATGTGCACAGAGCATCCACAGAACGTACAGCACAAGGTATATGTACAGAATGTAATCTGTTGTGTTTCCAGGGAGATGGTGCTCAGAGAATGTTAATGACTGCTGGTCAAGGCCTTGTTTGAATGGAGGTTCCTGTATGGATCTGCTGAATGGATACATCTGCCACTGTCCTTTTGGTGAGTACTCTACTGACTAGCATAGCACCATGGAAATCACTGACCTTTTGGTGAGTACTCTACTGACTAGCATAGCACCATGGAAGTCACTGTCCTTTTGGTGAGTACTCTACTGACAAGCATGGCACCATGGAAGTCACTGTCCTTTTGGTGAGTACTCTACTAACTAGCATAGCAGCATGGAAATCACTGTCCTTTTGGTGAGTACTCTACTGACTAGCAGCATAGAAATCATGCAGCATGCCTTATACAGTACAGTGCCTTCAGAAAGTATTCATACCATTATTTCACATTTTGTTGTGTTACAGCCTGCATTTTTTCTCACCCATCTACACACAATACCCCATAATGATAAAGTGAAAACATGTTTTAAAAATGTTAGCACATTTTTTGAAAAAAAAAAAAAATTCTCACCTTTTTTCACCTTTTTTTCACCAAATGAAATAAGGAAATATCTAATTTACATAAGTATTCACACCCCAGTCAATACATGTTAGGATCACCTGGCAGTGATTTTAGCTGGGAGTCTTTATTTCAAAAAACAGATAAAGCAACACCTCACCACACAATGCCTCTCCCTTATTGACCTAGATAGTTTGTGTGTATGTATTGATATGTAGGCTACGTGTGCCTTTACATTTACATTTTTATGTAGTTCTATCCTTGAGCGCTTGTCTATTAATGTTCTGTATTATGTCATGTTTTGTGTGGACCCCAGGAAGAGTAGCTGCTGCTGTCACGCCCTGACCTTAGAGATCCCTTTAATTCTCTATTTGGTTAGGTCAGGGTGTGACTAGGGTGGGCAATCTATGTTTTCTATTTTTTTGTTGGCCGGGTATGGTTCTCAATCAGAGGCAGCTGTCTATCGTTGTCTCTGATTGGGGATCATATTTAGGCAGCCTTTTTCCACCTTTAGTTTGTGGGATCTTGTTTTTGGTACTGTGCTGTGTAGCTCTACTGAACATTACGTTTAGTTTGTATTTGTTTTTGTTTTCGGTGTTCATTTTAGTAAATTAAAATGTACGCCTACCACGCTGCACCTTGGTCCGATCCTTCCAACAATGAGCGTAACAGCTGCTTTCGCAACAGCAAATGCGGCTCATAATAAAATACCAAAAATGTCAAAAAACATAATTCCACTTATGGGGTATTTAGGCCAATTACAAAAGTCTACATTTTATAAATTTTGAATTCAGGCTGTAACGCAACAAAATGTGGATAAAGTCCAGGGATGTGAATACTTTCTGAAGGCACTGTAGCTACAGGGCATTCGGAAACTATTCAGACCCCTTCCATTTTTCCACATTTTGTTACATTACAGCCTTATTCTAAAATGGATTAAAAAATAAATGAATAAAAACAGAAATACCTTATTTACGTAAGTATTCAGACCCTTTGCTATGAGACTCGAAATTAAGCTCAGGTGCATCCTGTTTTCATTGATGTTTCTACAACTTGATTGGAGTCCACCTGTGGTAAATTCAATTGATTGGATGTGATTTGGAAAGGCACACACCTGTCTATATAAGGTCCCACTGTTGACAGTGCATGTCAGAGCAAAAACCAAGCCATGAGGTCGAAGGAATTGTCCGTAGAGCTCTGAGACAGGATCGTGTTGAGGCACAGATCTGGGGAAGGGTACCAAAACATTTCTGTAGCATTGAAGGTCCCTAAGGACACATTGGCCGCCATCATTCTTAAATGGAAGAAGTTTGGAACCACCAAGACTCTTGCTAGATCTGGACACTTTGCCAAACTGAGAAATCAGGGGAAAAGGGCCTTGGTCAGGGATGTGACCAAGAACCCAATGGTCACTATGACAGAGCTCCAGAGTTCCTCTGGGGAGATGAAAGAACCTTCCAGAAGGTCAACCATTTCTGCAGCACTCCGCTAATCAGGCCTTTATGGTAGAGTGGTCAGACGGAAGCCACTCCTCAGTAAAATGCACGACAGCCTGCTTGGAGTTTGCCAAAATGCACCTCAAGGACTCTGACTATGAGATGAAGCCAAAATTGAACTCTTTGGCCTGAATGCCATACGTCATGTCAGGAGGAAACCTGGCACCATTCCTATGGTGAAGCATGGTGGTGGCAGCATCATGCTGTGGGGTATGTTTTTCAGCGGCAGGGACTGGGAGACTAGTCAGGATCGAGGGAAAGAGAAACGGAGCAAAGTACAGAGAGATCCTTAAAAACCTGCTACAGAGCGCTCAAGACCTCAGAAGGTTCACCTTCCAACAGGACAACGACCCTAAGCACACAGCCAAGACAACGTAGTGAATGTTCTTGAGTGGCCCCATCATACCCAAGAAGAATTGAGGCTGTAATCGCTGCCAAATGTGCTTCAACAAAGTACTGAGTGATGGGTCTGAATACCTACATAAATAGATCATTTCAGTTTTTTTTTAAATTACATTTGCAAAAACCTGTTTTTGCTTAGTCATTATGGGGTATTGTGTGTAGATTGATAAGGGGGAATAAACAATTGTATCAATTTTAGAATAAGGCTGAAACGTAATAAAGTGTGGAAAAAGTCAAGGGGTCTGAATACTTTCCGAATGCACTGTGTATGTTACAATGAAACATTTGGCCAATAAATGCATACAGATCCTATAATTGAATATCATCTATTCTATAATTGAATGAATTATAGGATCTTTATGATGACATGAATGTTGGAAGTAGTTGGTATGTTTAGTGGTATAGAAATCATGCCGCGTTTACAGTTTCACTCTGATATTATTGGTATCCTTGCATCCTTACAGTGGAGTGAATATACAATAGAATGGTCACTTTCTGTTTAAATAATGGTTACAAACAATGTTTAACAATGACCCAATACATTTCCCAGATGTACATTATTGACCCTAATATGATAAACACCAACAGACCATGTTGTTAGTATACCATTTCTACATGCATTGCACCTGTAAGAAGATCATTCAATTTAGCCCAATGTGCAGTACCCTCAGCCCCCGAAAACATATATCACTAATCTCCTAATGTTATTGCGTGACCATAAAACACGGAAGTGAAATACATCATCGTAAATTTTCAGTTGAAAATGTACGAAACAAACTTCTCTGTCATTTAGTGACAGTTGAAGTGGAGGGGAAGCAGACCCCCAGTAAAACAGTAAAACATGCATTATTGCTCAGATTTCTACGGCAGATTCAGAGACTAAGGTGTGTTTTAATCTGGTTTGTGTTTTCCGGGAATTGAATTAGATAAGTGACTTGCGATGTTTACTTCATAGATGGAACAAATGTAAGAGAAAAAGGGTGTCTGCGAGGTTAACCCAATTTTCCCAACCATGCTTCCGATGTCTATCTCCTTCAGCATCTCTATTGTAAAATGTAAAAAAACATGGATATACTTATATTTTTATGGGATTTCAGGGAACAAGGACAAATTGACGTTTTGGTTCTGGTCTATTTTCTTAACAAGAACACTATAGACTATAAATAAAATTTGTGTGTGTGTGGTATGCTTTTCCAAAATAGTTCAGGCGTTTCTTTATCATTTAAATTGAGGGAGTTTGAGGGACTAGAATGAATGGTGGCTGGTGTTGGAGATTAAAAAATATATATATATCTACAGAGTTCAAAAGGTACTCATGCTCAAACCATAAAAATGTTTAAACCAAGGAGGCTGAGAATATGCTGCATTGAATTCATGCTTGAAAGAATACAAAAGGTGAAAGTACTCAACAAAACAAGCCCACATTTCAATTTCTACGCCTTCATCCATGCTTTACAAACCATTTCAACTTCTACACCTTCATCCATGCTTCACAAACCGTTTCAGCATCTATGCCTTCATCAATGCTTTATAAACCGTTTCAGCTTCTACACCTTCATCCATGCTTTACAAACCGTTTCAGCATCTACGCCTTCATCCAAGCTTTACAAACCGTTTCAGCTTCTACACCTTCATCCATGCTTTACAAACCGTTTCAGCATCTACGCCTTCATCCAAGCTTTACAAACCGTTTCAGCTTCTACACCTTCATCCATGCTTTACAAACCGTTTCAGCATCTACGCCTTCATCCAAGCTTTACAAACCGTTTCAGCTTCTACACCTTCATCCATGCTTTACAAACTCTTTCGGCATCTACGCCTTCATCAATGCTTCACAAACTGTTTCACCTTCTACACCTTCATCCATGCTTTACAGACCAATTAAATACACACATACTTAAGAAGACACACCTGTGCATCACAGATGCACGGCAACAAGTTCTTTATAATGTACATGCCTCATGCTGCAATAATGTAGTCATTTTCAGAAAGGCGTTTACATTTTACAAGCCTCAGTAGAAAACAATCATATGAAATTTAACCAACAGATGAGAGCAGCGATAATGTCTTGGTGTTTTTAATGGTCAACAGAATAAGAAAGCCAAACAGACCTGAGGTACACTAATGTAATGTTATTTTGATGTACGGCATGATGGCCCCATTTGCAATTTGAATAGATGTTTGAGTTTGAGTTTATTTTATTTTTACAGGGACAGTGCACATTAATCAACGTTTCAGTAAAAGTGCCGGTTTTAGCCAGCCGGCTAATTTTCAACCGCAGTCCCTGGGCAGGTTAATAAAAACAATTACAATATAGACAATCATAGAACAGTGAGCACATGCAGAGTAACATAGGACAAGCAAGACATAGCATACAGACAGAGCAACATTGGACAAGCAAGATGTAGCATACAGACAGAGCAACATAGAACAAAAAGCAACAAGACAAAATCCATAAAAACAAAGTGTTTCCACACCTCACAAGCTACAGACAACAGACAACATGGAAAGCGGCAATACACAGCTAGGGATTATGTTCACAAATCTGATTGACCTTTAGCCATGTCTTCATGCATTTTGTGAAAGTGTGATATGTGGTGCAGTTATGTGTGTCTGATGGCAGTGTATTCCAGACATGGGACACTCTCACAGAGAAAGCGGATTTACTAAAGGTGCTTTTCCTTAAGGGAACTATACAGTCACCTCTCATGGCAGACCTTGTGGATCTGCTGCCATATGTTTGGATTTTCTGTTTAACAAAAGTAATGAGTGGAGGGGGAGCTAGGCCATTTAGGATCTTGAATACAAGACATGCGTCGGTGTATTGCACCAGATTTTCCCAACTCAGGAGCTCATGCTTTCTGAGGATGTAACAGTGATGATGGCTATTGGGCTTCCTATCGAGCACTTTGAGAGCCTGTTTGTAGACAGACTGAATAGGTTTTAATGTTGTATAGCAAGCTTGGGTCCAACTAGTCAAGCAGTATGTTAAGTGGGGGAGTATCATCGATTTGAAGTACAGTCTTGCTACCTCTGTGGTCAAACAATTTCGTATAAATCGGAAATTAGCTAGGTTGAATTTGGTTATTTGAATTACCTTTTTCACATGCTTTTTAAAAGAGAGGTTGGAATCAAGTATGATTCCAAGGTACTTAAAATCAGATACCACCTGGAGCTTCTCCCCTGACACATAGACATCTGGCTCAGTAGCATCTGTTGCCTTCTTTGTGAAGAACATGCAAACAGTTTTTTTCACATTGAGATGCAAACACGAGTCACTGAGCCACTTTGTAACCTGGACCATTACAGTAGTGAGTTCTTGTGCAGCTTGTTGTTTGCTCTTTGCATGCACATATATCACTGTATCATCTGCATACATTTGAACTTCAGACCCAGTGCAGACGGAAGGCAGATCATTAATGTACAGGCTGAACAAGAGGGGCCCCAGTATTGACCCTTGGGGCACGCCCACATCATAGCTAAGAGTGGGCGACAGCTCATTGCTCACTCTGACGCACTGAGTTCTGCCTTCAAGGTATGATTTCATCCATCTCAAGGCATCGGGGGAAAAGTTGAACTTTGTGATGAGAATCTCATGGTTAACAGTATCGAAAGCCTTCCTTAGGTCCAGAAACACAGCCCCAACAACGCCCCCTTTGTCCATCTTGGACTTCACATTTTCCAGAAGAAAGCAGTTGGCCGTTTCTGTGGAGTGTTTCGCTCTGAAGCCAAACTGCATGGAGTGTAATGTGAAGGGGCTGTTGTTGAGGTGGGAAATCAGTTGTTCTGCTACACACTTTTCAACAACCTTCGACACTACAGGTAGTATACTAATGGGCCTATAGTTACTCACGTCAGCAGGGTCGCCCGATTTAAAGATGGCCGTTATTATGGCTGACTTCCATACCCTTGGAAACACCCCCAGACCAATAGATGTGTTGGTGACCTTAGTAATGGGGCCAATGAGTGACTCTTTGTAGTTTTTAAGAAAGGTAGAGTCCAGCCCAAACACATCTTTGGATTTAGAGTTCTTTAGTGAGCTAATCACCTTGTTCACCTTTGACTCAGAAACTTCCCTTATGATGAAGACAGGTTGAGCGTCATTCACTAGCACTGAGCCCAATAAACCAGTGGAGGGGTTCTGTGTCAGTACCTTGACAGAGTCAATAAAGTAGGAATTGAAGGCTATTGCTATTTCGACTGCATCCTGTGTTAGATTGTTATTCACCATGATTTCTAGTCTTTTTGCAGTGTTACTATGGTCTTTCCCTGTTAACTTTTTTAGATTCTCCCAGATCAATTTTGAATTTCCCTTTGCCTCACCAATTATGTTAATAAAAAAGTTTGCCTTGGCCTGTCTGATTTCTTTGACCATCTTCCACTGCATCTATGTTGTCTTTTGAATATTGCATGGCATGCTGTTTTACTACTGCTGGTCAGCTGGTGGTGGCTCTTATTCTACAGTTATAATATAATAATGTGTTTATTCCCTATCTAGTGCAATACTTTTGACTAGGGCCAATAGGAAATAGGGTGTCATTTTGGACACAGCCCTTGTCATGTAGGGAAGCAGGCCTTGTCATGTAGAGACGCAGGCCTTGTCGTGTAGGGACGCAGGCCTTGTCGTGTAGGGACGCAGGCCTTGTCGTGTAGGACGCAGGCCTTGTCGTGTAGGACGCAGGCCTTGTCGTGTAGGGACGCAGGCCTTGTTGTGTAGGGACGCAGGCCTTGTCGTGTAGGGACGCAGGCCTTGTCGTGTAGGGACGCAGGCCTTGTCGTGCAGGGACGCAGGCCTTGTCGTGCAGGGACGCAGGCCTTGTCGTGCAGGGACACTTGTTGACATTGTTTTCCTTTCCACATAAAATAATATGTTTAGATTTACTGCATTTCTGACATACGATTTCTGATGTCTGAGTGGCTTGATCAACACTGTACTGGAGTCTAATTTATAACAATCATAGATTTATTTAATGTATTGAATTAAGTTATTTATTTAATTCTGTAAGCACAATATAATGTTTCGTGAATGATATTGCCACTACAAAGGTTAAGAATTCATGTTTTGTGAACGCATTGCCGCTACAGAGGTTAATAATGAATATACCCACAACGGTGGTTCGTCCCAAATGGCACTCTACTCCCTACAGTATATAGTGCATTACTTTTGACCAAGTAGTGGACTACACAATGAATAGGGTGCCATTTGAGATCAGATAATGTGTTCCAGGCATATTGATCATTAAACTCATACTGGTAATGCAGTGATATTTGTCTTGATTTTTGCAAATAGACAGCCGTCTGTTTCTTTACAGGGGAATTTTAATCATGGAAATTCCTTTCAATTTATCCCTTTTTATATTTCATTAATATATCAGCGTCATGCAATATTGTTGTTGTCATTTCTCATGTTATAGTGATCTGAGGTGGTTATCTGAGGCATTGGATGAGTCCCAAATGGCACCCTATTCCCTATATAGTACACTACCTTTGAAATATAGTGCTATAGTGCCTCCCTAATCCAGGGAACTGATACATAGACATGGGTTCAAGTACTGTTTGAAGCCTTTCAAATACGTTGAGTGTTTGTAGTATAGTCTACCTGGAGTAGTTTCAGGTGGACGGGGTTTGCACTTTCTGTACTTTTCTTTTGATTCCATCACAACAGGCAAGCTTAGTCAATCACAGTTTTAAGTATTTAGGATGATTTAAAATAGTATTTGAACCCAGGCCTGCTGATACAAGCTTCTACTGCTGTACTGTGACAGTGTGGTGAATGTGTACGGAACCTTGCACTTCATTATTTGTCAAATGAGATTCGACAAAGCACATACAGCAGAAAAGCTTAAAAATGCTTTTTGCTGGTCTCGGGTGGTTTGCTGGTTGATGTTGCTTAGAGTCATTTTTCTCTACCTGTTCATCCTGGCAGGATATCTGCATAAATGTGGCATATCATTGTTCCTCCTCCATTTGTATAAAGAACAAACTTTCTGAGTTTCTCTGATAGCCGCTTTAGGATTCCTCAGTTTCAATACACATGTTGATTATTGTAGAGGGGTGCTAAGAGAGTTCAGGTTCAGGAGATTATTGTAGAGGGGTGCTAAGAGAGTTCAGGTTCAGGAGATTATTGTAGAGGGGTGCTAAGAGTTCAGGTTCAGGAGGTTATTGTAGAGGGGTGCTAAGAGTTCAGGTTCAGGAGGTTATTGTAGAGGGGTGCTAAGAGTTCAGGTTCAGGAGGTTATTGTAGAGGGGTGCTAAGAGAGTTCAGGTTCAGGAGGTTATTGTAGAGGGGTGCTAAGAGAGTTCAGGTTCAGGAGGTTATTGTAGAGGGGTGCTAAGAGAGTTCAGGTTCAGGAGGTTATTGTAGAGGGGTGCTAAGAGTTCAGGTTCAGGGGTGCTAATTTGTAGAGAGGCCTAATTTGATACTCAAATGAGATGCAATAATATGTTCATTTTGTTTACACAAATGAGTGAATGAATGACATTTTATTTTTGTGTCAAACCGGAGTTGGTGCCTTACGGAATTAATTGACAGATAAACAAACAATACAATGATTCAGTGATACAATAATAATAAAAAAAATGTATTACAGTTTTCCGTACATATGGTTTAAACAATTCAGAGGAAATGTCATGTTATTCACAGTGGCACTTTCTCCTTCAGTCCTTTATCCCTCCCGACTGCACCTGCTGCCTCGACCTCTGAATGCTCAGCTATGAAAAGCCAACTGACGGACTGACTGTTGCATCCTCTACAACCACTGTAATTATTATCTGACCCTGCTGGTCATCCATAAACGTTTGAACATCTTGAAGAACGATCAAGCCTTAATGGCTATGTACTCTTTTAGAATCTCCACCGGCACAGCCAGAAGAGAACTGGCCACCCCTCTGAGCCTGGTTCCTAGTGCTGAGAGATTATTGCTTTTTGAGGCCGTTTCGGTTCGATTTTTTTTTTTAAGTGTCACGGATTTTGGTTAAAACAACTTACATTAATTTTAAAAGCATTGTGGGTTGAATGCTGTATCGACACAGAATAAAATAATCAATACAAGTCCCATGATGGTAGTGACTTTCCATTGCTGCTTATCACTTATTAACCATCCTTTTATTTGATGTCTTTATTATTATTTATTTCATTCCAAATCATCATCAGATCTCTATAGAGCTGCTATCTGACAAAATCACTATTTTAGTAGTTCTTCAAAGTAAATAAGGCATATTTTTAAGAATGCGGAACACCAACTATCAATCACTTAGATCATGTATTTTCAGGCTTGTGAAGCAACCGCTTTCTGTCCCTCTCGATCGCGGGTTCTCTCTTATCTCCGTCTCCGTTTCTAGCTCTGATTCATCTCTACAGAAACTGCACATCGAGCTCACAGAAAAAACACAACATTGAATTTTAACTAGTTGTTTAAAAAACGAAAAATAACCGACGGTTAATCACTCAGCACTATTGATTCCTCTCTAGGTTTCTTCCAAGGTTGCTGCCTTTCTAAGGAGTTTTTCCTAGCCACCGTGCCTCTACAACTACATTGCTTGCTCTATGGGGTTTTAGGCTGGGTATCTGTATAGCACTTTGTGACATCTGCTGATGTAAAAAGGGCTTTAAAAATAAATATGATTGATTGGTTGAAAGATTGAATGGGTTATAAAACATATGATTACGATGAAGCATTATCTCTTTAGTAGATCTTGGTGTTACTTGCTGTTTTCTCTACAGTCTACAGTAGTGTAATGGAGGCTGTGGGCTGTATTCTCTACAGTAGTCTAATGGTGGCTGTGGGCTGTATTCTCTACAGTAGTCTAATGGTAGCTGTGGGCTGTGTTCTCTACAGTAGTCTAATGGTAACTGTGGGCTGTATTCTCTACAGTAGTCTAGTGGTGGCTGTATTCTCTACAGTAGTCTAATGGTAGCTGTGGGCTGTGTTCTCTACAGTAGTCTAATGGTAACTGTGGGCTGTATTCTCTACAGTAGTCTAGTGGTGGCTGTATTCTCTACAGTAGTCTAATGGGAACTGTGGGCTGTATTCTCTACAGTAGTCTAGTGGTGGCTGTATTCTCTACAGTAGTCTAATGGTAAATGTGGGCTGTATTCTCTACAGTAGTCTAATGGTAGCTGTGGGCTGTATTCTCTACAGTAGTCTAATGGTGGCTGTATTCTCTACAGTAGTCTAATGGTAAATGTGGGCTGTATTCTCTACAGTAGTCTAATGGTGGCTGTGGGCTGTATTCTCTACAGTAGTCTAATGGTAACTGTGGGCTGTATTCTCTACAGTAGTCTAATGGTAACTGTGGGCTGTATTCTCTACAGTAGTCTAGTGGTGGCTGTATTCTCTACAGTAGTCTAATGGTAACTGTGGGCTGTATTCTCTACAGTAGTCTAATGGTGGCTGTATTCTCTACAGTAGTCTAATGGTAGCTGTGGGCTGTATTCTCTACAGTAGTCTAATGGTAACTGTGGGCTGTATTCTCTACAGTAGTCTAATGGTGGCTGTGGGCTGTATTCTCTACAGTAGTCTAATGTTAACTGTGGGCTGTATTCTCTACAGTAGTCTAATGGTAACTGTGGGCTGTGTTCTCTACAGTAGTCTAGTGGTGGCTGTATTCTCTACAGTAGTCTAATGGTAACTGTGGGCTGTATTCTCTACAGTAGTCTAATGGTAACTGTATTCTCTATAGTAGGCTAATGGTAACTGTGGGCTGTATTCTCTACAGTAGTCTAGTGGTGGCTGTATTCTCTACAGTAGTCTAATGGTAGCTGTGGGCTGTATTCTCTACAGTAGTCTAATAGTGGCTGTATTCTCTACAGTAGTCTAATGGTAGCTGTGGGCTGTATTCTCTACAGTAGTCTAATGGTAGCTGTGGGCTGTATTCTCTACAGTAGTCTAGTGGAGGCTGTATTCTCTACAGTAGTCTAATGGTAACTGTGGGCTGTATTCTCTACAGTAGTCTAATGGTGGCTGTATTCTCTACAGTAGTCTAATGGTGGCTGTATTCTCTACAGTAGTCTAATGGTGGCTGTGGGCTGTATTCTCTACAGTAGTCTAATGGAGGCTGTGGGCTGTATTCTCTACAGTAGTCTAATGGTGGCTGTGGGCTGTATTCTCTACAGTAGTCTAATGGTGGCTGTGGGCTGTATTCTCTACAGTAGTCTAATGGTAGCTGTGGGCTGTATTCTCTACAGTAGTCTAATGGTGGCTGTGGGCTGTATTCTCTACAGTAGTCTAATGGTAGCTGTGGGCTGTATTCTCTACAGTAGTCTAATGGTAGCTGTGGGCTGTATTCTCTACAGTAGTCTAATGGTGGCTGTGGGCTGTATTCTCTACAGTAGTCTAATGGTGGCTGTGGGCTGTATTCTCTACAGTAGTCTAATGGTGGCTGTGGGCTGTATTCTCTACAGTAGTCTAATGGTAACTGTGGGCTGTATTCTCTACAGTAGTCTTATGGTGGCTGTATTCTCTACAGTAGTCTAATGGTAACTGAACAGGGAGTAGGTAGTTCAATTTGGAGATGACAGCGGGCACTGTAAGCCTGCGTCCTAAATGCCAACCTATTCCCTATGTAAGTCACTACTTTTATCAGGGCCAGTAGGGGAACGCGTAGGGTTCTGGTCAAAAGTAGCACACTATATAGGGAAATAGGGTGCAATTTGAGACGCACCCTACGTGTGACATTCCTTCATGCAACATTAACCTCCAGGTGAATTGTACGCACAATTGGTTATTAAACACTTGTGAAATACTTTGTTGGAGGCAGTAGCTGTCCGTTAGCAACTCAGGGTAGTTGAACTGATGTGACATCCATTTGGCCTTGAATATAATGTCTCAGTTCCATTAGGTTATCCATGAAAAGGGTTTATAGTAAATCAATATGGCTGCTGCTTGTATGTCTCAAGTCCTGCTGGTTCTAGTGTTAATATTTCGACTCCACATCTCTTTTCGCTCAACAACGTAATTGTGTGTTGTTGTTTTTTACACAGACTCAACGCTTCAAAATGGTAAATCATACACTGCAATTGGAGGAAGAATGGAGAAAGTAATGAATCCTTGATAGTTAGTTGTGAACTGTCTTCTGCTGTCAATGTGCTGTCATGTAAACGTAGGTTAACCACTACTACACATGTTAAACAACAGTAAGTGTATCATTTACCTGTAGTTTGTAAAATGTTAACAATGATTTCATTATCTCCTCAGCAAAGTGTTACTAATAGACTCAATCTAATTCAAGCCAAACATTTGCAGCGGTGAGGTGACATTGTGAGATGTTGTTGACTTGATAGCTGCTACTATTGATTATTTAATGTCCAGAAAACACATTGGACCACCGTCTGTATCTTCTTCTTACTACAGTTGGCTCTTTCCATTTGTGATATGTTTTCCAATTAGACAGCATCTTTATCTCACAGAGCACCCATTTGGGAGCAGAGAGAGATTCTGCGTCCCAAATGGCTCCCTATTCCCTACACAGCGCACTTCTCACTACTCATTGCCTATAGGTCTCTGGTCAAATGTAGTGCACTACATAGGGAATATGGTGCCGTTTGGGATGCTCACATTGTAAATTAGGTCCATTCAGGCATTCATTAAGGTCATACTCTGTTCCATTATGAGCTGTGATATATTAGCCAGCCTTATTTACTGGCATTATTGACCAGGTATCAGTTACACGGCGGCTGGGTTTTTATTTAGAACAAAAAGTTATCGATGCGGCCCCAGCTGTCAATGACATGTAGGCGCGGCATCTGCTTCGGTAGACAAATGTGATATAGATCAGTAGGGAGAGAGACAGGATGGGTCTTTATGTCGATGCTTCACTCACTCTATTACTATACTGGGCAGCAGGTAGAGAAATCAATGACTCACGTCAATCTACTTCAGAAAGGATAAAACATTAAACAACCGTAAATGTGTTTTAAAATCATTTTGTGAGTTCCTAACTTAATAGTGGCTTGGCTTCCTCATGGAAAGGAAATTGCTCCACGTTTCAGAGTAGTACATTCTTCTTTACTTAATGGCTCCTCATAGCTTAACAAGGACATTTGAAGGGAATTGTCTCCAAGTAGAGCATGTGGTGCACAGTGTGTTCCATGTCATGTCCTTTACTGAGTTCATATTGCTAAGAGCTGTATTTTTTATTTCTTTTTTATTTCGATGTCTTTTATTGTCCGCTTGATGGAAGAAACTGTCTGATTTCTATGTGTGTATGTGTATTTGGGTGTTGCAGGGTTTCAAGGGGAAGATTGTTCTGTGGATATAGACCTCTGCTCACTAGGAATATGCCAAGAACGCACAGTGAACTGCACTGAGACTGGGAATGGACAGAACGTCACATGTATTTGTGAAAAAGGTAATTCCCCATGGTGACATGTTACCTTTCAAACACGACTGATTACAAATGTAGGATCTTAATTTGATCACCCTGTTGCAGGAGAACTTTCCTGCAATTCAGGACATTTAAAACTTGTATTGTGTTTGAGGTTTAAAAAGGCTTCTGTAGTTTGTAATTTCCACTTTGAAATTAGATTTTCCCTCACGAAAAATGTATCAACCCTTACAAAAACGTCCATTAATTATAATCCACATAATAATAATAATAATTCACATATCCTGTTGCTGCAGGATTATTTTCCTGCTGTAGCAAACTGTCTTAAATTAAGACCCTACATCTGTACAGTACATTTATGGAGTAAGTTGTTCATGTTCAAAAATGACATTTCAACTATTTTTAAGATTTGTTTAGAACAATTCATGACAGAAATGTTCAGTTTATTGAGGTGATATTGAGTACATATTAGATATTCATCAGGCTGTTTCCTGTCTCTCTCTTTTTCTAAACGAGGGAACATTAAGAATAGATTATCAAGAATAGATTTGGTTTTCAGGGGGGGATCTATTTCCATCTGCAATACACGACCAAAAGTGTATGGACACCTGCTCGTCGAACATCTCATTCCAAAATCATGGCCATTAATATGGAGTTGGTGCCCCCTTTGCTGCTATAACAGCCTCCACTCTTCTGGGAAGGTTTTCCACAAGATGTTGGAACATTGGTGTGGGGACTTGCATCCATTCAGCCACAAGAGCATTAGTGAGGTCGGAGACTAATATTGGGTAATTAGGACTGGCTCGCATTCGGCGTTCCAATTTATCCCATAGGTGTACAATGGGGTTGAGGACAGGGTTCTGTGCAGACCAGTCGAGCTCTTCCAGACCGATTTCAACAAACCATTTCTGTATGGACCTGGCTTTGTGCATGAGGGCATTGTCATGCTGAAACAGGAAAGGGCCTTCCCCAAACTGTTGCCACAAAGTTGGAAGCACAGAATTGTCTAGAAAGTCATTGTATGATGTAGCGTTAAGATTTCCCTTCATTGGAACTCAGGGGCCTAGCCCGAACCATGAAAAACAGCCCCAGACCATTATTCCTCCTCCACCAAACTTTACAGTTGTCACTATGCATTTTGGGAAGTAGCGTTCTCCTGGCATCCACCAAACCCAGATTAGTCCGTCGGACTGACAGATAGTGAAGCGTGGTTCATCACTCCAGAGAATGCTTTGCGACTGCTCCAGGGTCCAATGGTGGCGAGCTTTACACCACTCCAGCCAACGCTTGGTATTGCACATGGTGATCTTAGGCTTGTGAGCGGCTGCTCGGCCATGGAAACCCATTTCATGAAGCTCCCGACTAACAGTTCTTGTGCTGATGTTTCTTCCAGAGGCAATTTGGATATTGTATGAAGCCTTGAATGTTTAACTATGGGGTTAAAGTTCAACTTGCCTCATGATAGTGAAGCTTGTATCATAAAAATATGATAAAGACAAATATGGTAAAGACAATGAACAGTGATCGTGAAGTTACCTACAGACAGTGAACAGTGTTGTGAAGTTATACAGGGTACAGACAGTGAACAGTGTTGTGAAGTTATACAGGGTACAGACAGTGAACAGTGTTGTGAAGTTATACAGGGTACAGACAGTGAACAGTGTTGTGAAGTTATGCAGGGTACAGACAGTGAACAGTGTTGTGAAGTTATACAGGGTACAGACAGTGAACAGTGTTGTGAAGTTATACAGGGTACAGACAGTGAACAGTGGTGTGAAGTTATACAGGGTACAGACAGTGAACAGTGTTGTGAAGTTATACAGGCTACAGACAGTGAACAGTGTTGTGAAGTTATACAGGGTACAGACAGTGAACAGTGGTGTGAAGTTATACAGGGTACAGACAGTGTTGTGAAGTTATACAGGGTACAGACAGTGAACAGTGTTGTGAAGTTATACAGGGTACAGACAGTGAACAGTGGTGTGAAGTTATGCAGGGTACAGACAGTGAACAGTGTTGTGAAGTTATACAGGCTACAGACAGTGAACAGTGTTGTGAAGTTATACAGGGTACAGACAGTGAACAGTGTTGTGAAGTTATACAGGCTACAGACAGTGAACAGTGTTGTGAAGTTATACAGGGTACAGACAGTGAACAGTGTTGTGAAGTTATACAGGCTACAGACAGTGAACAGTGTTGTGAAGTTATACAGGGTACAGACAGTGAACAGTGTTGTGAAGTTATACAGGGTACAGACAGTGAACAGTGTTGTGAAGTTATACAGGGTACAGACAGTGAACAGTGTTGTGAAGTTATGCAGGGTACAGACAGTGTTGTGAAGTTATACAGGGTACAGACAGTGAACAGTGTTGTGAAGTTATACAGGGTACAGACAGTGAACAGTGTTGTGAAGTTATACAGGGTACAGACAGTGAACAGTGTTGTGAAGTTATGCAGGGTACAGACAGTGAACAGTGTTGTGAAGTTATACAGGGTACAGACAGTGAACAGTGGTGTGAAGTTATACAGGGTACAGACAGTGAACAGTGTTGTGAAGTTATACAGGGTACAGACAGTGAACAGTGTTGTGAAGTTATACAGGGTACAGACAGTGAACAGTGTTGTGAAGTTATACAGGGTACAGACAGTGAACAGTGTTGTGAAGTTATACAGGGTACAGACAGTGAACAGTGGTGTGAAGTTATGCAGGGTACAGACAGTGAACAGTGTTGTGAAGTTATACAGGGTACAGACAGTGAACAGTGTTGTGAAGTTATGCAGGGTACAGACAGTGAACAGTGTTGTGAAGTTATGCAGGGTACAGACAGTGAACAGTGTTGTGAAGTTATACAGGGTACAGACAGTGAACAGTGTTGTGAAGTTATACAGGGTACAGACAGTGAACAGTGTTGTGAAGTTATACAGGGTACAGACAGTGAACAGTGTTGTGAAGTTATACAGGGTACAGACAGTGAACAGTGTTGTGAAGTTATACAGGGTACAGACAGTGAACAGTGTTGTGAAGTTATGCAGGGTACAGACAGTGAACAGTGTTGTGAAGTTATACAGGGTACAGACAGTGAACAGTGTTGTGAAGTTATACAGGGTACAGACAGTGAACAGTGTTGTGAAGTTATACAGGGTACAGACAGTGAACAGTGTTGTGAAGTTATACAGGGTACAGACAGTGAACAGTGGTGTGAAGTTATGCAGGGTACAGACAGTGAACAGTGTTGTGAAGTTATACAGGGTACAGACAGTGAACAGTGTTGTGAAGTTATGCAGGGTACAGACAGTGAACAGTGTTGTGAAGTTATGCAGGGTACAGACAGTGAACAGTGTTGTGAAGTTATACAGGGTACAGACAGTGAACAGTGTTGTGAAGTTATACAGGGTACAGACAGTGAACAGTGTTGTGAAGTTATACAGGGTACAGACAGTGAACAGTGTTGTGAAGTTATACAGGGTACAGACAGTGAACAGTGTTGTGAAGTTATACAGGGTACAGACAGTGAACAGTGTTGTGAAGTTATACAGGGTACAGACAGTGTTGTGAAGTTATACAGGGTACAGGCAGTGAACAGTGATCACAAAGCGATGCATGCATTCATCAAAATGTAACTAAAATATGTGCACATGTCCAAACGACCCATCACACATCTAACCACCACACCTAAAATGTAAAACATTATCTTAGTCTGAGCGATTATCCCGTGGAGGTTCAGGCGACCGTATCAATAACCAACAACTTCATTACTCCCCTTGCACTTATTCTGGACGTGTGTCAGAGTGAACGATCATGAGTGATTTGTTATGCAAATGAAAGTGCAACCCTACAGTGAACACCAGCCTCCTCCACCACTCCTCTCTAGTCCTCTACCCAGCTCTGGCTCCACGTCTCAAGGGCAAATTACACGCCGCAGCGGATGGCCTTTCAGAAATGTTTTAGACTGGCAGGGGTTGGCATACGCATTATCTACTGCCTTAATGCTGCACCTGCCAAGATAGCTTAACAGGAATATGTGTCACACTCACACAAACACTCACACACACACAAACACTCACACACACACACACACACACACACTAAACAGCGTATGTACCGGCACCACCTCCTAGAACTGTCTCCCTCACTGCAATGTGTCCTTGCTATGTGTTCTTACACTCCATTATATTTTACAAGCTAAAAGCATTGTTTCAGAAGCAATAAAAGTGGTCGCCCTAGTATCTGTCAGAGAAGCATGGCTAAACCCAAGACACTGGGTTTGTCCCAAATGACACCCTGTTCCCTAAATAATTCACTACAGAGCCCTATGGGCCCTGGTCAAACATAGTGCACGAAATAGGGAATAGTGTGCCATTTCTTATTTCTTAAAAGTGGGGACTCTGTAATGATCAATACCCGGGAGGAAGTGACGCGTGTTGCTGATGCGACAGACACACTTGGTTTCAGGATTTTAATAGTCCTTTCTCTCCTTCCCAAATGGCACCCTATTCCCTATGGGCCCTTTTCAAAAGGAGTGCACTATATAGGGAATAGGGTGCCATTTGTGACATTGATAGTCTTTGTCAAAACACTCAAAAGTGCCCACTGACAGGAAGAAAGCACATTTTAAAAACAAGAAGTACTGATGTGAAAAAAGACTACAAGAAAAGAGTAATGTCCAACTGAAACGTGTCTTTACATTTAACCCTCTGAATCAGAGAGGTGCAGGAGTCATTTAATCCTTTGAATCAGAGAGGTACAGGAGTCATTTAACCCCTCTGAATCAGAGAGGTGCAGGAGTCATTTAATCCTTTGAATCAGAGAGGTACAGGAGTCATTTAACCCCTCTGAATCAGAGAGGTGCAGGAGTCATTTAACCCCTCTGAATCAGAGAGGTACAGGAGTCATTTAATCCTTTGAATCAGAGAGGTACAGGAGTCATTTAACCCCTCTGAATCAGAGAGGTACAGGAGTCATTTAACCCTCTGAATCAGAGAGGTACAGGAGTCATTTAATCCTTTGAATCAGAGAGGTACAGGAGTCATTTAACCCCTCTGAATCAGAGAGGTGCAGGAGTCATTTAACCCCTCTGAATCAGAGAGGTACAGGAGTCATTTAATCCTTTGAATCAGAGAGGTACAGGAGTCATTTAACCCCTCTGAATCAGAGAGGTACAGGAGTCATTTAACCCCTCTGAATCAGAGAGGTACAGGAGTCATTTAACCCCTCTGAATCAGAGAGGTGCAGGAGTCATTTAACCCCTCTGAATCAGAGAGGTGCAGGGGCCTGCCTTAATGGACATCCACGTCATCAGCGCCCGGGGAAGAGTTGTTGTTGAGGGATAACTGCCTTGCTCATGGGCAGAACGGCATTCGAACTGGCGACCTTTCGGTTACTGGCCCAACGCTTTTAACCACTAGGTTACCTGCCGCTCCAGGTGTGGGCTGAAATAGCCGAGGGTGCTTTGTGTTGTTCAACTATCTCTGTTACAGCTAAGTCCAGTAACGTAATAATGGGTTTAACTATCTCTGTTACAGCTAAGTCCAGTAACGTAATAATGGGTTTAACTATCTCTGTTACAGCTAAGTCCAGTAATGTAATAATGTGTTTAACTATCTCTGTTACAGCTAAGTCCAGTAATGTAATAATGGGTTTAACTAAGTCCAGTAATGTAATAATGGGTTTAACTAAGTCCAGTAACGTAATAATGGGTTTAACTAAGTCCAGTAACGTAATAATGGGTTTAACTAAGTCCAGTAATGTAATAATGGGTTTAACTAAGTCCAGTAACGTAATAATGGGTTTAACTATCTCTGTTACAGCTAAGTCCAGTAATGTAATAATGGGTTTAACTAAGTCCAGTAATGTAATAATGGGTTTAACTAAGTCCAGTAATGTAATAATGTGTTTAACTATCTCTGTTACAGCTAAGTCCAGTAATGTAATAATGGGTTTAACTAAGTCCAGTAATGTAATAATGGGTTTAACTAAGTCCAGTAATGTAATAATGGGTTTAACTAAGTCCAGTAATGTAATAATGGGTTTAACTATCTCTGTTACAGCTAAGTCCAGTAATGTAATAATGATCTTCCATTGAAATGTGTAGGCTCTACATTACATTGTGTTTCTACCACCATTACCCGGCCAATGCATGGCCAGCACCTGCGTTGATTGTTAAGCTCAGGGAATCACTGTTTAGCATTCGCTCAGAGAAGGCAATGCATTAACTTTATCTGGACATGATTGCATCAGTGATCATGGTCTGTTTTACAAGACTCTCCAGACAACTCTTCAGATAGAGCACCGGTAAATAGATTTTCAGTGGCCATGTGTCAAACCTGGTTTCAAATAGCATTTGTTTTCTTTAAAATACTTTGGCTGAGCTTGACTGAGCTAGCCTGGCATAATGTAACCAACGGATTAGTACCAAAAGTGTAAATCTCACTCATCTGGCAATCTAGGCAGTGGATCAATCAAACCGTCAAAGTATTTGTAATAGAACGAATACTCTTTGAACCCAGGTACTAACAACAGGGTTGGGGAAAGAACTGATACTTATGATCCCCATAGGTGCTTGTTATGGTGCAAGGCTTCGATAGAATGGCACTCTGCCTGCCCTGTCGAACATTGGGCCAAACACCTCTCTCCCTCTCTCTCTCTTTTTCTCTTTTCTCGCTATCTCTTTTTCTCACTTCTTTTCTGTCTGTCTGTCTGTCTGTCTGTCTGTCTGTCTGTCTGTCTGTCTGTCTGTCTGTCTGTCTGTCTGTCTGTCTGTCTGTCTGTCTGTCTGTCTGTCTGTCTGTCTGTCTGTCTGTCTGTCTCTGTCTGTCTGTCTGTCTGTCTTGTCTGTCTGTCTGTCTCGTCCTCCACTTTCACTTCAGTCAATGCGTTAGTTAGTCATCTCACCACTGCTTCCCCTGCCTACACACCTTATTGACGATATTGAATAAAGGTAGGGAGGTGTTTGTGTGATCACAAGCCTGTGTGTGTGTGTGTGTGTCCCTATCTGTGCCTGTCTGTGTGTTTCCTGCGTCTCTTGGAATGGAGGATGTGAGTTTAGTGTTAGATCAGATCACAGGATCACACAGATCACAATGTCCGTACTGTGAGACGCCTAAGACAGAGCTACAGGGAGACAGGACGGACAGCTGATTGTCCTCGCAGTGGCAGACCACGTGTAACAACCCCTGCACCCGATCGGTACATCCAAACATCACACCTGCGGGACAGGTACAGGATGGCAACAACAACTGCCTGTTACACCAGGAATGCACAATCCCTCCATCAGTACTCAGACTGTCCGCAATAGGCTGAGAGAAGCTGGACTGAGGGCTTGTAGGCCTGTTGTAAGGCAGGTCCTCACCAGACATCATCGGCAACAACGTCGCCTATGGGCACAAACTCACCGTCGCTGGACCAGACAGGACTGGCAAAAAGTGCTCTTCACTGAGGAGTTGCGGTTTTGTCTCACCAGTTGTGATGGTCGGATTCGCGTTTATCGTCGAAGGAATGAGCGTTACACCGAGGCCTGTACTCTGGAGCGGGATCGATTTGGAGGTGGAGGGTCCGTCATGGTCTGGGGCGGTGTGTCACAGCATCATCGGACTGAGCTTGTTGTCATTGCAGGCAATCTCAACGCTGTGCGTTACAGGGAAGACATCCTCCTCCCTCATGTGGTACTCTTCCTGCAGGCTCATCCTGACATGACCCTCCAGCATGACAATGCCACCAGCCATACTGCTCATTCTGTGCGTGATTTCCTATAAGACAGGAATGTCAGTGTTCTGCCATGGCCAGCGAAGAACCCAGATCTCAATCCCATTGAGCACGTCTGGGACCTGTTGGATCGGAGGGTGAGGGCTAGGGTCATTCCCCCCAGAAATGTCCGGGAACTTGTAGGTGCCTTGATGGAGTGGGGTAACATCTCACAGCAAGAACTGGCAAATCTGGTGCAGTCCATGAGGAGGAGATGCACTGCAGTACTTAATGCAGCTGGTGGCCATAACAGATACTGACTGTTACTTTTGATTTGGACCCCCCCCCCTTTGTTCAGGGACACGTTATTCCATTTCTGTTAGTCACATGTTTGTGGAACTTGTTCAGTTTATTAGATCATGTTAAGTTTTCTGAAAATAAACGCAGTTGACAGTGAGAGGACATTTCTTTTTTTGCTGAGTTTATTAGATCATATCACAGGATCTGGCCTGTTTAATGTTATATATTAGATCATATCACAGGATCTGGCCTGTTTAATGTTATATATTAGATCATATCACAGGATCTGGCCTGTTTAATGTTATATATTAGATCATATCACAGGATCTGGCCTGTTTAATGTTATATATTAGATCATATCACAGGATCTGGCCTGTTTAATGTTATATATTAGATCATATCACAGGATCTGGCCTGTTTGTTATATATCAAAGAGCCAATTAATGCCTCATATTAACAATGATTAAACGATCCACACACACGCAGATACACATACTCGCACAAACACACACACACATGCAGATACACATACTCGCACAAACACACACACACATGCAGATACACATACTCGCACAAACACACACACACATGCAGATACACATGCACACTCACACTCACACAAAGACACACACACATGCAGATACACATGCACACTCACACAAACACACACACACATGCAGATACACATGCACACTCATACAAACACACACACTGGATCAGAAACAGCTTTGTAAAGCAGCTTCAGAGTGGGGAAACAAAGTCATACAAATCTTAATTGGCTGACAGATAAAACTAACCAAAGAGATTCACTAAACACCCAGTAATAAGTGTGTGTGTGTGTGTGTGTGTGTGTGTGTGTGCGTGTGTGTGTGCGTGTGTGTGTGTGCGTGTGTGCGTGCGTGCGTGTGGGCGTGCGTGTGCGCGCATGTTTCTGTCATGCAGGCTTTGGTGGGCCGTTCTGTGAGGTGAATCTGAACGACTGCAAGTCGATGCCGTGCCAGAACGGAGCTGTGTGTGTGGACGGTGTTGACCTGTATCACTGCTTCTGTCCAGCTGGTAAGAGCCAGTCTGTGTTCCACATGGCACCCTATTCCCTGTACAGCAAGAAGGTAACCTATTGCAATTGAGGAAATTATTGTGATTTAAAATATCAATAAAAAAATGGATGTAGAAAAATCAAATACAAAATAAATTGTGCCGCAGGCTACCTGGTTTGTCATCTCCAAGGCAGTACATTAATGTAGCACTAAATGAATGATAGGCTATAGTATCACAGCCTGTGCATTACCACTGAATCAACATATATGCATACAACCACTGCTGAGGGACAAATGAAATAATAATAAAAGTGACCTTTTTATCTAAGACATCACCTGATTATTACTGGGTGTTTTCAGGCCATTAAGTTATATCAGCACATATCTAACATTCAACAAGATGAAAGGTTAATGTGATGAAGGACAGTGAGCTGTAGATTTCTACTAGCTAAACCAGATGAAAGGTTAATGTGATGAAGGACAGTGAGCTGTAGATTTCTACTAGCTAAACCAGATGAAAGGTTAATGTGATGAAGGACAGTGAGCTGTAGATTTCTACTAGTTAAACCAGATGAAAGGTTAATGTGATGAAGGACAGTGAGCTGTAGATTTCTACTAGTTAAACCAGATGAAAGGTTAATGTGATGAAGGACAGCGAGCTGTAGATTTCTACTAGCTAAACCAGATGAAAGGTTAATCTGATGAAGAACAGTGAGCTGTAGATTTCTACTAGCTAAACCAGATGAAAGGTTAATGTGATGAAGGACAGCGAGCTGTAGATTTCTACTAGCTAAACCAGATGAAAGGTTAATGTGATGAAGGACAGTGAGCTGTAGATTTCTACTAGCTAAACCAGATGAAAGGTTAATGTGATGAAGGACAGTGAGCTGTAGATTTCTACTAGCTAAACCAGATGAAAGGTTAATGCCATGAAGTGAAGGACAGCGAGCTGTAGATTTCTACTAGCTAAACCAGATGAAAGGTTAATGTGATGAAGGACAGTGAGCTGTAGATTTCTACTAGCTAAACCAGATGAAAGGTTAATGCCATGAAGTGAAGGACAGTGAGCTGTAGATTTCTACTAGCTAAACCAGATGAAAGGTTAATGTGATGAAGGACAGTGAGCTGTAGATTTCTACTAGCTAAACCAGATGAAAGGTTAATGTGATGAAGGACAGTGAGCTGTAGATTTCTACTAGTTAAACCAGATGAAAGGTTAATGTGATGAAGGACAGTGAGCTGTAGATTTCTACTAGCTAAACCAGATGAAAGGTTAATGTGATGATGAACAGTGAGCTGTAGATTTCTACTAGTTAAACCAGATGAAAGGTTAATGTGATGAAGGACAGTGAGCTGTAGATTTCTACTAGTTAAACCAGATGAAAGGTTAATGTGATGAAGGACAGTGAGCTGTAGATTTCTACTAGCTAAACCAGATGAAAGGTTAATGTGATGATGAACAGTGAGCTGTAGATTTCTACTAGCTAAACCAGATGAAAGGTTAATGTGATGAAGGACAGTGAGCTGTAGATTTCTACTAGCTAAACCAGATGAAAGGTTAATGTGATGAAGGACAGTGAGCTGTAGATTTCTACTAGCTAAACCAGATGAATGGTTAATGTGATGAAGGACAGTGAGCTGTAGATTTCTACTAGCTAAACCAGATGAAAGGTTAATTCCATGAAGTGAAGGACAGCGAGCTGTAGAGCTCTACTAGCTAAACCAGATGAAAGGTTAATTCCATGAAGTGAAGGACAGCGAGCTGTAGAGCTCTACTCCTTTTCTCTGACATTTTCTGCTCCCATAAACTTATTCGACTGCATGGTCACGCTACAAAATGACTATCATTAGCACTGTCACAGGCCGTGGCTGCAGAGGTACCCATGACTAATGCCAGGCTATCAGCACCATCGGTGCAGGGCAAATTCTCATCATTCCTCACTACTGACCAGAACTGAAGTTCCAAATGGTATCCTATTCCATATATAGTGCACTACTTTTGACCAGGGCCCTATGAGCTCTGGTAAAAGTAGTTCATTATGTAAGGAATAGGGTGCCATTTATGACTCACCCATCCATGGAACCAATTTCCATCTCTCTCCATGTCATAAAACTTGACAATTATCCTTTGTCCATTAATAATGCATAACAGTCCTCGGCCGAAATCAAGGTTTAATCAGAGGTATGTCTCACAGGTAGGACATCGACGACACAGCCAATAAATTATTGGCAAAATTGCCTGATATTTATGCCCCTTCTCCCCTCTCCACTCATAACTTAATGACATAAATGGCGCCGACCAATTTATGACAGGAATTAGGCATGTAAGTGTGAAGATGGCTTGATGAGATCATAGAGGTAAAATACTGTACAGTAAATGTTTATATTCCAGGATATCTCATCTTTAAAAAGCAGGAGAAATACACCCACAACTGCAAAAACAAACTAATCACTTGTTTTACATGACCTGTAATGACATGTTGATCATAGGACTGGTTCCGTTTCTAACTGACTGAATAAAAACACGGCCTCGTTTTTTACTTGGCGTCTCCATTTGATGCTTAACTCTGCCTTTGAGTTGGTTTGAAAGTCTGATCTACTACGCCATCCAACTGTATGTGATAGTGAGATGTTATCTCCAACTGTATGTGATAGTGAGATGTTATCTCCTACTGTATGTGATAGTGAGATGTTATCTCCTACTGTATGTGATAGTGAGATGTTATCTCCTCCTGATATAGGGTTTGAGGGGCTGAACTGTGAAATCAACTATGATGAATGTGTCTATGGATTCTGCGCCAACAATTCCACATGTGTTGACCTGGTTGCCGACTATGGATGCATCTGCCCAGTGGGGTTTGTTGGTAAGAGATGAATGTTATCATTCTTATTAAATCATACATATCTATGTCCGGGAAACCCGTCCCTCACTGTATATGGTCTGTAATAACCACAAATGTCTTCACTATTCTGGTCATGTCTGTGGGTTAAAAAACAGCACTGTATATCAACCCATCAGCCTAATGGTGATAATATTTGAGGAGTAGAGGCCTAAAAATTGTCAGAGTTGTCACTGTAAGCTGTTTGCTAATTGACTGACTCAAGAGCATATTAACTGGAATTCTGAAAGTGCATAGAAGGGGATTAGAGATCAGTCCTGGGTTCAAATACTATTTGAAATCATTTCACACACTTTATCTATTCTTGATTGAGCGTCCCTGGCTTAACAGACCAATAGAATAGTCCTAAACTGTAAATCCCGCCCATCGGAGTGTTTTCTCTAGCCTGCCTGGAGTGCCAAGTATTTTAAATATTTCAAATACGTTTTGAACCCAGGTCTGTTAGAGCCATCTTTATTCCTGCTCCCGAGGGGGAGACTAGAGAGTAAAGGGCCTCAGACTAAGATGTTAATACTCTTACAATCCTGTGTGGAGTACGGATGATCTCTGACGGACATATACCAGACCCCAACACTTACAGTACATCTAGTTCATGTTTATTCTACATTCCATCCTTACATTCAAGTTTCAAGTTTTATTATTAGACATATGTACAGGATACACATGGTATGCACCGTCCAATGAAATGCTTACTTGCAGGTTCCTTCTGGACAACGCAAGAACAATAAGAAATAATAAAAGATAAGAATATGAACGTGAAGTAAATGGCTCAGTAGAATAAAAAAAAAACATTTTAGCATACGTATAATACATGAAGGCACAATTTATAGTCCAATATTTACACGTTTTGGTGGGCAAGTGGTTAAATTGTGCAGTATTTAGCAGTCTGGTAGCAGCAATTGAGTGCATGTGTGCTGAGGTGTGGAGAGTCAGTGCAGGTTGTATTCTAAAAAATATTGTACAAATTTAATAATGGGATTTTTTTACCAACAATTTCAATGGCAGAAAAATCCCTGATGTTTCAAGTAGATGTCTTGGATGGGTGGGAACACGGCCCCAGTGATGTACTGGGCCATCTTCACCACCCACTGGAGGGCCTTGCGAATGTGGACGGATCAATTTCCGTACAAGGTCATGATGCAACCGGTCAGGACGCTCTCGATGGTGCAGTGGTAGTATTTGGAGAGGACCCGGGGTGGCATGCCAAATTAATTTTGTTGCCATACGAAGTAGAGGCACTAATGCGCCCTCTTGACAAGAGTGGTGGTGTTGTTGGTCCATGTCAAGTCCTCGGTGATGTGGACGCAGAAGAACTTAAAACTGCCGACTCTCTCTACTGCAGTCCTGTTTGATGTGGATTGGGACGTGTTCCCTCCTCTGCTTACTGAAGTCCACAATCATCTCCTTTTTTCTGTCCTTACGTTGAGATATAGTTTTTTGTCCTGGCACCACAATGCCAGTTCACTTACCTCCTCCCAATAGGGTGACTCATCGTTGTTGGTTATCAGGCCTACAACCCTGGCGTCGTCAATAAACTAGATGATGGAGTTGGTGTGGTGCAAAGCCACACAGTTGTGGGTGAACAGGGAGTACAACAGAGGGCTGAGGAAACACCCCTGGGGTGCCTTGTGCTTAGTCAGAGTGGGGCTCTGAGCTTGGTGTCGAGCCTGGAGGGAACAATAGTGTTGAAAGCTGAACTGTAGTCTATGAACAGCATTCTCGCATAGGTGTTCCTGTTGTCCAGATGTGTTAGAGCTGTTTGAATAGCGATGGAAAAGGCATCTTCCGTGGATCTGTTGGTGCGGTAGGCACATTGGAGGGGTCCAGTGTGCCTGGCATGATGGCTTTGACGTGGGCCATGACCAACCTCTTGAAGCTGTTTTTCTGGGCACTGGGACGATGGTGGTCTCCTTGTAGAAAGTGTGGAGTCCAGCCTGGGACAGGCACAGGTTGAAGCAGTGCGCCAGCTGGTCAGCAGGCACTCTGAGGCGGCTTTGTGAGTATTCACTCTTTTGAGAGTTTTCCTTACGTCTGCCTTGGAGAACGAAAGCACCTGGTCGTCCGGAGCAGCGAGAAAATGCCTGGATGACTCAGTATTGTCTGCTTGGAAGGGAGGCTTCAGTGGGCACCACAAAGCTGGATTTGCCATTGTAGTCCTTGGTAGCCTGCAGTCCTTGGTAGCCTGCAGTCCTTGATAGCCTGTAGTCCTTGATAGCCTGTAGTCCTTGACACAATGCGTCGCAAGTCTGAGTTGTTGAACATGGATTCAAGTATTTTTTGCGTCCCTAATAGATTTGCAGATTTGCTTGTATCCATCGCGTGCTACCGAGTCGTCTGGGTTCGTTCTGCTGACATGGAATGTTGCAGTACGGGCTCTCAGCACGGTATGGATTTCTCCGTACCGTTCATCCAGGATTTTTGGTTGTGGCATGTCCGGTTTGTTATTGTGGGTACACCATCATCAACACATTTCCTAATGAAGCCTTTGACTGACGATGTATATTCCTCAATGTTGATGGATGAGTCCTGGGGGGATGAATCTTTGATATTTCAATCAGTATTAACAAAACAGTCCTGCAGCATTAGGTCTGCCCCCTCTGTCCAGCACCTCACTATTCTCGGAGTTGGTGGTTCCCTCTTGAGATGCAGCTTGTAGGCGGGGAGTAGGGAGAGAGACGCGATCTAATTGGCCGAAGTGGGTGCGGGGATGATTTTGTACGTGTCACAGATGTTTGTGTACACATGGTCCAGCACGTTGTTTCCTGTCATGGGGCAAGATACATATTGATGATATTTTTGAATAATTTATTTTAAAATCTCACGCGACAATAAAGCTGTGATAATAACACATGAATTCAGCTTCATTTCAAATGAACACATACTGTACACTCTTCTCCCTGAGACGGAGACAGTCCACTACATATTTGACATTCCATCCTTTACATTCAGCTTCATTTCAAATGAACACATACTGTACACTCTTCTCCCTGAGACGGAGACAGTCGACTACATATTTGATATTCGATCCTTTACATTCAGCTTCATTTCAAATGAACACATACTGTACACTCTTCTCCCTGAGACGGAGACAGTCGACTACATATTTGACATTCCATCCTTTACATTCAGCTTCATTGCAGAATGTAGACAGCAGATATACACTGCTGCAGTCATTTAGTCTCCCCTCCCTGTGATGTAAATGGCAGAATGTAGACAGCAGATACACAATACTGCAGTCATTTAGTCTCCCCTCCTTGTGATGTAAATGGAAGAATGTAGACAGCAGATACACAATACTGCAGTCATTTAGTCTCCCCTCCTTGTGATGTAAATGGCAGAATGTAGACAGCAGATACACAGTACTGCAGTCATTTAGTCTCCCCTCCTTATGATGTAAATGGCAGAATGTAGACAGCAGATACACAGTACTGCAGTCATTTAGTCTCCCCTCCTTGTGATGTAAATGGCAGAATGTAGACAGCAGATATACACTACTGCAGTCATTTAGTCTCCCCTCCTTGTGATGTAAATGGCAGAATGTAGACAGCAGATACACAATACTGCAGTCATTTAGTCTCCCCTCCTTGTGATGTAAATGGCAGAATGTAGACAGCAGATACACAGTACTACAGTCATTTAGTCTCCATGAATACTGTCAGAATAATGATGGGATATTTTTTGTGCACATTGGTTCTGTTGTATTTGTCCTTCTGAAAATGTTTTTGTTTGACTTTTCCAGGTAAAAACTGCTCTACACCTGTTATTGAATGTGCGTCAGGGGATAGGACAAAATGCAAAAATGGCGGCACCTGTTATATATTTGCCGGAGTGGTTCACTGCACTTGTCCACCAGGTAAAGTTTGTCCCCTTATCAGATAGTGTACTGTAAACTACAGTTTACTCTGAGAAAACAAGGTCCTACCTAGAAGCAGAAATGCTGCTGACTTGCCCCTGTAGAAACCCTTCTGGTTCTTTTTTAAAACCCTTTCTTCAGAAGGACCTCCTTGGTTCCAAGGTTCCATCTACAACCTCTTATCCCTCTAACCCTTTAGAACCCTTTTCTCTGAAGTAGCTAACAAAAGACCTGCGTCTGGGTGATTTAATCCTGTTGATATATCGTTATCTGGCTCTGCTGAACTTACATTAAACCACAAAACACCTAGTTTAAAATGTCCTGCATTGCAGGAAAGTTATCCTGCAACAGCGTGTTCAAATTAAGATCATATATCTGAAATCCATTGAAGTCAAATTAGTATTATGCCTCCATCTTTGTACACAATCATTGTTCAGCAATTTATTTATTAAGATCCTCCGGTTGTTTTTAGATGCTCTTGTTGTTTATTCTACAATAATCCCTTTTGTAAAATCGGTAGTAAAAGGCTGAGTCCTAAATGGCCACATATGGCTCTGGTCAAAAGTAGTGTAGGGAATAGGGTGTCATTTGGGACGCCGGCAAAGAGGCTATGTTATTGTTATTGATTACTCTGTGTGCACTCTGTTATTACCAAACCAAACCTAATTTAAATATCATCCACTGGGTCATAATAGAGAGTAGTCGACCAAAGCCATGCATTACTTGAATGAGTGTCTAATTATGAATGTAGGAAAACACAAACACCCCTCAATACCTATATGTAGGTTGGTGGTTGGACTATATTTACAAATCCTATTTCCTAGTATTTCCACTGTCTAAGGCCCTCTATTCCTAGTTTTTCCACTGTCTAAGGGCCTCTATTTCCTAGTATTTCCACTATCTAAGGGCCTCTATTTCATAGTATTTCTACTGACTAAGGGCCTCTATTTCCTAATATTTCTACTGTCTAAGGGCCTATATTTCCTAGTATTTCTACTGACTAAGGGCCTCTATTTCCTAGTTTTTCCACTGTCTAAAGGCCTCTATTTCCTAGTATTTCCACTATCTAAGGGCCTCTATTTCATAGTATTTCCACTGTCTAAGGGCCCCTGTCAAATCCTATTTCCACTGTCTGAGGGTCTCTATCAAATCCTATTTCCACTGTCTGAGGGCCCCTATCAAATCCTATTTCCTAGTACAGTATTTCCACTGTCTAAGGGTCTCTATCAAATCCTATTTCCTAGTATTTCCACTGCCTAAGGGCCTCTAACTAAGAAAAACATAACATATGTAAAGCAGAAATCCTAAAAGAAAAACGTCTTACAATGACAGGAGCATCCTGAGAAATGACAATCCAAGCCTGTGTATCAGAAAGGGTAGAAGAATAGAACACAGAACACAGCTGCTATTCAACACACAGACATCAATCAGCTCTTTGATCCAAACCCCAATGCATACAGGATGGGGAGCCGATGACTGCTCTGCACCCGTGAACCAGTGTGTGTTGAATCCCTGTGACCCGGAGGGGACCCTGTTCTGTGAAGAGCTGCCGAACGGCTTCAAATGCGTCTGCCAACACGGGTACATGGGGCGGCTGTGCGAAATCCCCATAAGTCACTGCGTCGATGGGCTGTGTCATCACGGATCAAAGTGTGTGGATCTACCGAGAGGATTCAAGTGCCATTGTTTACCCGGTAAGCTAATCACCAGGAACAAAGAAACAGGGCGTGTGATTTTAATGGGGTGTGTGTGCGTGCTTGGCGTGTGCGTTGCCCTGTAAGACGTTGGCTCCTTGTTACTGAAACCTGTGGTAATGTTTATATTTATTTCAGGGTCTTGTCCCTGCATTTAGGATGACTGAATACTAAAATGAGAAATATGAATGCAGCGTTTCCTAAACCTCTCCTCAAGTACCTCTGGCTGCCCCACTTATTTCCTACTGAAACAAGAACACCTGATCAAATTAGTAGTTGACCAATTGAATCAGGTGTGTTAGTGAGTTAGTTAACCAGTTGATGGGAGCCAATAACAAGGTGTGTTATTATGTTAACCATTTGATCGGAGCCAATGAAAAGGTGTGTTAGTGGGTTAAGGAGCTAATAGCATCCCAGAGAGATGAGTAATGTTTGATAAAGAGGCGTTTGGAATTGGGAGAAATTCACTCTGTGAATTTCCAGTATAACATTCATGGATTTTAACTAAAAAAACACATTATTACATTCTCAAAATGATTCCCTCATAATTCCACCCCTTAATTCAGAGGGTCTCATTCGTCTCTTCTTCATTCAGGTTTAACGGGACGATTCTGCGAGGTGAACATAGATGACTGTGAAGAGAAGCCGTGCGGTGTTCTAAGTATTTGCAAAGACACCGTCAACGGCTACAATTGTTTCTGTGCACCTGGATTCATTGGTGAGTATCTACGTTATCAACAGGGGATGTCAGGGCAATTTCCCCTTTGCTCGTAATTCCATCGACTGTTTGTCTTTTGGTGTCAAAGACCTCAAGCCTCCCTATGTAGGTTGGTATTGTTAAACACTTATTTACTTTCCACATGTCATACGGCAGTTCCATTACACACTTCCCTCAGTATCGTTCAGTTCCTCTTCTCTCAGTATCGTACAGGTCCTCTTCCCTCAGTATCGTTCAGGTCCTCTTCCCTCAGTATCGTTCAGTTCCACTTCTCTCAGTATCGTACAGTTCCTCTTCTCTCAGTAACGTTCAGGTCCTCTTCTCTCAGTATCGTACAGTTCCTCTTCTCTCAGTAACGTTCAGTTCCTCTTCTCTCAGTAACGTTCAGGTCCTCTTCTCTCAGTAACGTACAGTTCCTCTTCTCTCAGTAACGTTCAGTTCCTCTTCTCTCAGTATCGTACAGGTCCTCTTCTCTCAGTAACGTACAGTTCCTCTTCTCTCAGTAACGTTCAGTTCCTCTTCTCTCAGTATCGTACAGTTCCTCTTCTCTCAGTATCGTACAGTTCCTCTTCTCTCAGTAACGTTCAGGTCCTCTTCTCTCAGTATCGTACAGGTCCTCTTCTCTCAGTAACGTTCAGTTCCTCTTCTCTCAGTATCGTACAGTTCCTCTTCTCTCAGTATCGTACAGTTCCTCTTCTCTCAGTAACGTACAGTTCCTCTTCTCTCAGTATCGTACAGTTCCTCTTCTCTCAGTAACGTTCAGGTCCTCTTCTCTCAGTATCGTACAGGTCCTCTTCTCTCAGTAACGTTCAGTTCCTCTTCTCTCAGTATCGTACAGTTCCTCTTCTCTCAGTATCGTACAGTTCCTCTTCTCTCAGTAACGTTCAGGTCCTCTTCTCTCAGTATCGTACAGGTCCTCTTCTCTCAGTAACGTTCAGTTCCTCTTCTCTCAGTATCGTACAGTTCCTCTTCTCTCAGTATCGTACAGTTCCTCTTCTCTCAGTAACGTTCAGTTCCTCTTCTCTCAGTATCGTACAGTTCCTCTTCTCTCAGTAACGTTCAGTTCCTCTTCTCTCAGTATCGTTCAGTTCCTCTTCTCTCAGTAACGTTCAGTTCCTCTTCTCTCAGTAACGTACAGTTCCTCTTCTCTCAGTATCGTTCAGTTCCTCTTCTCTCAGTATCGTACAGTTCCTCTTCTCTCAGTAACGTTCAGGTCCTCTTCTCTCAGTATCGTACAGTTCCTCTTCTCTCAGTAACGTTCAGGTCCTCTTCTCTCAGTATCGTACAGTTCCTCTTCTCTCAGTAACGTTCAGGTCCTCTTCTCTCAGTATCGTACAGTTCCTCTTCTCTCAGTAACGTTCAGGTCCTCTTCTCTCAGTATCGTTCAGGTCCTCTTCTCTCAGTAACGTTCAGGTCCTCTTCTCTCAGTATCGTACAGGTCCTCTTCTCTCAGTATCGTACAGTTCCTCTTCTCTCAGTATCGTACAGTTCCTCTTCTCTCAGTAACGTTCAGTTCCTCTTCTCTCAGTATCGTACAGTTCCTCTTCTCTCAGTATCGTACAGTTCCTCTTCTCTCAGTAACGTTCAGGTCCTCTTCTCTCAGTATCGTACAGTTCCTCTTCTCTCAGTAACGTTCAGGTCCTCTTCTCTCAGTATCGTACAGTTCCTCTTCTCTCAGTATCGTACAGTTCCTCTTCTCTCAGTAACGTTCAGTTCCTCTTCTCTCAGTATCGTACAGTTCCTCTTCTCTCAGTAACGTACAGTTCCTCTTCTCTCAGTAACGTTCAGGTCCTCTTCTCTCAGTATCGTACAGTTCCTCTTCTCTCAGTAACGTACAGTTCCTCTTCTCTCAGTATCGTACAGTTCCTCTTCTCTCAGTATCGTACAGTTCCTCTTCTCTCAGTAACGTTCAGGTCCTCTTCTCTCAGTATCGTACAGTTCCTCTTCTCTCAGTAACGTACAGGTCCTCTTCTCTCAGTAACGTTCAGTTCCTCTTCTCTCAGTATCGTACAGTATCAGTTCCTCTTCTCTCAGTATCGTACAGTTCCTCTTCTCTCA
Source organism: Salmo trutta (assembly GCF_901001165.1). Taxonomy (NCBI): domain Eukaryota; kingdom Metazoa; phylum Chordata; class Actinopteri; order Salmoniformes; family Salmonidae; genus Salmo; species Salmo trutta. The sequence continues at coordinate 2,967,918 of NC_042961.1, read as the reverse complement.
GTAACGTTCAGGTCCTCTTCTCTCAGTATCGTACAGTTCCTCTTCTCTCAGTAACGTACAGTTCCTCTTCTCTCAGTATCGTACAGTTCCTCTTCTCTCAGTAACGTTCAGGTCCTCTTCTCTCAGTAACGTTCAGGTCCTCTTCTCTCAGTATCGTACAGTTCCTCTTCTCTCAGTATCGTACAGTTCCTCTTCTCTCAGTAACGTACAGTTCCTCTTCTCTCAGTAACGTTCAGTTCCTCTTCTCTCAGTAACGTACAGGTCCTCTTCTCTCAGTATCGTACAGTTCCTCTTCTCTCAGTAACGTTCAGTTCCTCTTCTCTCAGTATCGTACAGTTCCTCTTCTCTCAGTATCGTACAGTTCCTCTTCTCTCAGTATCGTACAGGTCCTCTTCTCTCAGTATCGTACAGTTCCTCTTCTCTCAGTATCGTACAGTTCCTCTTCTCTCAGTATCGTACAGTTCCTCTTCTCTCAGTATCGTACAGTTCCTCTTCTCTCAGTAACGTTCAGGTCCTCTTCTCTCAGTATCGTTCAGTTCCTCTTCTCTCAGTATCGTACAGTTCCATAACACACTTCTCTTTGACACGGCACATGTTCCCCCTACCTCTCTCCACTTCCACTTCCCCCTACCTATCCTCCCTTCCTCTCCCCATTCCTCTCCTCATTCCTTAAGGAAGCTTATTTTATTAAAGGGGGCCTGTTGTTTATGTGTCAAAATCTGGCAGATGCTTCTGTGTATGTGTGCGTGGAGTGTGTGTGAGTGTGTCTGTGTGTGTGCAGAGTGTGTGCGTGCGTCGGTATGTAGACTATGCATGTGTGGACCTTCATGCAGTGAACCTCTCCTGTCTTTCCAGGTAATAACTGTGAGGTGGAGGTAAACGAGTGTCTGAGCCAGCCCTGCCACAACGGAGCTTCCTGCTCTGATGAGCTGAACGCATTCAGCTGCTTATGCCCAATCGGAGTCACAGGTACACACACACACACACACACCCACACCACACCACACCACACCACAAACACACGTACATTTGTGCTGTAACCCTTATGGTTGTTGTCATGACAAACATATCATATGTGACATCACAGGATGTTGACTGTAGGAGTTGACAAGCCAGCACAAATGGATCTGGGACCAAAACGTCATCATTAATACTTAAACCCCTTATAAATCATTTTAAATACCTTACCTTAAAGTATGTTTCTTAGATATAAGATATAGAACAGGGCTCTCCAACCCTGTTCCTGGAGAGATACCCTCCTGTAGGTTTTAACTCCAACCCTGTTCCTGGAGAGATACCCTCCTGTAGGTTTTAACTCCAACCCTGTTCCTGGAGAGATACCCTCCTGTAGGTTTTAACTCCAACCCTGTTCCTGGAGAGATACTTTATGACAAAAAAAATGCACAAACGTTTGTCTCGACATAAACTAACATATTCCTCTCAATTGTACATTTGTTGCTTGACTCGTTATGACATTATAACAACTTACATCTGGTTCCACCGTAACGTTTTGTCAGCCATCTTTGTTGAAGAACGACACAAGGCAAGGGTGGCTCACGTCAAAATTCATCATTGGAACCACTCAATATGATTGGTAATATAAAAACCTTGGGACCCAAATGCAAAATGAGTGCAATGAAGCCGTGTCTGGAGCAATGAAAGCGTGACGCTGGGTACCTCTAAGTCCCGCGGGGCAAGTTTGCAACTTTTAAAGGAGGAACCACTGTACCCTCCTGTAAGTTTGGGAGGCTGTATATGGCTGTATATGGCTTTATATGCTGTAATGCACTATGTAGAGTTGAAGTCGGAAGTTTACATACACTTAGGTTGGAGTCATTAAAACTGTTTTTTCAATCACTCCACAAATTTCTTGTTAACAAACTGTAGTTTTGGCAAGTAATTTAGCAGACCGCTCTTATCCAGCGCGACTTACAAATTGGTGGATTCACCTTATGATATCCAGTGGAACAACCACTTACAATAGTGCATCTATATCTTTTTTTGTGGGGGGGTTAGAAGGATTGCTTTATCCTATCCCAGGTATTCCTTAAAGAGGTGGGGTTTCAGGTGTCTACGGAAGGTGGTGATTGACTCCGCTGTCCTGGCGTCGTGAGGGAGCTTGTTCCACCATTGGGGTGCCAGAGCAGCGAACAGTTTTGACTGGGCTGTGCGGGAACTGTGCTTCCGCAGAGGTAGAGGGGCCAGCAGGCCAGAGGTGGATGAACGCAGTGCCCTTGTTTGGGTGTAGGGCCTGATCAGAGCCTGAAGGTACGGAGGTGCCGTTCCCCTCACAGCTCCGTAGGCAAGCACCATGGTCTTGTAGCAGATGCGAGCTTCAACTGGAAGCCAGTGGAGTGTGCGGAGGAGCGGGGTGACGTGAGAGAACTTGGGAAGGTTGAACACCAGACGGGCTGCGTCGTTCTGGATGAGTTGTAGGGGTTTAATGGCACAGGCAGGGAGCCCCACCAACAGGGAGTTGCAGTAATCCAGACGGGAGATGACAAGTGCCTGGATTAGGACCTGCGCCGCTTCCTGTGTAAGGCAGGGTCGTACTCTGCGAATGTTGTATAGCATGAACCTACAGGGTCGGGTCACCGCCTTGATGTTAGCGGAGAACGACAGGGTGTTGTCCAGGGTCACGCCGAGGCTCTTAGCACTCTGGGAGGAGGACACAATGGAGTTGTCCACCGTGATGGCGAGATCATGGAACGGGCAGTCCTTCCCCGGGAGGAAGAGCAGCTCCGTCTTGCCGAGGTTCAGCTTGAGGTGGTGATCCGTCATCCACACTGATATGTCTGCCAGACATGCAGAGATGCGATTCGCCACCTGGTTATCAGAAGGGGGAAAGGAGAAGATTCATTGTGTGTCGTCTGCGTAGCAATGATAGGAGAGACCATGTGAGGATATGACAGAGCCAAGTGACTTGGTGTATAGCGAGAATAGGAGAGGGCCTAGAACTGAGCCCTGGGGGACACCAGTGGTGAGAGCACGTGGTGCGAAGACGGATTCTCGCCACGCCACCTGGTAGGAGCGACCAGTCAGGTAGGACGCAATCCGAGAGTGAGCCGCACCGGAGATACCCAACTCGGAGAGGGTGGAGAGGAGGATCTGGTGGTTCACAGTATCAAAGGCAGCAGATAGGTCTAGAAGGATGAGAGCAGAGGAGAGAGATTTAGCTTTAGCAGTGCGGAGAGCCTCCGTGACACAGAGAAGAGCAGTCTCAGTTGAATGACCAGCCTTGAAACCTGACGGATTTGGATCAAGAAGGTCATTCTGAGAGAGATAGCAGGAGAGCTGGCCAAGGACGGCACGTTCAAGAGTTTTGGAGAGAAAAGAAAGAAGGGATACTGGTCTGTAGTTGTTGACATTGGAGGGATCGAGTGTAGGTTTTTTGAGAAGGGGTGCAACTCTCGCTCTCTTGAGATGGAAGGGACGTAGCCAGCGGTCAAGGATGAGTTGATGAGCGAGGTGAGGTAAGGGAGAAAGTCTCCGGAAATGGTCTGGAGAAGAGAGGAGGGGATAGGGTCAAGCGGGCAGGTTGTTGGGCGGCCGGCCGTCACAAGACGCAAGATTTCATCTGGAGAGATAGGGGAGAAAGAGGTCAAAGCATAGGGTAGGGCAATGTGAGCAGGACCAGCGGTGTCGTTTGACTTAACAAACGAGGATCGGATGTCGTCGACCTTCTTTTCAAAATGGTTGACGAAGTCATCCCCAGAGAGAGAGGAGGGGGGGAGGGGGAGGAGGATTCAGGAGGGAGGAGAAGGTGGCAAAGAGCTTCCTAGGGTTAGAGGCAGATGCTTGGAATTTAGAGTGGTAGAAAGTGGCTTTAGCAGCAGAAACAGAGGAGGAAAATGTAGAGAGGAGGGTGTGAAAAGATGCCAGGTCCGCAGGGAGGCTAGTTTTCCTCCATTTCCGCTCGGCTGCCCGGAGACCTGTTTTGTGAGCTCGCAATGAGTCGTCAAGCCACGGAGCAGGAGGGGAGGACCGAGCCGGTCGGGAGGATAGGGGACATAGAGAGTCAAAGGATGCAGAAAGGGAGGAGAGGAGGGTTGAGGAGGCAGAATCAGGAGATTGGTTGGAGAAGGATTGAGCAGAGGGAAGAGATGATAGGATGGAAGAGGAGAGAGTAGCAGGAGAGAGAGAGAGCGAAGGTTGCGACGGCGCAATACCATCTGAGTAGGGGCAGAGTGAGTAGTGTTGGAGGAGAGCGAGAGGGAAAAGGATTAGGATATCTACTTTGTGCATGACACAAGTCATTTTTCCAACAACTGTTTACAGACAGATTATTTCACTTATAATTCACTGTATCACAATTCCAGTGGGTCAGACGTTTACATACACTAAGTTGACTGTGCCTTTAAACAGCTTGGAAAATTCCAGAAAATGATGTCATGGCTTTAGAAGCTTCTGATAGGCTAATTGACATCATTTGAGTCAATTGGAGGTGTACCTGTGGATGTGTTTCAAGGCCTACCTTAAAACTCAGTGCCTCTTTGCTTGACATCATGGGAAAATCAAAAGAAATCAGCCAAGACCTCAGAAAAGATTTGTAGACCTCCACAAGTCTGGTTCATCCTCGGGAGCAATTTCCAAACGCCTGAAGGTACCACGTTCATCTGTACAAACAATAGTACGCAAGTATAAACACCATGGGACCACGCAGCCATCATACCACTCAGGAAGGAGACACATTCTGTCTCCTAGAGATGAATGTACTTTGCTGCGAAAAGTGCAAATCAATCCCAGAATAACATCAAAGGACCTTGTGAAGATGCTGGGGGAAACAGGTACAAAAGTATCTATGTCCACAGTAAAACGAGTCCCATATCGACATAACATGAAAGGTCGCTCAGCAAGGAAAGAGCCACTGCTCCAAAACCGCCATTAAAAAAAGTCAGACTGCGGTTTGCAACTGCACATGGGGACAAAGATTGTACTTTTTGGAGAAATGTCCTCTGGTCTGATGAAACAAAAATAGAACTGTTTGGCCATAATGACCATCGTTATGTTTGGAGGAAAAAGGGGGAGGCTTGCAAGCCGAAGAACATCATCCCAACCGTGAAGAATGGGGGTGGCAGCATCATGTTGTGGGGGTGCTTTGCTGCAGGAGGGACTGGTGCACTTCACAAAATAGATGGCATCATGAGGCAGGAACATTATGTGGATATATTGAAGCAACATCTCAAGACATCAGTCAGGAAGTTAAAGCTTGGTCACAAATGGGTCTTCCAAATGGACAATGACCCCAAGCATACTTCCAGGTTGTGGCAAAATGGCTTAAGGACAACAAAGTCAAGGTATTGGAGTGGCCATCACAAAGCCCTGACCTCAATCCTATCGAAAATGTGTGGGCAGAACTGAAAATGCGTGTGCGAGCAAGGAGGCCTACACACCTGACTTAGTTACACCAGCTCTGTCAGGAGGAATGGGACAAAATTCACCCAACTTATTGTGGGAATACAACACCTGTTGTGATCACGTAGCAGTTCAATAACAGAAACACCACCGACACCAGTTGTGATCACGTAGCAGTTCAGAAACACCACCGACACCAGTTGTGATCACGTAGCAGTTCAATAACAGAAACACCACCGACACCAGTTGTGACCACGTAGCAGTTCAATAACAGAAACACCACTGACACCAGTTGTGATCACGTAGCAGTTCAATAACAGAAACACCACCGACACCAGTTGTGACCACGTAGCAGTTCAATAACAGAAACACCACCGACACCAGTTGTGATCACGTAGCAGTTCAATAACAGAAACACCACCGACACCAGTTGTGACCACGTAGCAGTTCAATAACAGAAACACCACCGACACCTTTGTTGAGGTCTGTTTTACGAAGTGAAGTCAAGCAAAGTAAATTAAAGCAATATAACCTGACAGCCTATAGCAATCCACTGTGTAATTAGCTATGCTAATATTCCTATACGCATGTAAATGAATGCTGTCCTGTGCGAGAGGTGTGCAACCATTATAACTATGTCAATGTTCATTATGTTCAATACACTGGGTTCTGCGTCCCAAATGGCACCCTATTCCCTTATAGTGCATTATGTTTGACCAGAGCCCCGGTTAGCTTATCACTGCTCTGGTCAAAAGTAGTGCACTATAAGGGAATAGGGTGCCATTTGGGACCGTGCTGGGTCATGTAAGGTCATATTGAAAACATAAGGGATAATTTATCTAATGTCAGACGAGAGGTCTCTCTATTATTTCTCAGTTCATTTCAATCTGAATTGTTAGGAAATTGTCTGAGTTAACTAGATGAATATATGCAAATCGAGGGATCCATATTTTAGTAACCCATCTTGAACTGAGTTTCTCTCTTTTATTTTTAGTTCAGAAGGTGGATAGCTCGGAGGCATTTAAGATTTCACTTGAAAAGGGGATTCTTTTTATCACTTGGTTTATAATTGGTAGGAATGGGAATTTTCATAACTGTTCCTTCCTCTTTCATTTTGTCTTTCTCTACAGGTGACTACTGTGAAATCAACATTGATGAGTGTCTGTCAGGGCCGTGCAGACACAATAGCACGTGTTTGGACCTGGCCAATGGCTATGAATGTGTCTGTCTACCCGGCTTTACTGGTCAGTGTATCTAACTTACAGAATTTTAATTAATTAATGCATACTGAAGTAAACAAGCGTTGACAATATAACCTACTGAATATGAATCCTGTAGCTTTATCTTAGCAAACTATAGTAGGCTCTATTCCCTCTAATCTGCATTGCCATATTCATGCTCTACCATAGCCTCACTGGTAGATGCTTCCAGTTTTCACCAAGAAAATGATTCACACAGAAGTTTGTGTCCGTGGGCAGTATAGTCTACAAACAAAGATGTCTGTGGAGTTTGATTGATTTCCAGTGTACGTCTTCAACAACGTGCTGCTTTGGTACACTGGCAACTACTGTCTATGTTTTGAACTCTAGTGTTGCTAAGCAGCGGTGGAACAATAGAAATAGGTTCCTATGTGTGGAACACCTTAATGAAATAGATCTGCCAACCCCAGGGGAGAAGAGTGTGTAAAGTGATGTTTACATGCCTGTAGTCTGGACAAAGCACATCACACGTCGGCAGCGTCCCAAACGGCACCCTGTTCCCTACATAGTGCTGGACCCTGGTAGTGCAGCCATTGTTGTGTTCTCTGACTAACTGATGAGGAGTGAAGACAGAAGATACACAGTTAGTTACTGCTCCATGGTCTCATTAGATCCTGTTTCCTGTGTCCAACCGAAGAGATTATTAACTGTCCTGGGATGCGTCCCAAATGGCACCTTGATCCCTTCATAGTGCACTGCTTTTGGACCCATAGAACACTGGTGAAAAGTAGTGCACTTTATATGGAATAGGGTACCATTTGGGACGCAGACCTGCTACGAGTCTCACTGACCCCTAAAAGCATGACTTATTTATTTGTTTATGTTGTTTGTATCAAAGGCGCTGGGTGTGAGTTGGACATTGACGAGTGTGCCTCTTCTCCCTGCAAGAACGGAGCCACTTGCATTGACCAGCCTGGCAATTACCACTGTCAGTGTGTGGCTCCATTCAAAGGTAATGAACACTGAGAGGGACTGTGTGCGTGTGTGTGTGTGTGTGTGTGTGTGTGTGTGTGTGTGTGTGTGTGTGTGTGTGTGTGTGTGTGTGTGTGTGTGTGTGTGTCACTGTGTGCATGTGTCTTCATTTGAAAGGTAATGCACACTGAGGGAATGGGGACGATCACCAAAGTTAATTAACCTCCCTGAGCGTCCCTCTCTCACCTGCCTGAACTCATTCTGCTGCAGTCTATAGCAACATTAGTAAGGCTTCATTCTCTGGTTGTGGCGATGCTCGACAAAGAAGATGAAACCCATTGCTAATCTACCAGATGGTGTATCTATTTCTCATTATGTCTTAGTGCTGTATAGCCTTGGTCCCCACTAATGTGTTGTGTCTTAGTGCTGTATAGCCTTGGTCCCCACTAATGTATTATGTCTTAGTGCTGTATAGCCTTGGTCCCCACTAATGTGTTGTGTCTTAGTGCTGTATAGCCTTGGTCCCCACTAATGTGTTGTGTCTTAGTGCTGTATAGCCTTGGTCCCCACTAATGTGTTGTGTCTTAGTGCTGTATAGCCTTGGTCCCCACTAATGTGTTGTGTCTTAGTGCTGTATAGCCTTGGTCAACTAGTGCCCTATAAAAATCTGTTGAAGTTTTGACCAAATTCCATTTTGTTTGGTCTCAAAATCACACATTTTAATAGAACATCCAATTTTGTTGCTTTTCTATGTCCACAGCAATGCTTAAAGGATAATTTCACTATTTGATTTTGATGTAAATTACATGTTATAGAAGGTTACAGATACATATTTTTTTAGAATTTCACTTGTTTTTGAGAAACTTACCCCAACAGCAGTTGACTTCCTGAAGCTCATTCTGAAGGTTCAGATCCAGAACGTCCACTTTGCGGCTGAGCCGTTGTTGTTCCTAGATGTTTCCACTTCACGGCTGAGCCGTTGTTGTTCCTAGATGTTTCCACTTTGCGGCTGAGCCGTTGTTGTTCCTAGATGTTTCCACTTCACGGCTGAGCCGTTGTTGTTCCTAGAAGTTTCCACTTCACGGCTGAGCTGTTGTTGTTCCTAGATGTTTCCACTTCACGGCTGAGCCGTTGTTGCTCCTAGATGTTTCCACTTCGCGGCTGAGCCGTTGTTGTTCCTAGATGTTTCCACTTCACAGCTGAGCCGTTGTTGTTCCTAGATGTTTCCACTTCACGGCTGAGCCGTTGTTGTTCCTAGAAGTTTCCACTTCACGGCTGAGCCGTTGTTGTTCCTAGATGTTTCCACTTTGCGGCTGAGCCGTTGTTGTTCCTAGATGTTTCCACTTCACAGCTGAGCCGTTGTTGCTCCTAGATGTTTCCACTTCACGGCTGAGCCGTTGTTGCTCCTAGATGTTTCCACTTCACAGCTGAGCCGTTGTTGCTCCTAGATGTTTCCACTTCACAGCTGAGCCGTTGTTGTTCCTAGATGTTTCCACTTCACAGCTGAGCCGTTGTTGTTCCTAGATGTTTCCACTTCACAATAACAGCACATACAGTTGCCTGGGGCATCTCTAGCAGGGCAGAAAATGACGAACTGACTTGTTGGAAAAGAGGCATCCTATAACGGTGCCACATTGAAAGTCACTGAGCTCTTCAGTAAGGGCATTCTACTGCTAATGTTTGTCTATAGAGATTGCATAGCTGTGTGCTCGATTTTATACACCTGTCAGCAATGCATGTGGCTGAAATAGCTGAATCCACTCATTTGACGGGCTGTCTACTTACCTCTGGCCATGTAGTGTAGGTAGTGGTGCCATAGCAACAGGTGTGTGTGTGTGTGTGTGTGATGTATGGAAAAAGACAGTATCAATCTTGACAAAAGGCAATATTTTATTACCATGTCTCCTGTGGACAATACGCTACACACTCACTGACACTCCACACACACACACACACACACACACACACACACACACACACACACTCACTTCATTTGCTCACACACATATAACACGCACACTCACATACAATCATCATATATGCTGCTGCTACTCTGTTTATCATATATCCTGATGCCCAGTCACCTTACCCCTATACAGTACCAGTCAAAGGTTTGGACACACCTACTCATTCTAGGGTTTTTCTTTATTTTAACTATTTTCAACATTGTAGAATAATAGTGAAGACATCAAAACTATGAAATAACACATATGGAATCATGTAGCAACCAAAAAAGTGTTAAACAAATCAAAATATATTTTAGATTTTACATTCTTCAAATTAAACACCCTTGATGACGGCTTTGCACACGCTTGGCATTCTCTCAACCAGCTTCATGCGTTAGTCACCTGGAATGCATTTCAATTAACATGTGTGCCTTGTTAAAAATGTATTTGTGGAATTATTTTCCTTAATGCGTTTGAGCCAATCAGTTGTGTTGTGACAAGGTAGGGGAGGTATACAGAAGATATCCCTATTTGGTAATAACAGTTCAAATTATGGCAAGAACAGCTCAAATAAGCAAAGAGCAATGGACATTAGACTGGTGGAAATCTGTCCTTTGAGATTTTTTGTTCCAACCGCTGTTTCTTTATGAGATGCAGAGTAGGTGAACGGATGATCTTCGCATGTGTTGTTCCCACCATGAAGCATGGAGGAGGAGGTGTGATGGTGTGGGGGTGCTTTGCTTGTGACACTGTCAGTGATTTATTTAGAATTCAAGGCACACTTAACCAGCATGGCTACCTGTAACGGTCGTCGTATGAAGTAGACCAAGGCGCAGCGGGTTGAGTGCTCATTTTAACGTTTTATTTTAATAACTTGAACACTTAACAAAAATAACAAAACGGACAACAGCTAAACAGTTTTGCAGGCTAACCCTAGCAGTGCAAAAACAACTTCCCACAAGGGACATGTGAAAACAGGGCTACCTAAGTATGACTCCCAATCAGCAACAACGATGTACAGCTGTTCCTGATTGAGAGCCATACCAGGCCAACACAAAGAAATACACAACATGGACAGATCATAGAAATACAAAACATAGAACATAACCAAAAACCCCGGAATACTCTAAACAAACACCCCTCTACATAAACACATATCCCAACAAACCCCGAACCACATAAAACAAACACCCCCCTGCCACGTCCTGACCAAACTACAATAACAAATAACCCTTTTACTGGTCAGGACGTCACACTACAGCATTCTGCATCGATACATCAGCCCATCTAGTTTGCGCTTAGTGTTTGTCCTGTTTTTCAACAGGACAATGACCCAAAACACACCTCCAGGCTGTATAAGGGCTATTTGACCAAGGAGAGTGATGGAGTGCTGCATCAGATGACCTGGCCTCCACAATCCCCCAACCTCAACCCATTTGAGAGGGTTTGGGATGGGTTGGACCGCAGAGTGAAGGACAAGCAGCCAACAAGTGCTCAGCATATGTGGGAACACCTTCAAGACTATTGGAAAAGCATTCCAATCTAAAATATATTTTGATTTGTTTAACACTTTTTTGGTAACTATATGATTCCATATGTGTTATTTCATAGTTTTGATGTCTTCACTATTATCCTACAATGTAGAAATAGTAAACAAACAAAAAAACGTAGGTGTGTCCAAACTTTTGACTGGTACTGTACATATCTACCTCCAGTATCCCTGCACATAGGGCGGCGTGCAATTGGCCAGCGTCGTCAGGGAGGGTTTGGCCGGTGTAGGCCGTCATTATAAATAAGAATTTGTTCTTAACTGACTTGTCTAGTTAGAATTGTAAATGTGGTTTTGGAATTGACCCTGTATATAGCATACCTACTTTCTCATGTTCTTCTTATTTCCTGTGTGTTTTTGTTGTACCTTATTTGATGCGTACTTCATTGATATTGATTACTGCATTGTTGGGATAAAAGCTTGCAAGAAAGGCGTTTCCTTGTACTTGTGCATGTGACATTAAAAACTTGAGGCGTGCAACATTGACTTGAGTAGTTTGCTACTATTATGGAAATCAAACAGACATCCAAGTTGGCCGAATCCAGTTTTGATTACCATTTGTCTGGTGGCTGTGATTAAGGAGCAGGAACTCTCAGTGGGGTGTCGGCACCAGAGTGGGAACGTTTACTTGGTCCCTGTGCCCAAGAACACTAAGGTAACCTGCCTAAATGACTACCGACCCGTAGCACTCACGTCTGTAGCCATGAAATGCTTTGGAAGGCTGGTCATGGCTCACATCAATGCCATTATCCCAGAAACCCTAGACCCACTCCAATTTGCATACCATTGCTGCAATCTCTATTGCACTCCACACTGCCCTTTCACACCTGGACAAAAGGAACATGGCAGGTAGCCTAGTGGTTAGAACGTTCGGCCAGTAACCGAAAGGTTGCTGGATCGAATCCCCGAGCTGACAAGGTATAACAATCTGTCGTTCTGCCCCTGAACAAGGCAGTTAACCCCACTGTACCCTGGTAGACCGTCTTTGTAAATAAAAATTTGTTCATAACTGACTTGCCTAGTTAAATAAAGGTTAGAAAAATATAGATATATTTTTTAAAACACCTATGTGAGAATGCAGCTTATTTAACTAGGCAAGTCGTTGACTACAGCTCAGCATTCATCACCGTAGTGCCCTCGAAGCTAAGGATCCTTGGACTAAACACCTCCCTCTGCAACTGGATCCTGGACTTCCTGACGGGCCGCCCCCAGGTGGTAAGGGTAACAACACATCCGCCACGCTGATCCAAAACACGGGGGCCCCTCAGGGGTGCGTGCTTGGTCTCCTCCTGTACTCCCTGTTCACTCATAACTGCACAGCCAGGCATGACTCCAACACCACCATTAAGTTTTCTGATGACACAACAGCCTGATCACCGACAGCGATGAGACAGCCTATAGGGAGGTCAGAGATGGTGCAAGGACAACAACCTCTTCCTCAACGTGATCAAGACAAAGGAGATGATTGTGGACTACAGGAAAAGGACTGAGCACACCCCCATTCTCATCAACGGGCTGTAGTGTAGCAGGTTGAGAGCGTCAAGTTCCTTGGCGTCCACCAACAAACTAGCATGGTCCAAGCACACCAAGACAGTCGTGAAGAGGGCACGACAAGACCTATTCCCCCTCAGGAGACTGAGGGGATTTGGAGTGGGTCCTCGGATCCTCAAGGGGTTTTGCGGAAGCACCATCGAGAGCGTCCTGACAGGTTGCATCGCTGCCTGGTGTTGCGGTTGCACGGCTTCCAAGTCTAGGTCCAAGAGGCTTCTAAACAGCTTCTATCCCCGAGCCATATGACTCCTGAACAGCTATTCAAATGGCTACCCAGAATATTTGCACTGCCTCCCCCCCCTTCTATTCTGCTGCTATTCTCTATGCATAGTCACTTTAATAACTCTACGTACATGTACATATTACCTCAATTACCTCGTCACCGGTGCTCCTGCACATTGATTCTGTACAGGTACCCCTGTATATAGCCTCCACATTGACTCTGTACTGGTACCCCCTGTATATAGCCTCCACATTGACTCTGTACAGGTACCCCCTGTATATAGCCTCCACATTGACTCTGTACAGGTACCCCCTGTATATAGCCTCCACATTGACTCTGTACTGGTACCCCCTGTATATAGCCTCCACATTGACTCTGTACAGGTACCCCTGTATATAGCCTCCACATTGACTCTGTACAGGTACCCCCTGTGTATAGCCTCCACATTGACTCTGTACCGGTACCCCCCTGTATATAGCCTCCACATTGACTCTGTACCGGTACCCCCTGTATATAGCCTCCACATTGACTCTGTACAGGTACCCCCTGTATATAGCCTCCACATTGACTCTGTACAGGTACCCCCTGTATATAGCCTCCACATTGACTCTGTACCGGTACCCCCTGTATATAGCCCCGCTATTGTTATTTACTGCTGCTCTTTAATTATTTGTTATTCTTATCTCTTCCTTATTAAAACATTTTTTTTCTTAAAACTGCATTTTTGGTTAAGGGCTTGTAAGTAAGCATTTCACTGTTGTATTCGGCGCATGGGACAAATAAACTTTGGTAAAGGGCAGGAGTCAGAATCGTGACCGGTGTGCAGCTACAATCTCTGCCTTGGTTGGTCTTGAAACACTGGCTATGTTATTGGGAGTTGTATATAGGAGACTGGACCCTACACTGGGCCCTACAAATGCTATGGTCGACACTCCCATTGGAGTTGGCTATACAGCCCAAAGAGATCTGGGTCCAGGCTAAGGTTGCATAAAGCTGATAGCCCACAGCTTTGCCTCCTCAGCATACTATGATGAATCACTGGTCACTGACCTCTCAGTCTGTCCTGATCCTGCAGTAGAATCAGAAGCATGAACACAAGCCAGTGGGCAAAACTGCTTGATAACGACGTCATTATAACAGGATTACAACCAATTCTATTCTGGACACTTTCAGATTTCGTTATCAACAAATGCGGAGAAAAGTACAGTAAATGTAAAATGCACATAAAATCAACAGTGAAATGTTTGGATACAGTCTTGTGTCAGGTGAACTGTTGTCTTCAACTTTGGTCTAATCATTTTTCCATAATCTCCAAACTGTTTCCTTTCAATTGCTACCATGCTTATGCATATGCGTTTCATATTTCTCTACCGATTGCATTTAGCCCTATCCATATGGGCCAACTCCCACAAGGGTTAACCCTTTGCTCCAGGGTCGCCGTTGATAATGGCTGACCCTGGCCGTGACCCCACTCCTCTGCTTGGTTACATATCCTGTGTTTCTTTGAAAATATGTTTTATATACTGTAGCTAGTACTGGTCGTGACTTGTTCTATGCTTTCACCAGGGTTGAAGACGGAGTTCAGTGCCATGGTAGATGGCTCTATAGAATTACAGATTTTATAGGATCTTTGTGGATAGCTCAACACATTTTTCAACCCTCTAATGACATGTTTTATGCTTTCACCAAGTTTGAAAACTGAGACCTACTGAGATCAGTGCCATGGCAGATCTTTAAATATCTTTACCTCAAGCTGTTCCAGTTTTGTAATCATGCACTTTCTCCTGCCTTTAAAAAAAAAAAATCTTCTTGCAGAAATTATCAGAGGTAGGAAAGATAACTACTTGTTTTGATATGTCAAGCTTGCATGGAAATGATGCTCTTCCCAAAAATCTCTCTGTGTCCCAAATGGCACCGTATTACCTATTTAGTGCACTACCTATGGTTCCTGGTCAAAAGTAGTGCACTAAATAAGGAATATGGTGCCATTTTCGTGTTGTCATTTGTTCACACTGTTCATTGCTTGGCTCTGTCATGTTTTTTAACTGTCTTTGTTGAAAACACTTTGCCTTGTTCATGTGTTTTCTTATTTAAAATGTTTTCCAAGAGTGCGCTTTCATCAAAAAGTGTTTTGATACTGTGCTTTTGGCATGCTGGTTCTTCCAGCTAGCTATTATTTTAGGCCTGAGTGGAGTTTTCTGGCTTGTTATTCTGCTTCGTAGAGGTGATGTGTGCGTCTTCTTGTATGTCTATCTGTTGTGAAGTCAATATGAAACAGTTTAAAAGTCAAGAACTATCGGTCAAGCCAGCTTGTTTTGCTCTCGTGATAAAAATGTAACTTTCCTTGATTACATGATAACAACTAAACTTTCCCTCTGAGAAAACAGTCATGAGCATAGTGTTGCTACTATTCACATGATTGAAGAGGTGCATGATTGTGTCAATATCTTATAGTCTGTTTTATTGTTGTGAACAAGGAGTTTTGAAAGTGACTCCAAGATGTTCATACCAAATGGAACCCTATTCCATATATAGTGTACTACATAGGGGAGCAACAGTAGTGCACTACATAAGGAATAGGGTGCTATTTGAGATGCATCCTTAGTGCTAAACTGGATTTCACAATAAAAACACTTTTTTTTTTACCATTTCAGTAAAAACATGTTTATTAGGTAATTTACATATTTTCTCCTAAGAAATACTTCCATTATTCTCCAAAAAGTACATTTTTGCATTATATAGGTAATTATCCGATTTTCATGTACGTTTTTATTTCAGATATAGCATTGAAATGATCAGAAACCTTCAGTAGCATTTGAGATCTGTCATCACACCAGAGGGAGTTTGAGACGTTACTAAGCATTGGTACATATTAAATGTTAATGATTGACTAATTAGCAGTAAATGTATTAGCTCCCCATATTATCCAGTATACTGGCGCCATCATAAAGCAGACAGTCAGTGGTGTCAACCAGGGACATACAGTCTTTCATAGTCATTCCCCACGCCCTGTTCAGTTATGTATTGTTCATTTCATTAAAATATTTGAGACAAAATATCAAATATAATTTATTACACAGATGAGCTGAAATACGTTTGAGAATGTGTTTATTTTATGCACCAGGGAGCAATTGTGTACAACAATGAACTTCTATGTCTGTCTGACACTTTTTCTCTGTCTGCCTGTTTTCTGGCCTGCTGCTCTACTTTCTCTGTCTGACACTGTTTCTCTCTGTCTGTCTGCCTGTTTTCTGGCCTGCTGCTCTACCTTCTCTGTCTGACACTGTTTCTCTCTGTCTGCCTGTTTGCTGGCCTGCTGCTCTACCTTCTCTGTCTGACACTTTTTCTCTGTCTGCCTGTTTTCTGGCCTGCTGCTCTACCTTCTCTGTCTGACACTGTTTCTCTCTGTCTGCCTGTTTTCTGGTCTGCTGCTCTACCTTCTCTGTCTGACACTGTTTCTCTCTGTCTGCCTGTTTTCTGGCCTGCTGCTCTACCTTCTCTGTCTGACACCGGTTTCTCCAACTAGCTATCACAGTCTTGCGTCAGAATTAGACGTTCATCCATGTTTCTAAAAACATCAAATTTAGAAGTTGTTCCAAACATCAAAATACAATTTAAAAAAGTTTAGAAATTAACTCTAGAATCTTAAGATTAGACATGAACTCAGAATGGTTAAGGTAGGGTTCAGGTTTGGGATTGGCTTAAAACAGAAATATCTAAAATAACTTTCTATCACTGGATTTAAACATGCAACCTTTAGAAACAGAGGCAGATGCTAACCATTGATAAAGGTCAGTATCGCTGGACTTTCTATCACTGGATTCGAACATTCAACCTTTGGAACCATCCCCATCCACAACACTCTAGCAAAACCAAAGCCTACTTGAAGGTAACAGCACTCACTGTTGTCCCTAGTGGTCGGTTTCCATATCATCTCCCGACGTCCTCAGACATGGATGGACGTGGAATAGTGGCTTGTATGACAGGTGACCTGCCTGGTCTTCTCGCTCTTCTCTCTCTTCTTCTCTCTGCCTATTTGTTGTTGTCCGCTGCTCTTCCTACAGCATGTCGGAAGAAATAATGTCCATCTGAAAATGTTTCTCACTCGTCCTGTTTGCCTATTAATTATTGGGCTCTGCTCTTCCTACCGTACTAGAAGTAGGAACTGTGAGTTCTATGTCTGACTCTGTGTCTCTCCCTCCACCCCTGCTGGTTGCTGGGCCCTGCTCCTGCTACCTCCTCCTATAGGTAGGAACTGTGAGTTCCTCCCCTGTGAGGCCAACAACCCCTGTGAGAACGGTGCTGAGTGTGTAGAGGAACCTGATCAGGTCCGTTTCCCCCTGGGTTTCCGCTGTCGCTGTCGACGTGGCTTCACAGGCCCCCGCTGTGAGATCAACATGGATGAGTGCAGCTCAAACCCCTGCCTTCACGGCTTCTGCTACGATGGTGAGAGACACACACCACTGGTGTACCACACACCCCTACAGGGAGGGTGGGGGGCACGGGCTCTGGGGGCCCCTAACCCTTATTTATTTTTTGTGTTAGGGGCCCCCTGGAGGTCGGTTCCCCCTCCCCAGATAGCATATGAACAGGTAATAAGTCATGGCAAAATGTGTAGAATAGCAGGAAATTAGATTTTAAAAAATACAAAAATCTCTGTCTCATTACAAAATGTGTAGAATAGCATGATATGAGCTATAAAACTGCAATATTTTCTCTCTGCCCCATTGCAATACGACTAGAATCAGAAACTGCAGTAGAGAAGGGCGAGTAGCGACCCACATGTCACAAAGCAGCGAGAAGCATCAGCCCACATGTCACAAACACATTTAATAACCACTCAGAGACAGGCCCCAGCTAACACATCTAAAAACGTATCTCTCTCTATTTATCTCTCTCTCTCTTTATTTATCTCTCTCTCTCTCTCTATTTATCTCTCTCTCTCTCTCTCTATTTATCTCTCTCTCTCTCTCTATTTATCTCTCTCTCTCTCTATTTATTTCTCTCTCTCTATTTATCTCTCTCGCTCTTTATTTATCTCTTTCTCTCTATTTATCTCTCTCTCTCTATTTATCTCTCTCTATTTATCTCTCTATTTCTATTTCTCTCTCTATTTCTCTCTCTCTATTTCTCTCTCTCTATTTCTCTCTCTCTCTCTCTCTCTCTCTCTCTCTCTCTCTCTATTTATCTCTCTCTCTATTTATCGCTCTCTCTCTATTTATCTCTCTCGCTCTCTCTCTATTTATCTCTCTCTCTATTTATCTCTCTCTCTCTCTATTTATCTCTCTCTCCCTCTGTCTGTATGTTTCTCTATTTATCACTCTCTCCCTCTGTCTGTATGTCTCTCTCTCCCTCTGTCTGTATGTCTCTCTCTCCCTCTATTTATCGGTCTCTCCCTCTCTCTCTATGTATCTCTCTCTCTGTCTGTATGTTTCTCTCCTCCCTCTCTCTCACCCCACCCCTACTCCTACCTTGTGCATCACAGTTGGTTTAGCTCACTTGCTTTCTGACAGGTACTGTTCCAGTGGGTCACCACCACTGTGACTAATAAGGACCGTTATGAGACTGGAGTTATTCCATCTGATGGTAATGACTGCATCCCAAATGGCACCCTGTTCCCTATAGAGTCCACTGCTTTTGACCATGGCACATGTACCCTATTTCCTTATGTAGTGCACTACTTTTGACCAGGGCAAGTATCCGGGGCACTGCAGTGGTCACCATCTGAGTTCTGTAACCTAACCACTGAGAGACCATCTGATGAGTTCTGTAACCTAACCACTGAGAGACCATCTGATGAGTTCTGTAACCTAACCACTGAGAGACCAGCTGATGAGGTCTGTAACCTAACCACTGAGAGATCATCTGATGAGTTCTGTAACCTAACCACTGAGAGACTATCTGATGAGCTCTGTAACCTAACCACTGAGAGACCATCTGATGAGTTCTGTAACCTAACCACTGAGAGACCATCTGATGAGTTCTGTAACCTAACCACTGAGAGACCATCTGAGTTCTGTAACCTAACCACTGAGAGACTATCTGAGTTCTGTAACCTAACCACTGAAAGACTATCTGATGAGTTCTGTAACCTAACCACTGAGAGACCATCTGATGAGTTCTGTAACCTAACCACAGAGACCATCTGATGAGTTCTGTAACCTAACCACTGAGAGACCATCTGATAAGTTCTCTAACCTAACCACTGAAAGACTATCTGAGTTCTGTAACCTAACCACTGAGAGACCATCTGATGAGTTCTGTAACCTAACCACTGAGAGACCATCAATTATTCATCAATGCTGTGTCCTAATTTGAATAATGGATGATACATTTCAGACTTAATACAATCAAAGAAATCTCACCACACACTCACACACACACACACAGTCAAATCCCCAAGGCAGAATGTTGTTTTTCCTTCTCTGGCTGGCTGGCGATTAATCCAATAAGGCTTCTATGTATTCCATCTCCAACAAAAATGATGAAACAACTCCTAGATCAAATGAACAGTGTGGGTTAAGGATCAGAGATGACCAAAGTGATAAAGGATGAAACAACTCCTAGATCAAATGAACAGTGTAGTAAGGATCAGAGATGACCAAAGTGATAAATGATGGAAGCTGTGTTATTTCTCTAAAGAAATGTGCTTTGAAGTCATTGTCAAAAACAGATATTTGGCTTTTGTTCATAACATGTCAACATATGATTGGTTAAAATGTGTATTATATGAGGTTATTACGTTGCTACACACGTCGATGCAATATGTCCGTCATGTAACTAGCAGCTCTCAGGAGACATGGAGCACACCGGGAAACACATTTACAATATTGGGAGTGACAGAAGCTTTATGAACTGTGATCCTTATGAACTGGGATCCATTTTCCATTAGTTGACGTGGCTTCACATTCTTTTCTGTCGGTTTAGATCTCTGCCCACACACTGTTGAAATCATCTCTTTCACAGTATAGTACATAAAGAAACACAAAAAAACAAGATATGTAGGTCAAGTTTATTCTCCATATGTATTAACCACATTGGGGCGGCAGGTAGCATGGTGGTTAGAGCGTTGAGCCAGTAACCGAATGGTTGTTAGATCGAATCCCCGAGCTGACAAGGTAAAAATCTGTCGTTCTGCCCCTGAACAAGGCACTGTTCCTAGGCCGTCATTGTAAATAAGAATTTGTTCTTACTGACTTGCCTAGTTAAATAAATAAAAAAATACAGAGGACATTTAATAGCAAGCTCTTATTTAACGTGAAAAAATTATCACACTGCTCTGAAAACTCATCAAACTATTCCTGAGATATTTGCCTTTTAGAAATAATCTGAATATCAAACTTACAAAAAATGCTAATTACGCAAATACACACTTACCATAAAATGTGCTAATGGAGATGGTAGCCATTTTGAAGAACCAGAAAGAATAAATGATCAATGATATCATTGAAAAGTCCAGGGCCCGGTTTCCCAATAGCGATGGAACTTAGGCTTCCGAGTGTTTTAACGATGCATCGTTCCTACAACGGCCAAAGATGCAATATTAGTTTACCAAAACATGAAGAAGAAGGAACGTTCGCTAAGTGCACTGTTGAGGCTTGTGTCGATACTGATAGGATCAAAAGAAAGGAAACACTGGTCTCGGATCAGCTTTCTCCATTCAAATCTTACCTTAACATTAGAATTATTCTACAATGCTGACAACGGATCAGCTCCTAGATAGATATTATCACCTATAGCTGCAAATATTCAGGCGGCTTATTTTAATGCTTACTCTATAATAATGCACTAAAGATTTGGCACATCATTATGCTACACATCAAGGAATATGTTGAGACACATTACAGACAGGAGCCTACAAGGAGTAAAATATAATGCTCAAAAAAATAAAGGGAACACTAAGATAACACATCCTAGATCTGAATGAATGAAATAATCTTATTAAATACTTTTTTCTTTACATAGTTGAATGTGCTGACAACAAAATCACACAAAAATAATCAATGGAAATCCAATTTATCAACCCATGGAGGTCTGGATTTGGAGTCACACTCAAAATTAAAGTGGAAAACCACACTACAAGCTGATCCAACTTTGATGTAATGTCCTTAAAACAAGTCAAAATGAGGCTCAGTAGTGTGTGTGGCCTCCACGTGCCTGTATGACCTCCCTACAACGCCTGGGCATGCTCCTGATGAGGTGGCGCATGGTCTCCTGAGGGATCTCCTCCCAGATCTGGACTAAAGCATCCGCCAACTCCTGGACAGTCTGTGGTGCAACGTGGCATTGGTGGATGGAGCGAGACATGATGTCCCAGATGTGCTCAATTGGATTCAGGTCTGGGGAACGGGCGGGCCAGTCCATAGCATCAATGCCTTCCTCTTGCAGGAACTGCTGACACACTCCAGCCACATGAGGTCTAGCATTGTCTTGCATTAGGAGGAACCCAGGGCCAACCGCACCAGCATATGGTCTCACAAGGGGTCTGAGGATCTCATCTCGGTACCTAATGGCAGCCAGGCTACCTCTGGCGAGCACATGGAGGGCTGTGCAGCCCCCCAAAGAAATGCCACCCCACACCATGACTGACCCACCGCCAAACTGGTCATGCTGGAGGATGTTGCAGGCAGCAGAACATTCTCCACGGCATCTTCAGACTCTGTCACGTCTGTCACGTGCTCAGTGTGAACCTGCTTTCATCTGTGAAGAGCACAGGGCGCCAGTGGCGAATTTGCCGATCGTGGTGTTCTCTGGCAAATGCCAAACGTCCTGCACGGTGTTGGGCTGTAAGCACAACCCCCACCTGTGGACGTCGGGCCCTCATACCACCCTCATGGAGTCTGTTTCTGACCGTTTGAGCAGACACATGCACATTTGTGGCCTGCTGGAGGTCATTTTGCAGGGCTCTGGCAGTGCTCCTCCTGCTCCTCCTTGCACAAAGGCGGAGGTAGCGGTCCTGCTGCTGGGTTGTTGCCTTCCTACGGCCTCCTCCACATCTCCTGATGTACTGGCCTGTCTCCTGGTAGCGCCTCCATGCTCTGGACACTACGCTGACAGACACAGCAAACCTTCTTGCCACAACTCGCATTGATGTGCCATCCTGGATGAGCTGCACTACCTGAGCCACTTGTGTGGGTTGTAGACTCCGTCTCATGCTACCACTAGAGTGAAAGCACCGCCAGCATTCAAAAGTGACCAAAACATCAGCCAGGAAGCATAAGAACTGAGAAGTGGTCTGTGGTCACCACCTGCCGAACCACTCCTTTATTGGGGGTGTCTTGCTAATTGCCTATAATTTCCACCTGTTGTCTATTCCATTTGCACAACAGCATGTGAAATTGATTGTCAATCAGTGTTGCTTCCTAAGTGGACAGTTTGATTTCACAGAAGTGTGATTGACTTGGAGTTAGTTACATTGTGTTGTTTAAGTGTTCTCTTTATTTTTTTGAGCAGTGTATAACTAAATTGATTGAACATTAAATGTATTTCAATATTATTGAAATAGACCTGGTGTTGCATGTTTCGTCACAAAATATTTTTGAAGGTTCGTTTTGGACTAGTGCCCAACTGAGCATTCTACTCAATGCATCGTCAATGAGATCTGATATAGATTTACAACATTGCCATCTGTCTAAAGTAAATTTTACGACGTGATAATGCTGGCAAGTTGTTTGACTACTTTAGCAATGTCATCGTATTTCCAGGCACTATAGCCTCCATCCAGAATGGCTGGCCTTATCACCACCTTAGTGAACCACTATGATGTCGCAAATACAGGGCGGCTTGACAGCGGGAGGGCAACAAAAAAACATCTAAGGACGCTCTTAGCTGTTCTCTAGGTGGTCTGAATAAGACGTTAGATTACGAGTGTTTTCAAGTGCGACGTTACGAAGGTTCTAACGATGAACTTAAACTTAAGATACTTTTGGGAAGCCCCGGGCCCAGAATATTCTCTTAAAACTTCTTTGGGATCGATCTCCCTTCCACGGGACGGTTGAGCTAACGTAGACTAATGCGATTAACATGAGGTTGTAAGTAACAAGAACATTTCCCAGGACATAGACGTATTTGATATTGGGAGAAAGCTTACATTCTTGTTAATCTAACTGCACACAATTTACAGTAGCTATTACAGTGAAATAATACCATGCTATTGTTTGAGGAGAGTGCACAGTTTTGAACATGAAAAGTTATTAATAAACAAATTAGGCACATTTGGGCGGTCTTGATAAAGATTTTTAACAGAAATGCAGTTGTTCATTGGATCAGTCTAAAACTTTGCACATACACTGCTGCCATCTAGTGGCCAACATTTAAATTGCAGCTGGGCTGGAATAATACATTATGGCCTTTCTCTTGCATTTCAAAGATGATGGTACAAAAAAAATACAAAAGAATGTTTGGTTTTTCCTTTGTATTATCTTTTACCAGATCTATTGTGTTATATTCTCCTACATTCTTTTCACATTTCCACAAACTTCAAAGTGTTTCCTTTCAAATGGTACCAATAGTATGCATATCCTTGTTTCAGGGCCTGAGTTACAGGCAATTAGATTTGGGTATGTCATTTTAGGTGAAAATTGAAAAAAAGGGGCGGATCCTTAGGACCTAACACAGTGGCATGTATGGCCTTAGAGATACGGACCAAAAACAACTTCATTGCTGGGTCTCAGGAGGATATCATAGCATTAAAAACAGTATTCAAAAGTTGTAATATAGATGACAGCAAGATTGTCAGAAGTCATACGTCCCAAATGGCACCCTGTTCCCTATATAATGCACACATTTGACTAGAGCCCTATGGGCCCTGGTCAAAAGAAGTGTACTAAATAGGGAATAGGGTGTAATTTGGGAAGCAATCAGGGTTTTCTCCTGGGTACTTAATGTAAACAACGTTAAAACCCCCTGGAGGCTGTATGGCGTCAGCATGCTTCAGGTCGGCTAGGCCAACTGAACGAGTGTGCTCGCGTACTCCTTTAAAAGACCTTCGCTTGAATAACAAGAAAAAAGCAGCAATAGTGCTGTTTGTTCATTTTGAGACGCCGTTGCCAGTAGTCACTTCCACAAAATTGTTGAAGATAACTCAAGAATTCTGTCATTAATTTGATGTTGATGTTTTTGCCTAGGAGATCTTAGTCAGGCAATTTTACATCTAGCTAAGATGTTTGGTGCAAATTTCTCAATGAAAAAATTTACATAAAAACGAGTCATCTCTTGTCGAATGACAACAAAGACTTTATTGAAGAATTCCTGCTGTTGACTAATCACTGAAGGGTTGTAGACTTTGGTTACCGACTTCGGCTTGCCTCCAAAAAAGCATGTAGTCTGCCTGAACAGCCGAAAAAAATAATCATCCAAAACGAACAAAAACGTCAGACAATGTAATCATAATATATGCATGAACTCTTCCAAACTGTTTCGGCTGGGAAGGATGCGGATGCCTTTAGTTGGGGGCAGTTGGCTTGAGCGGTCCTGAGAGCCTGAGAGTAGAGGGGGCCGGGTGGCTGGTGGTGTCCCTCCAGGCTCACAGGCTGGCCTTCAAGACCTGGAGCTCAGCTACACCGACCAAACATGGAGTCACCAGGGAGAGTAGAGCTCCTCACAATCCCATCCACCCTGTCCCATCCACCCAGTCCCATCCACCCAGTCCCATCCACCCAGCCCCATCCACCAGGCTCTAGCCACCCAGCCCCATCCACCCAGCCCCATCCATCCACCCAGCCCGAACCACCCAGCCCGAGCCACCTAGCCCCATCCACCCTGTCCCATCCACCCTGTCCCACCCACCAGGCCCTAGCCACCTAGCCCCATCCACCCTGTCCCATCCACCCTGTCCCATCCACCAGGCCCTAGCCACCTAGCCCCATCCACCCTGTCCCATCCACCCAGCCCCATCCACCCTGTCCCATCCACCCAGCCCCATCCACCAGGCTCTAGCCACCCAGCCCCATCCACCCAGCCCGAACCACCCAGCCTGAGCCACCTAGCCCAATCCACCCTGTCCCATCCACCCTGTCCCATCCACCAGGCCCTAGCCACCCTGTCCCATCCACCCTGTCCCATCCACCAGGCCCTAGCCACCTAGCCCCATCCACCCTGTCCCATCCACCCTGTCCCATCCACCAGGCTCTAGCCACCTAGCCCCATCCACCCTGTCCCATCCACCCTGTCCCATCCACCAGGCCCTAGCCACCTAGCCCCATCCACCCTGTCCCATCTACCCAGCCCCATCCACCAGGCTCTAGCCACCCAGCCCCATCCACCCAGCCCCATCCACCCTGTCCCATCCACCCAGCCCCATCTACCCAGCCCCATCCACCAGGCTCTAGCCACCCAGCCCCATCCACCTAGCCCCATCCACCCTGTCCCATCTACCCAGCCCCATCTACCAGGCACTAGCCACCTAGCCCCATCCACCCTGTCCCATCCACCAGGCTCTAGCCACCCAGCCCCATCCACCCAGCCCCATCCACCCAGCCCGAACCACCCAGCCCCATCCACCCAGCTATTCACCAGAGATAGCAGAGGTCTGTACAACTACAGCCATCAGGGATAGCTCTGCATAGTCCTAGTTCCAGCCATCCAGTGCCAGCCACCCAGCCCCATACACCTAGCCCCAATCACCCAGCCCCATCTACCTAGCTCAGTCACCTAACCCCAGCCACGCAGCCCCATCTACCCAGCCCCAGTCACACAGCCCCAGTCACCCAGCCCCATGTACCTAGCCCCAGTGACCTAGCCTCATATACCTAGTCCCAGTCACCCAGCCCCATGTACCTAGCCCCAGTGACCTAGCCTCATATACCTAGTCCCAGTCACCCAGCCTCATATACCTAGCCCCAGCCACCCAGGCTCATATACCTAGCCCCAGCCACCCAGCCTCATATACCTAGTCCCAGTCACCCAGCCTCATATACCTAGCCCCAGTCACCCAGCCTCATATACCTAGCCCCAGTCACCCAGCCTCATATACCTAGCCCCAGTCACCCAGCCTCATATACCTAGCCCCAGTCACCCAGCCCCAGTCACCCGGCCCCAGCCACCTAGCCCCAGTCACCCAGCCTCATATACCTAGCCCCAGTCACCCAGCCTCATATAGCTAGCCCCAGTCACCCAGCCTCATATACCTAGCCCCAGCCACCCAGACTCATATACCAAGCCCCAGTCACCCAGCCTCATATAGCTAACCCCAGTCACCCAGCCTCATATACCAAGCCCCAGTCACCCAGCCTCATATACCTAGCCCCAGCCACCAAGCCTCATATACCTAGCCCCAGTCACCAAGCCTCATATACCTAGCCCCAGCCACCCAGCCTCATATACCTAGTCCCAGTCACCCAGCCTCATATACCTAGTCCCAGTCACCCAGCCTCATATACCTAGTCCCAGTCACCCAGCCTCATATACCTAGCCCCAGTCACCCAGCCTCATATACCTAGCCCCAGTCACCCAGCCTCATATACCTAGCCCCAGTCACCCAGCCTCATATACCTAGCCCCAGTCACCCAGCCCCAGTCACCCGGCCCCAGCCACCTAGCCCCAGTCACCCAGCCTCATATACCTAGCCCCAGTCACCCAGCCCCAGTCACCCGGCCCCAGCCACCTAGCCCCAGTCACCCAGACTCATATACCTAGCCCCAATCACCCAGCCTCATATAGCTATCCCCAGTCACCCAGCCTCATATACCTAGCCCCATTCACCCAGACTCATATACCAAGCCCCAGTCACCCAGCCTCATATAGCTAGCCCCAGTCACCCAGCCTCATATACCAAGCCCCAGTCACCCAGCCTCATATACCTAGCCCCAGCCACCAAGCCTCATATACCTAGCCCCAGTCACCAAGCCTCATATACCTAGCCCCAGTCACCAAGCCTCATATACCTAGCCCCAGTCACCCAGACTCATATACCTAGCCCCAGTCACCCAGACTCATATACCTAGCCCCAGTCACCCAGCCTCATATACCTAGCCCCAGTCACCCAGCCTCATATACCTAGCCCCAGTCACCCTGCCTCATATACCTAGCCCCAGTCACTCAGACTCATATACCTAGCCCCAGTCACCCAGCCTCATATACCTAGCCCCAGTCACCCAGCCTCATATACCTAGCCCCAGTCACCCAGCCTCATATACCTAGCCCCAGTCACCCAGCCTCATATACCTAGCCCCAGTCACCCAGCCCCAGCCACCCAGCCTCATATAGCTAGCCCCAGTCACCCAGCCTCATATAGCTAGCCCCAGTCACCCAGCCCCAGCCAACTAGCCCCATCAGCTGGGATGAGTAATGCCACTGCCACCCATGACCTAAAGCATTTAATGAGAGTAATAGCAGCTACACACACCAAAGACAGAGTGACAGCATAGATTACATGGTAAATCTTTGGGATAATGAAGGACCCATGGCTACGGGTTGTAATAAATTCACTCCCCTGGAAGAACCGTCGCAATTACCCCTGTCACTGACTGTGTACTACTATTGTGGTGGTCTCTGTCCCAAATGGCATTCTATTCTCTACGTAGTGCACTATTTCTGACCACAGCCCTATGGGTGCCATTTGGGAGGCAAACTTGGTTAGAAAAGGAGATGGCGATGAATCTCTCTTTAACATCATCAATGATTAATAAAGAGAAAATAAGAAATAGGAATTGGATTATTAGCCCTGGGAGATTCTGATTTCTGACATGGTGCACAGAAATCGACACATTTGTAACAGTTCGTTCTATCTCACACTTCCCTTTTCCGTCCGTTTACTATGTTGGCTTCACTAGAGAGAGAGAGAGAGAGAGAGAGAGAGAGGAGAGAGAGAGAGAGAGAGAGAGAGAGAGAGAGAGAGAGAGAGAGAGAGAGAGAGAGAGAGAGAGAGAGATGAGAGAGAGAGAGAGGAGAGAGAGAGAGAGAGAGAGAGAGAGAGAGAGAGAGAGAGAGAGAGAGAGAGAGAGAGAGAGAGAGAGAGAGAGAGAGAGAGAGAGAGAGAGAGAGAGAGAGAGAGAGAGAGAGAGAGAGAGGAGAGAGAGGAGAGAGAGAGAGAGAGAGAGAGAGAGAGAGAGAGAGAGAGAGAGAGGAGAGAGAGAGAGAGAGAGGAGAGAGAGAGAGAGAGAGAGAGAGAGAGAGAGAGAGAGAGAGAGAGAATAAAGGGTGAATAGGTAGAGCGGTAGAGAAATAAAGGGTGAATAGGTAGAGAAAGAGGGTGAATAGGTAGAGAGAGGTAGAGAAAGAGGGTGAATAGGTAGAGAGAGGTAGAGAAAGAGGGTGAATAGGTAGAGAGAGGTAGAGAAAGAGGGTGAATAGGTAGAGAGAGGTAGAGAAAGAGGGTGAATAGGTAGAGAGAGGTAGAGAAAGAGGGTGAATAGGTAGAGAGAGGTAGAGAAAGAGGGTGAATAGGTAGAGAGAGGTAGAGAAAGAGGGTGAACAGGTAGAGAGAGGTAGAGAAAGAAATGGTGAATAGGTAGAGAAAGAGAGGGTGAATAGGTAGAGGTAGAGAAAGAGGGTGAATAAGTAGAGGTAGAGAAAGAGAGGGTGAATAGGTAGAGAGAGGTAGAGAAAGAGGGTGAACAGGTAGAGAGAGGTAGAGAAAGAAATGGTGAATAGGTAGAGAAAGAGAGGGTGAATAGGTAGAGGTAGAGAAAGAGGGTGAATAAGTAGAGGTAGAGAAAGAGAGGGTGAATAGGTAGAGAGAGGTAGAGAAAGAGGGTGAACAGGTAGAGAGAGGTAGAGAAAGAAATGGTGAATAGGTAGAGAAAGAGAGGGTGAATAGGTAGAGGTAGAGATAGAGAGGGTGAATAGGTAGAGAGAGGTAGAGAAAGAGAGGGTGAATAGGAAGAGAGAGGTAGAGAAAGAGAGGGTGAATAGGTAGAGGTAGAGATAGAGAGGGTGAATAGGTAGAGAGAGGTAGAGAAAGAGAGGGTGAATAGGAAGAGAGAGGTAGAGAAAGAAATGGTGAATAGGTAGAGAAAGAGAGGGTGAATAGGTAGAGGTAGAGATAGAGAGGGTGAATAGGTAGAGAGAGGTAGAGAAAGAGAGGGTGAATAGGAAGAGAGAGGTAGAGAAAGAAATGGTGAATAGGTAGAGAAAGAGAGGGTGAATAGGTAGAGGTGAGAAATGTACTATCAAATCCATCCATAGTACATTGTAAGTTATACCTAATTGACATATTTCTCTCCTTTTAGTGGTAGATGGGTTCTACTGCCTGTGCAACCCTGGCTATGCTGGTGTGAGATGTGATCAAGACATAGATGACTGTGCCAGCAACATGTGCAGCAACAACTCAACCTGCAGAGACCTCCACTTGGTGAGTTTGATTTGGGGTAAAAGGCTAGGAAGGATACAACGTTATCCCGACATGCCTCGTTCATGTCCATATCAAACAATATCAATATGGTATTGAATTATCAATATTGTTGCCCACCACTAATAGAAATCAACAATTCAAAAGGGTGAAACAACACTTATTTCCAATGTGGTCCTTGAAGTGGATTAAGTCATATATTACATGCTCAGGCAAATATGAGGTGACAAAGCAGATTTGTTTTAATAAGGGGCAGGGGGGTAGATAATGGAGAGTAGGGGGTCCAGCACACAGCCCTGGGGAACACCCTGTAGAACTGGAATGGACTCTTAGTTGTGGCCAGTGAGGTAGTTTCCAAGTTTCTATGTATGCTTATTTCATATTATGGTATGTCTTTGGTTTTGTAACACTTGGGAACAATCCACATCTATTACTGTGTGTGTCAGCCATCACATCTTCATTTACATAGTCTAACATTATGCTACATCCTGTTTCTCTGTGTGTCAGCCATCACATCTTCATTTACATAGTCTAACATTATGCTACATCCTGTTTCTCTGTGTGTCAGCCATCACATCTTCATTTACATAGTCTAACATTATGCTACATTCTGTTTCTCTGTGTGTCAGCCATCACATCTTCATTTACATAGTCTAACATTATGCTACATCCTGTTTCTCTGTGTGTCAGCAATCACATCTTCATTTACATAGTCTAACATTATGCTACATCCTGTTTCTCTGTGTGTCAGCCATCACATCTTCATTTACATAGTCTAAAATTATGCTACATCCTGTTTCTCTGTGTGTCAGCCATCACATCTTCATTTACATAGTCTAACATTATGCTACATCCTGTTTCTCTGTGTGTCAGCCATCACATCTTCATTTACATAGTCTAACATTATGCTACATCCTGTTTCTCTGTGTGTCAGCCATCACATCTTCATTTACATAGTCTAACATTATGCTACATCTACATGTTTCTCTTTTCCTCTCCTCTCGGCCATTTCTCTTCTCCATCTCTACCGTAAGCCCTGTCGTTTGCCCTTTCCCTCTCTCCCTTGTTCATCTGATATTTATCTTCACACACTTTCTTTTCACATTTTATTCTCTCTCTCTCTCACTCTGTTCTCTCTGTTCTCTCTCGCTCTAGCCTTTCTCCTCCTGTTTGTTCTCCTGTCTCTGTTCTCTATTTTCTCTCTCTCTCTCTGTTCTCTCTCTCTCTCTTGCTCTGTTCTCTGTTCTCTCTCCTGTAGCCTTTCTCCTCCTGTTTGTTCTCTGTTCTCTCTTTGTTCTCTCTGTTCTCTCTCTGTTCTCTCTCTGTTCTCTCTCTCTTCTCTCTCTCTCTCTTCTAGCCTTTCTCCTCCTGTTTGTTCTCTGTTCTCTCTTTGTTCTCTCTGTTTTCTCTCTATTCTCTCTCTGTTCTCTCTCTCTTCTCTCTCTCTCTCTTCTAGCCTTTCTCCTCCTGTTTGTTCTCCTCTTTCTCTGTTCTCTGTTCTCGCTCTCTAGGCTTTCTCCTCCTGTTTGTTCTCTGTTCTCTCTTTGTTCTCTCTGTTCTCTCTCTGTTCTCTCTCTCTCTCCTTTAGCCTTTCTCCTCCTGTTTGTTCTCCATTCTCTCTCTGTTCTATCTCTGTTCTCTCTCTCTCTGTTCTCTCTGTTCTCTCTCTCTGTTCTCTCTCTCTCCTGGCTCCCCTCCTCATTCGCTCCCCTCTGTCTTTGCTCCCATCTTCCTTCTCTCCCCTCATGCTTTTCAAGCTACATGAGGTACAACACACACACACACACACACACACACACACACACACACAGACCCCCCCCCCCCCCCCCCCCCACACACACACACACACACCCCACACATCCCACACAAACACACACACACTTACAGCCCTCCCTCCTCTCTCTAAATGAATAAACAAGGTGTTAGGATTCATACACTCCAGACTCCAGACTCAGAACTGTAGGGTAGAAAATAGGATACCATTTATTTCTGTTGAATAATGCAAAACTCTGTTCTAGCTGGTTAAAATGGAGACGGGGACAGGGAGGAATCCATTTATTTCACCAGTGGTGGAGCAGAACGGCTTTAAATGAAAGATTTCCACTTAGTAGTGGAGTTTGCGAACGTTTTATAAATCCTCTCATAAGAATGTGAAGTATTTATGTTTAGTGTAATCACTATGGTCTATGTGCAGAGTGAGATGATTTGTCTGATGTGCTAAGCATTTCAATTTCCACTGCCAAGGATTTCTGCCATTTGTACTCTACTGTTATCCCTGTAGCATGTATCTCTTTGAATCCCGTTGTTAATTCTTGGAATGTATCCATTACAAGTGGATATGTCCCGTACAACACACACTCCATGTTGCCTAGCTTCTATGAGAATATTAAGACGCATCATGTCTTGATTAGATGTAAAAAGTAAGCCATCAAAGATGCATGAACTGTGCAGCATGTTTAACAACACTCCATGATGATCAAACAGTAGACCAGGCACTTGACTGTTTAATAACACTCCATGATGATCAAACAGTAGACCAGGCACTTGACTGTTTAACAACACTCCATGATGATCAAACAGTAGACCAGGCACTTGACTGTTTAACAACACTCCATGATGATCAAACAGTAGACCAGGCACTTGACTGTTTAATAACACTCCATGATGATCAAACAGTAGACCAGGCACTTGACTGTTTAATAACACTCCATGATGATCAAACAGTAGACCAGGCCCTTGACTGTTTAACAACACTCCATGATGATCAAACAGTAGACCAGGCCCTTGACTGTTTAACAACACTCCATGATGATCAAACAGTAGACCAGGCACTTGACTGTTTAACAACACTCCATGATGATCAAACAGTAGACCAGGCACTTGACTGTTTAACAACACTCCATGATGATCAAACAGTAGACCAGGCACTTGACTGTTTAATAACACTCCATGATGATCAAACAGTAGACCAGGCACTTGACTGTTTAACAACACTCCATGATGATCAAACAGTAGACCAGGCACTTGACTGTTTAATAACACTCCATGATGATCAAACAGTAAACCAGGCACTTGACTGTTTAACAACACTCCATGATGATCAAACAGTAGACCAGGCACTTGACTGTTTAACAACACTCCATGATGATCAAACAGTAGACCAGGCCCTTGACTGTTTAACAACACTCCATGGTGATCAAACAGTAGACCAGGCACTTGACTGTTTAACAACACTCCATGATGATCAAACAGTAGACCAGGCACTTGACTGTTTAACAACACTCCATGATGATCAAACAGTAGACCAGGCACTTGACTGTTTAATAACACTCCATGATGATCAAACAGTAGACCAGGCCCTTGACTGTTTAACAACACTCCATGATGATCAAACAGTAGACCAGGCCCTTGACTGTTTAACAACACTCCATGATGATCAAACAGTAGACCAGGCACTTGACTGTTTAACAACACTCCATGATGATCAAACAGTAGACCAGGCACTTGACTGTTTAACAACACTCCATGATGATCAAACAGTAGACCAGGTACTTGACTGTTTAATAACACTCCATGATGATCAAACAGTAGACCAGGCACTTGACTGTTTAACAACACTCCATGATGATCAAACAGTAGACCAGGCACTTGACTGTTTAATAACACTCCATGATGATCAAACAGTAAACCAGGCACTTGACTGTTTAACAACACTCCATGATGATCAAACAGTAGACCAGGCACTTGACTGTTTAACAACACTCCATGATGATCAAACAGTAGACCAGGCCCTTGACTGTTTAACAACACTCCATGGTGATCAAACAGTAGACCAGGCACTTGACTGTTTAACAACACTCCATGATGATCAAACAGTAGACCAGGCACTTGACTGTTTAACAACACTCCATGATGATCAAACAGTAGACCAGGCACTTGACTGTTTAATAACACTCCATGATGATCAAACAGTAGACCAGGCACTTGACTGTTTAACAACACTCCATGATGATCAAACAGTAGACCAGGCACTTGACTGTTTAATAACACTCCATGATGATCAAACAGTAGACCAGGCACTTGACTGTTTAATAACACTCCATGGTGATCAAACTGTAGACCAGGCACTTGACTGTTTAACAACACTCCATTATGATCAAACAGTAGACCAGGCACTTGACTGTTTAATAACACTCCATGATGATCAAACAGTAGACCAGGCACTTGACTGTTTAATAACACTCCATGATGATCAAACAGTAGACCAGGCACTTGACTGTTTAATAACACTCCATGATGATCAAACAGTAGACCAGGCCCTTGACTGTTTAACAACACTCCATGATGATCAAACAGTAGACCAGGCACTTGACTGTTTAACAACACTCCATGATGATCAAACAGTAGACCAGGCACTTGACTGTTTAACAACACTCCATGGTGATCAAACAGACCAGGCACTTGACTGTTTAACAACACTCCATGATGATCAAACAGTAGACCAGGCACTTGACTGTTTAACAACACTCTATGATGATCAAACAGTAGACCAGGCCCTTGACTGTTTAATAACACTCCATGATGATCAAACAGTAGACCAGGCCCTTGACTGTTTAATAACACTCCATGGTGATCAAACAGTAGACCAGGCACTTGACTGTTTAACAACACTCCATGGTGATCAAACAGTAGACCAGGCACTTGACTGTTTAACAACACTCCATGATGATCAAACAGTAGACCAGGCACTTGACTGTTTAACAACACTCCATGATGATCAAACAGTAGACCAGGTACTTGACTGTTTAACAACACTCCATGATGATCAAACAGTAGACCAGGCACTTGACTGTTTAACAACACTCCATGATGATCAAACAGTAGACCAGGCACTTGACTGTTTATCAACACTCCATGATGATCAAACAGTAGACCAGGCACTTGACTGCATGGTTGAAGAGGTTATTGTCATCCTGTATGAAGAAGATTGCTGACTGATTAACTGTGTGTTCCAAATGACATCATTGTCCCTATATAGTGTACTACTTTTGACCAGGGCCCATAGGGCACCCTATTCCCTACATAGTGCCCTACTTTTGACCAGGGCCCATGGGGCACCCTGTTCCCTATGTAGTACCCTACATTTGACCAGGGCCCATGGGGCACCCTATTCCCTATGTAGTGCCCTATGGGCCCTGGTCAGAAGCTGTTGCTCTGGATAGGAGTGTCTGCTAAATGACTAAAATGTAAATGTAAATTTGGGAAGCGACCACTGTGTTAGTTATTACCTGTTTGATGTGATGCAAATCATCTTCTTCTGTTTTGTCACTGTGTTGGCGTTTATGGAAATGAACATTGTTAATGATACACCTGTGTAAGAAGCAGCGAGGCCCCCATGGGGCCCCTTCTGTAGATGTTGTTTGGTAACATTGTTTGTTGCTGTTGCAGTAATGATCTAATATTTTATTACATTAGCATGGCTGACACACACACACACACATTTTCATGCGTAAGCACGTACACACACACGCGAGCAGACACACACACACAACTGATTACTGTACATTTTGTGTTAATTAATTTTGAAAGAATTGATGTTGTTGGATGTATTGGAGTTTGGATGGATTTAGAGGCAGAGGCCATTACTGTTGAAGGAATCATTTAGGATCCATTACTGTTGAAGGAATCCTTTAGGATCTATTACTGATGAAGGAATCCTTTAGGATCTATTACTGATGAAGGAATCCTTTAGGATCCATTACCAGTGAAGGAATCCTTTAGGATCTATTACTGATGAAGGAATCCTTTAGGATCCATTACCAGTGAAGGAATCCTTTAGGAACCGTTACTGATGAAGGAATCCTTTAGGAACCGTTACTGATGAAGGAATCCTTTAGGAACCGTTACTGATGAAGGAATCCTTTAGGATCCGTTACTGATGAAGGAATCCTTTAGGATCCATTACTGGTGAAGGAATCCTTTAGGCTCCAATACTGGTGAATTAATCCTTTAGGATCTGTTACTGGTGAAGGAATCCTTTGTATTGTTTTTGCTCTGAACTTCATGTCACTGTATCCTTGATCCACCTATCAAAGCTCCTCAGCTATTTCAATTTTAATGCATTTGTATGTTTTTGTATAGACATCTTTTCAAGGTTTTGGTTCATAACCTTGCTGGTAAAACAGCTGAAACACTGACAATACAGCTTGGTTTTGCAATAGTGTACATCTAGAAGACAATACAATATCACAACATGTCAATGTGAAGGACAAGGTGACAGTTCCACTGACTTGAAGTTAATGAAAGATAAGATATTCCCAGTCTTGGTCACAGTGTTATTGTGTTCCTGGTTCAGCAGTCGTGTTTCCTGTCTTTTCCCCATTCTTCCTCTCATTATTCAGATAGAGACAGCCAGGAACTGGAACCCACTTCACACCTTGATAACGTCCTAAATGGCACCCTATTCCCTACATAGTGCACTATTTCTGACCAGGGCGTAGTGCACTATGTAGGATATAGGGTGTTATTTCTGCCGTAGCCCTTGTTTACCATTGCAGTTGTTCTAGCTCCCTCTATGCAAAAAAGTGTCCCACAGAGCATCAGTATCTTATTAGGGATAATTGCATCTCCATGAAGGTGATTTCAAAGGAAAAATGTGATTATTAGATTTGTCCCAAATTATACCCTATTCCCAATATAGGGAACTACTTTTGACCAGAGCCCTATGGTAGAGCCATATAAGTAGTGCTTTGTGAAGGGAGTACGGTGCTATTTTGTAGCCTATATTCTCCATAGCCCGAGGTCAGGAATTGGTGTCTCCCGAAGGCATCTCATTTATCATGAGATGACTGTTAGATTTTCTATTTTTCCTCCTATCCTTCTCTAATGAATAGGGCCCTGCAGTGTCCTACCCTCCTCTAATGAATAGGGCCCTGCAGTGTCCTACCCTCCTCCTAATGAATAGGGCCCTGCAGTGTCCTACCCTCCTCTAATGAATAGGGCCCTGCAGTGTCCTACCCTCCTCTTATGAATAGGGCCCTGCAGTGTCCTACCCTCCTCTAATGAATAGGGCCCTGCAGTGTCCTACCCTCCTCTAATAAATAGGGCCCTGCAGTGTCCTACCCTCCTCTTATGAATAGGGCCCTGCAGTGTCCTACCTCCTCTTATGAATAGGGCCCTGCAGTGTCCTACCTCCTCCTATGAATAGGGCCCTGCAGTGTCCTACCTCCTCCTATGAATAGGGCCCTGCAGTGTCCTACCTCCTCTTATGAATAGGGCCCTGCAGTGTCCTACCCCCTCTTATGAATAGGGCCCTGCAGTGTCCTACCTCCTCTTATGAATAGGTGCCTGCTGTGTCCTACCTCCTCCTATGAATAGGGGCCTGCAGTGTCCTACCCTCCTCTTATGAATAGGTGCCTGCAGTGTCCTACCCTCCTCTTATGAATAGGTGCCTGCAGTGTCCTACCCTCCTCTTATGAATAGGGGCCTGCAGTGTCCTACCCCCTCTTATGAATAGGGCCCTGCAGTGTCCTACCCCCTCTTTTGAGTAGGGTACCTGCTGTGTCCTACCTCCTCTTATGAATTGGGGCCTGCAGTGTACAAATTATATCAGACAAAGTTGAACAGCTCCCCTCCAGTGTATGAAATGCAAATTAGCAGGTGTTCAAACAGCAGCAAGCACAACACACACACACACACACACACACACACACATTCACTCAAACACGCAAGCGCGCATGCACACACACACACACACACACGAACACACACCGGACCTTAGACATACACAGGACGTTGGCTGGCATTGAAGAATTCTGTATACCCCTTGACAGTTTGACCCCCTTCGTTTTGTATGCAAAGAGGATTGTGTTAAATTAAACCTGCCTGATCCTGGCCAGAAAACTAATAGACAACAACCCATTCATCTCCTACACCCTGATTAATTATCATAATGAAGATTTTAATGACCAACTGGAGGACAAGTAGTCCACAGACTTTAACGAAGAGAAAACAACTCAAGTTGTCCAGTGACTTAATACAAAGAGTATAAGAAGATAAGAACTCAAGCAGTCCAGTGACTTAATACAAAGACTATAAGAAGATAAGAACTCAAGCAGTCCAGGGACTTAATACAAAGAGTATAAGAAGATAAGAACTCAAGCAGTCCAGTGACCTAATACAAAGAGTATAAGAATATAAGAACTCAAGCAGTCCAGTGACTTAATACTAAGAAGATAAGAACTCAAGCAGTCCAGTGACTTAATACAAAGACTATAAGAAGATAAGAACTCAAGCAGTCCAGGGACTTAATACAAAGAGTATAAGAAGATAAGAACTCAAGCAGTCCAGTGACCTAATACAAAGAGTATAAGAATATAAGAACTCAAGCAGTCCAGTGACTTAATACTAAGAAGATAAGAACTCAAGCAGTCCAGTGACTTTATACAAAGAGTATAAGAAGATAAGAACTCAAGCAGTCCAGTCACTTAATACTAAGAAGATAGGAACTCAAACAGTCCAGTGACTTTATACAAAGAGTATAAGAAAATAAGAACTCAAGAAGTCCAGTGACTTAATACAAAGAGTATAAGAAGATAAGAACTCAAGCAGTCCAGTGACCTAATACAAAGAGTATAAGAAGATAAGAACTCAAGCAGTCCAGTGACTTAATACTAAGAAGATAAGGACTCAAGCAGTCCAGTGACTTAAAACCTGTTGGGGATAGGGGGCAGTATTTGCACGGCTGGATAAAAAACGTACCCGATTTAATCTGGTTACTACTCCTGCCCAGAAACTAGAATATGCATATAAATATTAGCTTTGGATAGAAAACAACCTAAAGTTTCTAAAACTGTTTAAATGGTGTCTGTGAGTATAACAGAACTCATATGGCAGGCAAAAACCTGAGAAGATTCCAAACAGGAAGTACCCTCTCTGACCATTCCTTGGGCTTCTTGGCTCTGTTTATTGAACATTTAGGATCTTTGCTGTAACGTGACACTTCCTACGGCTCCCATAGGCTCTCAGAACCCGGGAAAAAGCTGAATGATGTCATTCCAGCCGCTGGCTGAAAAACTTTAGCGCATTTGGATGGTGGTCGATCAGAGGGCCATCAGACTGAGGCTCGTGCACGAGGGGATCCCATGCTTTTATTTTCTCTCTCTTTGTACTAAAAAACAATTTCCCGGTTGGAATATTATCGCTTTTTTACGAGAAAAAATGGCATAAAAATTGATTTTAAACAGCGGTTGACATGCTTCGAAGTACGGTAATGGAATATTTAGAATTTTTTCGTCACGAAATGCGTCGTGCTCGTCACCCTTCTTCACCATTCGGATAGTGTCTTGAATGCACGAACAAAACAGAGGATATTTGAACATAACTATGGATTATTTTGAACCAAACCAACATTTGTTATTGAAGTAGAAGTCCTGGGAGTGCATTCTGACGAAGACAGCAAAGGTAATAACATTTTTCTTATAGTAAATCTGACTTTGGTCAGGGCTAAACTTGGTCGGTGTCTAAATGGCTAGCCCTGTGATGCCGGGCTATCTACTGAGAATATTGCAAAATGTGCTTTCACCGAAAAGCTATTTTAAAATCGGACATAGCGAGTGCATAGAGGAGTTCTGTATCTATAATTCTTCAAATAATTGTTATGTTTTTTGTGAACGTTTATCGTGAGTAATTTAGTAAATTCACCGGAAGTTTGCGGGGGGTATGCTAGTTCTGAACGTCACATGCTAATGTAAAAAGCTGGTTTTTGATATAAATATGAACTTGATTGAACAAAACATGCATGTATTGTAAAACATAATGTCCTAGGGTTGTCATCTGATGAAGATCATCAAAGGTTAGTGCTGCATTTAGCTGTCTTCTGGGTTTATGTGACATTATATGCTAGCTTGAAAAATGGGTGTCTGATTATTTCTGGCTGGGTACTCTGCTGACATAATCTAATGTTTTGCTTTCGTTGTAAAGCCTTTTTGAAATCAGACAGTGTGGTTAGATTAACAAGAGTCTTGTCTTTAAAATGGTGTAAAATAGTCATATGTTTGAGAAATTGAAGTAATAGCATTTCTAAGGTATTTGAATAACGCGCCACAGGATTCAAATGGCTGTTGAGTAGGTGGGACGATTTCGTCCCGCCGACCCTAGAGAGGTTAATACAAAGAGTATAAGAAGATAAGAACTCAAGCAGTCCAGTCACTTTAAGTTGATTAAAAAAAAGACAACTCACGCAGAACACTAACTTGAGCGTAGAGTACGGTGAGTACATAGAGTACGGTGAGCACGCGGAGTACGGGGAGTACAGTGAGTACGGGGAGTACGTGGTGTACGTGGTGTACAGGGAGTACGTGGAGTACAGGGAGTACAGGGAGTACGGGGAGTACGTGGTGTACGGGGAGTACGTGGTGTACGGGGAGTACAGTGAGTACAGGGAGTACAGTGAGTACGGGGAGTACGTGGTGTATGGAAAGGACAGTGAGTACACATTGGTGCGGCTGGCTTCCGGGTTGGATGTGCATTGTGTCAAGAAGCAGTGCGGCTTGGTTGGGTTGTGTTTCGGAGGACGCATGGCTCTCGACCTTCGCCTCTCCCGAGTCCGTATGGGAGTTGCAGCGATGAGACAGGACTGTAACTACTACCAATTGGATACCACGAAATTGGGGAGAAAAAAAGGGGTAAAATATATATTTTTTTTAATTAAAAAAAAGTTATTTTAAATGGGCCTTCGCTCAGAAGAAATAGCCCTCTTGTTATTTTTTAATTCAAATTCAAATGAAGATTATTGATGAAATGAATTACTCGACTCGTGTAGCACCAGGCGCTGTTCACCTCCTATTGATTGCCTGCGGTTGCAGCAAAACATTTCAGCATCTAAAAAAAAATGGTCCACTGCCTGCTTTATTAGTTGACTGTCTCCTGCATCCTCTCTTCTCATTGATTAAGTTAAAATGTAACTTTTGCATTATTTAGGTAGGGACACTTCCTTCTTCAGACATTGCATTTGGGAATTTTTGCATATCAGGTCCAAGATAAAACATAATTTTTTTTTGAATGAACAAAAATATTCATAATTAATTTGAAGGGCTTTGAGGGGCCCAATAATATTGCTGGCGGGCCAGATTTGGCCCACGGGCCGCCATTTGGGGAACCCTGACATAGAGCCATGACATCAAGTAGCTCATGCAAGCAGTAGAATCAGATTTTAAAAACAGATAAACATACACTTTTGGAACAGTGTGGGGAGTGTGAAGAGACACACACACACACACAGGCGCATACACACACACACACACACACACACACACGATCACATATGCACAATACACACACGTACACATGTTTTTTGCCTTGTAGATATGTGGTAGTAGAGTAGTGGCCTGAGGGCATACACTTAATGTGTTGTGAAAAGTGTTATGAAATGCAATATAATGTTTTCCTAATTGTATATAACTGCTTTAATTTAGCTAGACTCCAGGAAGAGTAGCTGCTGCCTTGGCAGTGACTAATGGGGATCCATAATAAATACAAATACAATACAAATATGAATAGAAAGTATTAAAAAAAATTGCCCTATCCCCAAAAATAGTTTACATTAATATAATTATTTTAAGAAACGCACAATGCCCTGTATGTATAATTTGACTCATAATATACACTGTTTGTACAAAACATTAGGAACACCTTTCTAATATCGAGTTGCAACCCCTTTTCCCCTCAGTACAGCCTCCAATGCTTCCCACAGTTGTGTCAAGTTGGCTGGATGTCCTTTGGGTGGTGGACCATTCTTTATACACAGGGCAAACTGTTGAGCGTGAAAACCCAGCAGCGTTGCAGTTCTTGACACACTCAAACCGGTGTGCCTAACACCTACTACCATACTCCACTCAAAGGCACTTGCATATTTTATCTTGCCCATTCACCCTCTGAATGGTATACATACACAATCCATGTTTCAATTATCTCAAAGCTTAAAAATCCTTCTGTAATCTGTCTGCTCCTCTTCATCTACACTGATTGAAGTGGATTTAACAGGTGACATCAATAAGGGGTCATATCTTTCACCTGAATTCACCTGGTCAGTCTATGTCATGGAAAGAGCAGGTGTTCCTAATGTTTTATACACTCAGTGTATACAGAAGTAACAGATGCTAACAAAGTTATACCTTGAAAAGCAGGCCCTGAACATTTTAAAAGAGGTGGGTGGTGTTTGGAATATACAGTAGTGGAAATTCCAAGTCAACCATGACTATTCCACAGATTAAAGCTACAATCTGCGATAAACGCAACATGCAACAATTTCAAAGATTTCACTGAGTTACAGTTCATTTAAGGATATCAGTAAATTGCAATAAATTCATTAGGCCATAATTTATGGATTTCCCATGACTGGGAATACAGGTATGCATCTGTTGGACACATATACCTTAAAAAAAGTAGGGGTGTGGATCAGAAAAGAAGTCAGTATCTGGTCTGCCCATCATTTGCCTCATACAGCGTGACACATCTCCTTCACATAGAGTTGATCAGGCTGTTGATTGTGGCCTGTGGAATCTTGTCCCAATCCTCTTCAATGGCTGTGCAAAGTTGCTGGATATTGGTGGGAACTGGAACACTCTGTCGTACACCTCGATCCAGAGCATTGAAAACATGCTCAACAGGTGACATGTCTGGTGAGTATGCAGGCCATGGAAGAAGTGGGACATTTTCAGCCTCCAGGAATTGTGTACAGATCCTTGCGACATGGGGCTGTGTATTATCATGCTGAAACATGAGGCGATGGATGAATGGCACGACAATGGACCTCAGGATCTCGCCACAGTATCTCTGTGCATTCAAATTGAAATCGATAAAGTGCAATTGTGTTAGTTGTTCGTAGCTTATGCCTGCCCCTTACCATTACCCCACCGCCACCATGGGGCACTCTGTTCACAACATTGACATCAGTCTGCCATCTGCCCGGTACAGTTGAAACCGGTATTCATCCATGAAGAGCACACTTTTCCAGCGTGCCAGTGGCCATCGAAGGTGAGCATTTGTCCACTGAGGTCAGTTATGATGCCGAAGTTCTGTCAGGTCAAGACCTTGGTGAGGACGACGAGCACGTAGATGAGCTTCCTTGAGATGGTTTCTGACCATTTGTGCAGAAATTTTTTGGTTGTGCAAACCCACAGTTTCATCAGCTGTCCGGGTGGCTGGTCTCAGACGATGTGGAGGTCCTGGGCTGGCGTGGTTACTCAGGGTCTGCGGTTATGAGACCGGGTTGGATGTACTGCCAAATTCTCTAAAACGACGTTGGAGGCGGCTTATGGTAGAGAAATGAATATTTAATTATCTGGCAACAGCTCTGGTGGACATTCCTGCAGTCAGTATGCCAATTGCGCGCTCCCTCAAAACTTGAGACATCTGTGGCATTGTGTTGTGTGCCAAAACTGCAAATTTTTGTTTATTGTTCCCAGAAAAAGGTGCACCTGTGCAATGATCATGCTGTTTAATCAGCTTCTTGATATGCCACACCTGTCAGGTGGATTCATTGTCTTGGCAAAGGAGAAATGCTCAGTAAAATGTTTTGAGAAATTAACGTTTTGTGCATATGGAAAATGTCTGGGATCTTTTATTTCAACTCATGAAACGTGGGACCAACACTTTATGTTGCGTTTATATTTTGTTCTGTATGCATTTCCCCAGCCCCATCCCTCAGCTGTTTACCAAAACCCAAAACAAGTGGTGGGGCTAATTATTTTCCTTAAGAACAAATGCTAGATTGTAGCTTCAAACAAATTTCCCAGGAGAGGTCTTTTTGGCTGAGTGGGACATTGTAGTATAACATT
Organism: Salmo trutta; assembly: GCF_901001165.1. NCBI lineage: Eukaryota > Metazoa > Chordata > Actinopteri > Salmoniformes > Salmonidae > Salmo > Salmo trutta. The sequence goes on along the minus strand of NC_042961.1, from coordinate 2,924,997 downwards.
CTTAAGTATTCATATGAATATAATTGAACGCTGCATTTGGTAACAACGGTATCATGATATTACTCAACGTGTGGGAGGTTTAACTTGGGTACCATATTGGGAGAAAAAAAACTATTGACGTTAAGCTCATTCAGTGAAACATTTGCTGGCAGCGGTGGGATAATATTATGTGTAGCTGTGGCAGGTTTTTAGGTAGAAAACACTACAACTATGTTTTCTTTACATAGTTGGCCTGTTGAACCAGGAAGAGGAGTGGTCGAGGGCAACAGGTGTACTTACTGTATTGGGTAATGCAATCTGTGCCTGGAGGTCCTGAGCAGATTTTTTTACATTTTAGTAATTTAGCAGACGCTCTTATCCAGAGCGACTTACAGTAGTGAATGCATACATTTCATTCCATGCCTTTTTTTTGTACTGGCCCCCTGTGGGAATCGAACCCACAACCCTGGCGTTGCACACAACATGATGGCTTTCTCTTCTACCTGATAATAATTGCACCCACCTGATGTCCCAGGTCTAAATCAAATCAAATGTATTTATAAAGACCTTTTTACATCAGCAGATGTCACAACGTGCTATACAGAAACCCAGCCTAAAATCCCAAACAGCAAGCAATGCAGATGTAGAAGCACGGTGGCTAGGAAAAACTCCTTAGAAAGGTAGGAACCTAGAAAGAAACCTAGAGAGGAACCAGGCTCTGAGGGGTGCCCAGTCCTCTTCTGGCTGTGACGGGTGGAGATTATAAGAGTACATGGCCATTAATTCCAGATCGTTCTTCAAGATGTTCAAATGTTCATAGATGACCAGCAGGGTGAAATAATAATCACAGTGGTTGTAGAGGGTGTAACAGGTCAGCACCTCAGGAGTAAAGTAAATGTCAGTTGGCTTTTCATAGCCGATCATTCAGAGGTTGAAACAGCAGGTGTAGGAGAAAAGGGAGGGAAAGAGAGAGGTGAAAACAGCAGGTCCGGGACAAGGTAGCACATCCGGTGAACAGGTCAGGGTCCCATAGCTGCAGGCAGAGCAGTTGAAACTGGATCAGCAGTACGACCTGGTGGACTGGGGACAGCCAGGAGTCTTCAGACCAGGTAGTTCTGAGGCATGGTCCCAGGGCTCAGGTCCTCCGAGATGGAGGGAGAGAGAGACAGATGAGGGAGAGAGAGATGGGGGGGAGAAATGGGAGAATTGGTGGGAGCATACTTAAGTTCACACAGGACACCAGATAAGACAGGAGAATTACACCAGATAAGACAGGAGAATTACACCAGAGTGGACAGATGGACCCTAGACCCCCGGCACATAGACTATTGCACCCAATTTGCCAAAGCACAGCCCCAACACCACTAGAGGGATATCAACAGACCACCAGCTTACTACCCTGAGACAAGGCTGAGTATCGCCCACGAAGTTCTCCTCCACCGCATGAGCCAGAGAGGGCTGCAAAACCGGACAGAAAGATCACATCAGTGACTCAACCCACTAAAGATCACGTCAACCCGTGACGCTCCCCTCCTAGTGATGTAATAGGGTCAGAGGCAGAGAATCCCAGTGGAGAGAGGGGAGCCGGCCAGGCAGAGGCAGCATGGGCGGTTCGTCGCTCCAGTGCCTTGCCGTTCACCTTCCCACTTCTGGGCCAGACTACACTCAATCAGTGTAGTCTTCAGTAAAGACTTTTAAAGGCAGACCATTCCATTAAAATGGAGCTCTATAGTAGAAAGCCCTGCCACCAGCTATTTGCTTTGAAATTCTAAAGAGAATAAGGAAGCCTGCGTCTTGTGACCATAGCGTGTGTGTACGGCAGGACCAAATCGGAGAGATAGATAGGAGCAAGCCCATGTAATGCTTTGTGGGTTAGCAGTAAAACCTTGAAATCAGCTCCGGCCTTAACAGTAAGCCAGTGAGGCTAGCACTGGAGTAATATGATCACATATGTATCAGTCCCTAATAAGAGGGGAAGAATGAAAATCAGCAGTGGAACTCGAACTGGATCCCTATTATTTTGTGACATCATCACTGTACCATTTCACTTTCTGTATTCCAGACTTACGAGTGCCTCTGTGTCCCTGGATGGGAGGGCGAGTTCTGCCAACAGGAAATAGACGAGTGTTCATCACAGCCGTGCAAAAACAATGCCACCTGTACTGACCTCCTCAACAGCTACCAGTAGGTACCACAGTAAGGTTGTGTCTGATTCAGACCATAGGGCAAAGCTACAGGTAGGTACCACTGTAGGGTTGTGCCTGATTCAGACCATAGGACAAAGCTACAGGTTGGTACCACGGTAAGGTTGTGTCTGGTTCAGACCATAGGACAAAGCTACAGGTAGGTACCACGGTAAGGTTGTGTCTGGTTCAGAACATAGGACAAAGCTACAGGTAGGTACCACGGTAAGGTTGTGTCTGGTTCAGAACATAAGACAAAGGTACAGGTAAGTACCACGGTAAGGTTGTGTCTGGTTCCGGCCTGGTTACAGATCCCCAAAATGAAAATAACAATTTGAAAATATCATTTCAGAGCTAGTACAGTGTGGGTCCACATTATAGTGTTAATCAGACAGTACAGTGTGGGTCCACATTAGAGTGTAATCAGACAGTACAGTGTGGGTCCACCCTATAGTGTTAATCAGACAGTACAGTGTGGGTCCACATTATAGTGTAATCAGACAGTACAGTGTGGGTCCACATTATAGTGTAATCAGACAGTACAGTGTGGGTCCACCCTATAGTGTTAATCAGACAGTACAGTGTGGGTCCACATTATAGTGTTAATCAGACAGTACAGTGTGGGTCCACATTATAGTGTAATCAGACAGTACAGTGTGGGTCCACCCTATAGTGTTAATCAGACAGTACAGTGTGGGTCCACATTATAGTGTTAATCAGACAGTACAGTGTGGGTCCACCCTATAGTGTTAAACAGACAGTACAGTGTGGGTCCACATTATAGTGTTAATCAGACAGTACAGTGTGGATCCACCCTATAGTGTTAAACAGACAGTACAGTGTGGGTCCACATTATAGTGTTAAACAGACAGTACAGTGTGGATTCACCCTATAGTGTTAAACAGACAGTACAGTGTGGGTCCACATTATAGTGTTAAACAGACAGTACAGTGTGGATCCACCCTATAGTGTTAAACAGACAGTACAGTGTGGGTCCACCCTATAGTGTTAATCAGACAGTACAGTGTGGATCCACCCTATAGTGTTAAACAGACAGTACAGTGTGGGTCCACCCTATAGTGTTAATCAGACAGTACAGTGTGGATCCACCCTATAGTGTTAAACAGACAGTACAGTGTGGGTCCACCCTATAGTGTTAAACAGACAGTACAGTGTGGGTCCACCCTATAGTGTTAAACAGACAGTACAGTGTGGGTCCACCCTATAGTGTTAAACAGACAGTACAGTGTGGATCCACCCTATAGTGTTAAACAGACAGTACAGTGTGGGTCCACCCTATAGTGTTAAACAGACAGTACAGTGTGGGTCCACATTATAGTGTTAATCAGACATAGTCAGTGTCATTGCATCAGTCTACTCAGTCACATAATAAGTGCAAGGACGCCTTGCTCAGATAGCCTGGGGTGGTCTAGCTGGTATGTCCCCTGCCTCCAGCTCTTGAATCCAGCCCACTATCCTTTCCTATCTTTCCTCTCACTCGCTCTATCTAAGAAAATATGAAAAATATCAGAGTTTAGGAGGAAAATGCTTAGATAGTGATTATATTTTCTACCTAGCTAACAGCATCAGCAATAATGAACTGCAGATGGCAGGTCAAACTAATGAATCAATCAATGGCTCGCAGCATGAAGGGTTTCTGGGGATCTGTGAGTCATCGGGAGGGAAAACGGCTGTATTTACTCTACCTAATGTGTCTTCACACTGGGGGAGAGAGAGAGCGATGGAGGAGGAGGGGGAGGATGGAGAGACTGAGCGAGATAGGGGGAGGAGAGAGAGAGAGAGGAGGGGGAGGAGAGAGAGACAGAGAGGATGAGAGAGAGATAGAGGAGGGGGAAGATGGAGAAAGAGATGGGGGAGGATGGAGAGAGAGAGAGAGTGAGGATGGAGGGAGAGGGAGAGAGAATGTGAGGATGGAGGAGAGAGGGAGAGAGGAGGATGTGGGGGAGGAGAGAGAGAATGTGAGGATGGAGGGAGAGGGAGAGGAGGGGGAGGAGAGAGAGAGAACTTAACACAGGACACCACGTGAGAGAGAGGATGGAGGGAAATAACATGTTGTTAGTTAAATCATTAACACACATCATTTATTTTGTAGAAACCATCCCCAACCCTTTGTATTATATGTGAATATCAATACCAACCAGAGCTCCCCTTTCCTATCTGTTCCTCCTTACCACTATGTTGCTAGTTACATCATAAACACATAGGCATATCATTTATTTTTAAAGAAACTATCTCCAACCTTTGTATCGAGAACATCAATACCAACCCTAACTCCTCCTGTCTCCCCAGGTGTCTGTGCCCGCAGGGCTGGGCAGGTGTGGACTGCTCTGAGGATGTGGATGAGTGTGACTCTGGGCCCTGTCTTAACGGAGCTCAGTGTCAGGAGTCACCCCTACCTGGGGAGTTCAGCTGCACCTGCCCCCCCTTCTTCAGTGGGCCCTTATGCAACATGCCCTTTGACCCCTGTGACTCTGCCCACGATCCCTGCCTGCACAATGCCACCTGCCTGACTCGTTCTGATGGAACAGCAGCCTGCAGATGCCGACCCGGTGAGCTACTATTAGTTCCTGTGGTGTAGTCCAGTGAGCTACTATTAGTTCCTGTGGTGTAGTCCAGTGAACTACTATTGGTTCCTGTGGTGTAGTCCAGTGAACTAATATTAGTTCCTGGGGTGTAGTCCAGTGAACTACTATTAGTTCCTGTGGTGTAGTCCAGTGAACTACTATTAGTTCCTGTGGTGTAGTGTAGTGAGCTATTAGTTCCTGGGGTGTAGTCCAGTGAACTACTATTAGTTCCTGTGGTGTAGTGTAGTGAGCTATTAGTTCCTGGGGTGTAGTCCAGTGAACTACTATTAGTTCCTGTGGTGTAGTCCAGTGAACTACTATTAGTTTCTGTGGTGTAGTGTAGTGAGCTATTAGTTCCTGGGGTGTAGTCCAGTGAACTACTATTAGTTCCTGTGGTGTAGTCCAGTGAGCTGCTAGTTCCTGTGGTGTAGTGTAGTGAGCTATTAGTTCCTGTGGTGTAGTCCAGTGAGCTGCTAGTTCCTGCGGTGTAGTCCAGTGAGCTGCTAGTTCCTGTGGTGTAGTCCAGTGAGCTACTATTAGTTCCTGTGGTGTAGTCCTTTGAGCTACTATTAGTTCATGTGGTGTAGACCACTGAGCTACTATTAGTTAATGTGGTGTAGACCACTGAGCTACTATTAGTTAATGTGGTGTAGACCACTGAGCTACTATTAGTTAATGTGGTGTAGACCACTGAGCTACTATTAGTTAATGTGGTGTAGACCACTGAGCTACTATTAGTTCATGTGGTGTAGACCAGTGAGCTACTATTAGTTCATGTGGTGTAGACCACTGAGCTACTATTAGTTCATGTGGTGTAGACCACTGAGCTACTATTAGTTCATGTGGTGTAGACCACTGAGCTACTATTAGTTAATGTGGTGTAGACCAGTGAGCTACTATTAGTTAATGTGGTGTAGACCACTGAGCTACTATTAGTTAATGTGGTGTAGACCAGTGAGCTACTATTAGTTAATGTGGTGTAGACCAGTGAGCTACTATTAGTTAATGTGGTGTAGACCACTGAGCTACTATTAGTTAATGTGGTGTAGACCAGTGAGCTATTCATTTCTGTAGTGTAGACCAGTGAGCTACTATTAGTTCATGTGGTGTAGACCAGTGAGCTACTATTAGTTAATGTGGTGTAGACCAGTGAGCTATTCATTTCTGTAGTGTAGACCAGTGAGCTACTATTAGTTAATGTGGTGTAGACCAGTGAGCTACTATTAGTTAATGTGGTGTAGACCACTGAGCTACTATTAGTTAATGTGGTGTAGACCAGTGAGCTATTCATTTCTGTAGTGTAGACCAGTGAGCTACTATTAGTTAATGTGGTGTAGACCACTGAGCTATTCATTTCTGTAGTGTAGACCAGTGAGCTACTATTAGTTAATGTGGTGTAGACCACTGAGCTACTATTAGTTAATGTGGTGTAGACCAGTGAGCTACTATTAGTTAATGTGGTGTAGACCACTGAGCTACTATTAGTTCATGTGGTGTAGACCAGTGAGCTACTATTAGTTAATGTGGTGTAGACCAGTGAGCTATTCATTTCTGTAGTGTAGACCAGTGAGCTATTCATTTCTGTAGTGTAGACCACTGAGCTATTCATTTCTGTAGTGTAGACCAGTGAGCTACTATTAGTTAATGTGGTGTAGACCAGTGAGCTATTCATTTCTGTAGTGTAGACCAGTGAGCTACTATTAGTTAATGTGGTGTAGACCAGTGAGCTACTATTAGTTAATGTGGTGTAGACCACTGAGCTATTCATTTCTGTAGTGTAGACCAGTGAGCTACTATTAGTTAATGTGGTGTAGACCAGTGAGCTACTATTAGTTAATGTAGTGTAGACCACTGAGCTACTATTAGTTAATGTGGTGTAGACCAGTGAGCTATTCATTTCTGTAGTGTAGACCAGTGAGCTACTATTAGTTAATGTGGTGTAGACCAGTGAGCTACTATTAGTTAATGTGGTGTAGACCAGTGAGCTACTATTAGTTAATGTGGTGTAGACCAGTGAGCTACTATTAGTTAATGTGGTGTAGACCAGTGAGCTACTATTAGTTAATGTGGTGTAGACCAGTGAGCTATTCATTTCTGTAGTGTAGACCAGTGAGCTACTATTAGTTAATGTGGTGTAGACCACTGAGCTACTATTAGTTAATGTGGTGTAGACCAGTGAGCTATTCATTTCTGTAGTGTAGACCAGTGAGCTACTATTAGTTAATGTGGTGTAGACCACTGAGCTATTCATTTCTGTAGTGTAGACCAGTGAGCTATTCATTTCTGTAGTGTAGACCAGTGAGCTAATAAAGTAGATAACAATACCAGTAGTATATTTGGTGTTGCCCAGTGAGCTAAAACAATGTTGGATAATGACTTTCAGGTAGTGTAGAGCTGCCAAAATGCCCAATTAAAGGTTTTTGAAATGAGAAAAAAATATAAAAGGGTGAGCTGCACAACACTATATTAGACACAGAGTGCCTTCATGTAGCCTGCTTTCAGGTGGTGTAATGGTTCATAATGCCCAATTAAATGTTTAGAAGTACCCAGAAAATATCTGATGGAGCAATCTCCTACACGTGCTGACTCCCTAAGCTATTATAACACTACGGATGGTCAGTACCTTGGTGTGTCCTGCTTTCAGGTTGTGTGGTGATGCCATAATGCCCAATTATATTTTATGAAATAAAACGGTGACTTTTCACAAACACAGCACACATACACTGAGTGTACAAAACATTAGGAACGACTGCTCTTTCCATGACATACAGTAGACTGACCAGGTGAAAGCTATGATCCCTTATTGATGTCAAATCCACTTCAATCCGTGTAGATGAAGAGCAGGAGACAGGTTAAAGAATGATTTTGAAGCCTTGAGAGAATTGGGACATCAAATCAAAATCAAATCAAATGTATTTATATAGCCCTTCTTACATCAGCTGATATCTCAAAGTGCTGTACAGAAACCCAGCCTAAAACCCCAAACAGCAAGCAATGCTGGTGTAGAAGCACGGTGGCTAGGAAAAACTCCCTAGAAAGGCCAAAACCTAGGAAGAAACCTAGAGAGGAACCAGGCTATGAGGGGTGGCCAGTCCTCTTCTGGCTGTGCCGGGTGGAGATTATAACAGCACATGGCCGAGATGTTCAAATGTTCATAAATGACCAGCATGGTCAAATAATAATAATCATAGTAGTTGTCGAGGGTGCAACAAGTCAGTAACACAAGAGTAAGTGTCAGTTGGCTTTTTCATAGCCGATCTTTGAGAGTATCTCTACCGCTCCAGCTGTTTCTAGAGAGTTGAAAACAGCAGGTCTGGGACAGGTAGCACGTCCGGTGAACAGGTCAGGCTTCCATTGCTGCAGGCAGAACAGTTGGAACTGGAGCAGCAGCACGGCCAGGTGAACTGGGGACAGCAAGGAGTCATCAAGCCAGGTAGTCCTGAGGCATGGTCCTAGGGCTCAGGTCCTCCGAGAGAGAGAGAGAGAAAGAAAGAAAGAGAGAATTAGAGAGAGCATATTTCAATTCACACAGGACACCGGAAAAGACAAGAGAAATACTCCAGATGTGACAGACTGACCCTAGCCCCCCAACACATCAACTACTGCAGTGATTAGTTCATTGACTATAACTGCCTTTGAAGGGAGGGATCTAACATTAAGTAGTCCTATTTTGAGATGTGAGGTATCACAATCTCTTTCAATAATGGCAGGGATGGAGGAGGTCTTTTTACTAGTGAGATTGCTAAAGCGAACACCGCCATCTTTAATTTTGCCCAACCTTGGTCGAGGCACAGACACGGTCTCAATGGGGATAGCTGAGCTGACTACACTGACTGTGCTAGTGGCAGACTCCACTAAGCTGGCAGGCTGGCTAACAGCCTGCTGCCTGGCCTGCACCCTATTTCATTGTGGAGCTGGAGGAGTTAGAGCCCTGTCTATGTTCGTAGATAAGATGAGAGCACCCCTCCAGCTAGGATGGAGTCCGTCACTCCTCAACAGGCCAGGCTTGGTCCTGTTTGTGGGTGAGTCCCAGAAAGAGGGCCAATTATCTACAAATTCTATCTTTTGGGAGGGGCAGAAAACAGTTTTCAACCAGCGATTGAGTTGTGAGACTCTGCTGTAGAGCTCATCACTCCCCCTAACTGGGAGGGGGCCAGAGACAATTAATCGATGCCGACACATCTTTCTAGCTGATTTACACGCTGAAGCTATGTTGCGCTTGGTGACCTCTGACTGTTTCATCCTAATCCTACACATGGATTGTGTAAGTGTGCTATTCAGAGGGTGAATGGGCAAGACAAAACATTTAAGTGCCTTTGAACGGGGTATGGTAGTAGGTGCCAGGCGCACCGGTTTGAGTGTGTCAAGAACTGCAACGCTGCTGGGTTTTTACGCTCAGCAGTTTCCCGTGTGTATCAAGAATGGTCCACCACCCAAAGGACATCCAGCCAATTTGAAACAACTGTGGGAAGCATTGGAGTCAACATGGACCAGCATCCCTGTCGAACACTTTCTAAAATGAATTGAGGCTATTCTGAGGGTAAAGGGGGTGAAACTCAAATAGGAAGGTGTTCTTAATGTTTTGTACACTCAGTACATACACTGAGAACCATGGTATAGGTCTCTCAGGACTTGTGATGGATCTTGAATGTACAATTCATTATTTAGAAATGTACGAACAAAATCTGTTTTTGTTTCAGTCTAGTGAACATCTTCACATTCCATCCATTTATGGGACCTGTCGTATAATAGGTGATACAAGATGGACCGGTTTTGTGTTTCTCTGTATTCTACTAGCTTCTGAATAATCACATGCACTGTTATAAAAGGTATAAGAATGTAACCTAGGTAGGCTACAGTAGTTGCATTGCATGAGAACAGTATTTGGCCTGCAGGGTTGTTTGTGTGTGTGTGTGTGTGTGTGTGTGTGTGTGTGTGCCTGTAGGTTTGCTTAGCCCACATGGAGGATTGCAACAACTCTGTGGTGGTGTTTGTTCCTTATTGTCCTTAGCTTGTGGTTAGAATGATCAATGGCTCTTAGAACTAAAGAACTGAAAGGAATGACCTGTAGAGTTCTGGGTTCTAACTAGACTAGTAGACTTTCCCTCCTGTGGGTGGGTGGGTGGGTGGGTGGGTGGGTGTGGGTGGGTGTGGGATGGGTGTGGGATGGGTGGGTGTGGGTGGGTGGGTGGGTGTGGGATGGGTGGGTGTGGGTGGGTGGGGTGGGTGGGTGGGTGGGTGGAACTGCAACACCCTACCAGAGGCTGTTTTTCATTCACTGTTGCATGTATGATGAGGAACAACAGATCTTATCAAATCACTGGGCAATTGCAATTCACCCCTGCAGATTTGATTTGCAGTTGTTCCAGGCTGTGCTGCAACAAACTGCTTATAAGGCAAGTTTGATACGTGTTAGATAAATGGAATCAAATAAAACAATTTATTTGTTACACACTTCCTAAAACAACAGATGTAGACTAACAGTGAAATACCTACTTACGGGTCCTTCCCAACAATACAGAGAGAAAGACAGTAGAGAAATAATAGAAAAGTAAAACACTTAATAATAAAAGTAATAATAGATACAGAATGAGTCATGATAACTAGTCTATTCTGTCTGCAAGGAGTACCAGTACTGAGTAATGATAACTTGTCTATTCTGTCTGCAAGGAGTACCAGTACTGAGTAATGATAACTTGTATATTCTGTCTGCAAGGAGTACCAGTACTGAGTAATGATAACTTGTCTATTCTGTCTGCAAGGAGTACCAGTACTGAGTAATGATACCTTGTCTATTCTGTCTGCAAGGAGTACCAGTACTGAGTAATGATACCTTGTCTATTCTGTCTGCAAGGAGTACCAGTACTGAGTAATGATAACTTGTCTATTCTGTCTGCAAGGAGTACCAGTACTGAGTAATGATAACTTGTCTATTCTGTCTGCAAGGAGTACCAGTACTGAGTAATGATAACTTGTCTATTCTGTCTGCAAGGAGTACCAGTACTGAGTAATGATACCTTGTCTATTCTGTCTGCAAGGAGTACCAGTACTGAGTAATGATAACTTGTCTATTCTGTCTGCAAGGAGTACCAGTACTGAGTAATGATACCTTGTCTATTCTGTCTGCAAGGAGTACCAGTACTGAGTAATGATAACTTGTCTATTCTGTCTGCAAGAGGTACCAGTACTGAGTAATGATAACTTGTCTATTCTGTCTGCAAGGGGTACCAGTACTGAGTAATGATAACTTGTCTATTCTGTCTGCAAGAGGTACCAGTACTGAGTAATGATAACTTGGTTATATACAAGGATTACCAGTACTGAGTAACGATAACTTGGCTATAAACATGGGGTACCAGTACTGAGTAATGATAACTTGGCTATATACAAGGAGTACCAGTCTGAGTGGATGATAACTTGGCTATATACAAGTGGTACCAGTACTGAGTGGATGATAACTTGCCTATATACAAGTGGTACCAGTACTGAGTAATGATAACTTGGCTATATACAAGTGGTACCAGTACTGAGTGGATGATAACTTGGCTATATACAAGGGGTACCAGTACTGAGTAATGATAACTTGGATATATACAAGTGGTACCAGTACTGAGTGGATGATACCTTGGCTATACACAAGGGGTACCAGTACTGAGTAATGATCATTTGGCTATATACAAGGGGTACCAGTATTGAGTGGATGATAACTTGGCTATATACAAGGGGTACCAGTACTGAGTGGATGATAACTTGGCTATATACAAGGGGTACCAGTACTGAGTGGATGTGCAGGGGTACGAGGTCATTGATGTAGATGTGTACATATAACTAGGAATAAAGTGACAGATGGTCAACAGTAGCAGCAGTGTGTGTGATGAGTCCAAAAAAGTTTGTGCAAAAAGGGTTCATGCGGAGAGTCAATGTAGCAATCTGATTAACTATTTAACTAACTATTTAGCTGTCTTATGGCTTGGAGGTAGAAACTGTTCAGGGTCCTGTTGGTTCCAGACTTGGTGCATTGGTAGCGCTTGCTGTGAGGTAGCAGAGAGAACAATCTATGACTTGGGTGGCTGTAGTCTTTGACAATTTTTATGGCCTTCCTCTGACACTGCCTGGTATAGAGGTCCTGGATAGCAGGGAGCTCGGCCCCAGTGATGTGCTGGGCCATACGTACTACCCTCTTTAGTGCCTTGCAGTCGGATGCTAAGCAGTTGCCATACCAAGCAGTGATGCAGCCAGTCAGGATGCTCTAAATCACCAAACATTTCTGTAAAAAAAACAGTAGTAAAGCCTTGCATTCCTATTTTTCTTATTTGTTTTGTGCTGTTGGCAGAAGGTCAATCAGTGAAATGTATTTTTAAAGCCCTTTTTACATCAGCCGATGTCACAAAGTGCTATACAGAAACCCAGCCTAAATCCCCAAACAGCAAGCAATGCAGATGTAGAAGCACGGTGGCTAGGAAAAACTCCTTAGAAAGGCAGGAACCTAGGAAGAAACCTAGAGAGGAACCAGGCTCTGAGAAGTTGCCAGTCCTCTTCTGGCTGTGCCGGGTTGAGATAATAACAGTACATGGCCAAGATGTTCAAATGTTCATAGATGACCAGCAGGGTCAAATAATAATAATAATAATCACAGTGGTTGTAGAGGGTCAGCACCTCAGGAGTAAATGTCAGTTGGCTTTTCATAGCCAAACATTCAGAGTTAAAGACAGCAGGTGCGATAGGGAGAGAGAGTCAAAAACAACAGGTCCGGGACAAGGTGGCACATCCGGTGAACAGGTCAGGGTTCCATAGCCGCAGGCAGAACAGTTGAAACTGGAGCAGCAGCACAACCAGGTGGATTGGGGACAGCGAGGCATAGTCCCAGGGCTCAGGTCCTCCGGGAGGGGAGAGAGAGAGAGAATTAGAGGGAGCGTATTTAAATTCACACAGGACACCAGATAAGACAGGAGAAATACTCCAGATATACAGACTGACCCTAGCCCCCCCGACACACAAACTATTGCAGCATAAATACTGGAGGCTGAGACAGGAGGGGTCAAGAGACACTGTGGCCCCATCCGATGATACCCCCGGACAGGGCCAAGCAGGCAGGATATAACCCCACCCACTTTGCCAAAGCACAGCCCCCACACCACTTCAAACCACCAACTTACTACCCTGAGACAAGGCTGAGTATAGCCCACGAAGTATAGGTATATAAGTATAGGTGCACTTGATTCAGCAGCCCCGGGAAGGCATTTTGAACCATTTCATATATCTGAAGGTAGAACTCCGCTTATCTGGCCAGCCCAGAGATCAAATAAAGTGCACCTTTACTGTAGACCTACCGTTGGCCAACCAGATAGCTCAGATCACTGTGTCTGCACAGTGTCCTCGAGCCATAGACTGTAAAAGAAACCTTGAACACAAAGCAAAACTTTTAAAACCAAGACTAGAGAGAGACTCAACAAATACAGCAAAGAGACTCTGTTTTTAATTTTTATTTTATTTTACCTTTTTTAGCTTCTTATTTTTCAGAGTAAATAACCCACGTACACTAGAGAAGCTTTAACCAAGTTTAATTCTTCCCAAAGGTTCTGTACAGCTGTAATTCAGACACTCCAACATTTGTCCCACTCAGATATACATATCCCACTCAAAACACTCCCCCTTCTCTCCCATCCTTACATTTAACAGGAAAAGAGTAACAAGATACCAAACCCTTATTACTCCCTTCAGGTGACCTGTCCTCACCTCCTGACCTCAACCCCTCCTTCATCTAATCCACAGATGTCCATCTGTCTTTCCTGTATCAACACGGTGCTCTGCTCCCGTCCCCCAACACATTCCAACACATTCCCCAGCTATCTGTCTTTCTACAGACCCAGTCTCTTTCTCCTTTAATTCTATGCTTCTTTTCTATCATTTATTTAATATCTCAATGTTCAAAATGTCAAATCCAACACCTTTATTAAAATAGGCAAGTCAGTTAAGAACAAATTGTTATTTACATTAACTGCCTACCCCTGCCAAACCCTAACGACGCTGGGCCAATTGTACACCGCCCTATGGGACTTCCAATCACAGCCGGTTGTGATACAGCCTGGAGTCGAACCAGGGTCTGTAGTGACGCCTCTAGAACTGAGATGCAGTGCCTTAGACTGCTGCGCCACTCGGGAGCCCAAATTCATGTTTAAGTAAGTTAAGTAAGTATGAGAAAGTTCATGTTTAAGTAAGTATGAGTAAGTTAATGTTTAAGTAGGTTAGGTAAGTATGAGTAAGTTCATGTTTAAGTAAGTTAAGTAAATATGACTAAGTTCATGTTTAAGTAAGTATGATTGATGTTAGGCCTGGCGCACACAGACACGTACACAGACACACACACACTTTATCAGGTGTGTGTTTGTGTGTCATAGATTTGCTCTTTAACTTTTTTCTAGTTTCTCCATATCTCAAGGTAGGCTCTCAAAGCCTATCAATGGGTGATCTAAGGGCTTATGGTTGATTGAATATACAGCAAAAATAATTACAGTATAGGGGATGACACTGCATACATGTCTTCTTTTGGAGTTTGCTTTGAATTGACTGCAAGTCATTACAGATCTCTATAGCAGTGGAATCACAGTAATGAATTTGGCCCTTTTGATTGTGTAAATGACCCTTTTTAGTGGTCAGTCATTCCCACAAGATGGATTCTTCTTCTGAGTCGCTGGCTAGTAGTAATTACATTTGTGTGATTTTTGTTGTTGTTGTTGTTGACCTGTCCAGGGTCTGTTTTCACAAAGTGTTTCAGAGTATTAGTGCTGATCTAGGATCAGGTACCGCTGGTCTATGCAGTCATATTCATTATGATATAAAACATGTCAAACTGCACTTCTACTAATGCTTTGTGAATCTGTGTCCTGGTCTCACATGTTATTGGATACAGCCAGAGTCAGACAAAACGCTCTAGAGGAAGCAGAGGAAAGAGTGTACGAGTCTAGGTCCCCCCTATACACACACACACACACACACACACACACACACACACACACACACACTGCACATTAGTCATGATTAACATTAAATGTTTGTAAAGTCAACACCATTCCTTGCCATGTTCTAGGTTAATTACTTGTACGAACGTTATACATTTTTAATTGGTGGTTGTACATCGGCCGAGGTGCGTGGCACAAAGAGTGAACCTGAAGGGCCCACGTCAGAGGCACAGAGGTAGGATGATATGACCGGAGATGGCACCACGGACAGTATCACAGAGATGGGATGATATGTCCGGAGATGGCACCACGGACAATATCACAGAGATAGGATGATATGACTGGAGATGGCACCCCGTACAGTATCACAGAGATGGGATGATATGTCCGGAGATGGCACCACGGACAGTATCACAGAGATAGGATGATATGACCGGAGATGGCACCACGTACAATATCACAGAGATAGGATGATATGACCGGAGATGGCACCACGGACAGTATCACAGAGATGTGATGATATGACCGGAGATGGCACCACGTACAGTATCACAGAGATGGGATGATATGTCCGGAGATGGCACCACGGACAATATCACAGAGATGGGATGATATGACTGGAGATGGCACCACGTACAGTATCACAGAGATAGGATGATATGTCCGGAGATGGCACCACGGACAGTATCACCGAGATAGGATGATATGACCGGAGATGGCACCACGGACAGTATCACAGAGATGTGATGATATGACCGGAGATGGCACCACGTACAGTATCACCGAGATAGGATGATATGACCGGAGATGGCACCCCGTACAGTATCACAGAGATGGGATGATATGACCGGAGATGGCACCACGTACAATATCACAGAGATAGGATGATATGTCCGGAGATGGCACCACGGACAGTATCGCAGAGAAAGGATGATATGACTGGAGATGATTTTATGTATTTCACCTTTATTTAACCAGGTAGGCTAGTTGAGAACATGTTCTCATTTACAACTGCGACCTGGCCAAGATAAAGCAACGCAGTGTGACACAAACAACAACACGGTTACACATGGAATAAACAAACATACAGTCAATAACACAATAGAAAGAAAAAAAGTATATATGCAGTGTGTGCAAATGAGGTAAGATAAGGGAGGTAAGGCAGTAAATAGGCTATAGTGGCGATATCTTTACAATTTATCAATTAAGCACTGGAATGATAGATGTGCAGAAGATGAATGTGCAAGTAGAGATACTGGAGTGCAAAGGAGCAATGGCACCACGTACAGTATCACAGATCACAGAGGTAGGATTATGTGTGTGTGTGTGTAGATCTGTGTGTGTGTGTGTCATCAGAGATGGCATCACAGGCAGAAAGAAGTCTTGTGTAAACTGTTTATGTAATATTAGTCACACGATGTACGATTGCTATCTGGTACAAGAACCTCTACACGCACTCACCAAAACTCACACACATGCACAAAAAAACATACACACACACCTCACACTGCATTACAGGAACAAGATTGTTTGTACAAGATATAAGTATTTTAAAAGCAGAGTAAGAAGACAGGAATGGAATAACATGTTCTCACTTAAAAGACCTGTGCTTCATTTTAACAGCCGGGGGTTAAGATATTGGTGTTGCCATAGTTTCCTCAACAGAGAAGGAAGAAGAGGAGGAGGAGGTGGAAGAGGAGAAGAGAAGCTAAGGGACGGATGAAGTGGTGTTAGAGTAGCATAGTAAAACAGATGGCAATCTGGGAAAAATCATTCTTCAGAACCTCTCCTCTCCCCTTCCTTCCTCTCCTTTTCTCTCTTCTCTTAGGGAAAAACGTCAAATCTCTTAGGGAAAAATCTTCAAAACTTTTGTGGATATTTCTTTCTTTTTTTTAGGGGTTCTAGGATTCTACCTAGAACCATGAACAGTTACTGAACATGGAGGAGCCAGAACAGCACTTTATCTAAGAGTGTAGGTTCAGCAGAGCAGGTTGAGTGGAGACAAATAGAGCCCATTCAGCCCCCCAGTGCCATGGTGTCACCTCTGGACCTGGTAGGCACATGGTGATGATCATGGCCACTCATGGAGCCCTTGACTACCTGTTTGTTCTCCGTGTAACCATGGTAGCGGGAAGGGTTTTCTTCTTCAAGGGTCTCTCCTGGGAATTGAAATAATGTCTATAAGAAGAAACATATTCAAGGCATTGCTAAGATAGTTCCAAACCAGTAGATATGCTTACAGACATAGCAGTGGAAAAACCCGTAAGGCTCTGGTCAAAAGTAGTCCACTATAAAGGGAATGAGGGGCCATTTTCCACCTGTTTGTTTCACCACCAGGTCTCTGATGTCTCTGTTAGCTCCTCTCAGTGCCACAGGGAGCTGTTTGAGGAGAGAACCATTATATTGATGGACTTGAATTGCAGCCAGGGAAAGAGGCGAACCAAACTAAAGGAATCAGATTATCTGGCAAGATAGAGTGAAATAATTCAGAAGTGTCATCCGTTGGTCTCTCCGCATCGCTATGCATTTGCACTCTGCAACATGGAGCTGTGTAGGAATATCTCTCAGGTATCCCAGACCAGTCATCAACATGGAGCTGTGTAGGAATATCCCTCAGGTATCCCAGACCAGTCATCAACATGGAGCTGTGTAGGAATATCCCTCAGGTATCCCAGACCAGTCATCAACATGGAGCTGTGTAGGAATATCCCTCAGATATCCCAGACAGGGTTGGAGAGCCCATGGTGTCCATGGTATACAGAGCACTGGGTAGCAGCAGGAACAGGGTTGAAGAGCCCATGGTATACAGAGCACTGGGTAGCAGCAGGAACAGGGTTGGAGGGCCCATGGTATACAGAGCACTGGGTAGCAGAAGGAACAGGGTTGGAGAGCCCATGGTGTACAGAGCACTGGGTAGAAGCAGGAACAGGGTTGGAGAGCCCATGGTATACAGAGCACTGGGTAGCAGCAGGAACAGGGTTGGAGAGCCCATGGTATACAGAGCACTGGGTAGCAGAAGGAACAGGGTTGGAGAGCCCATGGTGTACAGAGCACTGGGTAGAAGCAGGAACAGGGTTGGAGAGCCCATGGTATACAGAGTACTGGGTAGCAGCAGGAACAGGGTTGGAGAGCCCATTGTATAGCGAGAGCCTGCATGCTCCTCAAACAGTGGTTGATGCGTGGGGTGAAATAAGTGTTGTTATAAAACCCAGACATTTCTGGGCTTATAAGTGTGAAAGCAGAGTTTTGATGGTTGCTACTAAAAGAGGAGGATCCCAGCTGCTACTATATGTATTTCTCAGCTGCTCATATTAAGCACATGCTCCGCTATAAAACCGGAGTAGCCTACCAAGCATCGTTGAAAAAACTAACTGCTGGAAAGCGGCCTCCATTCGCTATTCCAGTGCATACGGATGACATGTATTTTCCCCCTGCCACTGTTCCTGCCCATTTGATAATGGACCATTGTAAATTGAAAGAAATGTAGCATATTAGTAAAAACCAGATTATATTGAGAATAGTTTGATGGATGAAAATATGATCACTTGATGAGAGAACAGCATGTGTAGCCTGAGGCAAGGAACAGAGCACAAGTTTTTTGTAACTTTCTCAAATCATCAATAGCCTATAGTCACATCATGCGGCCATATTTGTTTTGATTTCTAAGACAATCTAAGGTTGTCTAAGGCACAGTGCACGCTGACACTGTCGAAAGGTGTACAGTGTTTCCTCCGACACATTGGTACAGCTGGTTTCCGGGTTAAGTGGGCATTGTGTCAAGAGGCAGTGCGACTTGGTTGGATTGTGTTTCAGAGGACGCACGGCTCTCGACCTTCGCCTCTCCCGAGTCTGTACGGGACTTGCAGCGATGAGACAAGACTGTAACTACCAATTGGATACCACAAAATTGGGGAGAAAAAGGGCTAAAAAATAGAAAGGTCAGCACCCAGCGGATTGTATGTGTGGAGGTCCGGAGATGCTACACGTGTTTATGTTAATTAACGGTCAGTTACCATGAAACCGGCAGTCTTGTTCATGACAATAACCGGCTGATAAAATATCATAACCGCAACAGCCCTAGTTAGTACGTACACACAACAAGTAGGTCACATGGGGGAGTGTCACGCCCTGGCCATAGAGAGGGTTTTGGTTCTCTATTTTTGGTTAGGCCAGGGTGTGACTAGGGTGGGCGTTCTATGTTCCTTTTTCTATGTTGGTGTATTACTTTGTTTCGGCCATGTATGGCTCTCAATCAGGAACAGCTGTAGATCGTTGTTGCTGATTGAGAGTCATACATAGGCAGCCTGTTTTTCCTTTGGGGTTTGTGGGTGAATGTTTTCTGTTTAGTTTTGTAACCTGACAGAACTGTTGCTGGTCGTTTTTGGTTTATTTTGTAAGTGCTCATTCGGTCCATTAAAATCTTTCAAGGTGAACACATCCTCCGCTGCACCTTGGTCTCATTTTGACGACGGCCGTTACAGGGAGAGGCGTTGTGCCGTTTTGAAACCAGTTTTGTTGTTCACTTGTGCTATATAAGATGAAAGAGTTCCATGCATTCATGACTGTAAAATACTGTACGTTTCCTTGAATTCGTTCTGGACCTGGGGACTGTGAAAAGACCCCTAGTGGGATGTCTGATGGGGTAAGTGTGTGTGTCAGTGCTGTGTATAAGTTGACTATGCAAACAATTTGGAATTTCCAACACATTAATGTTTCTTATAAAAACAAGAAGTGATGCAGTCAGTCTCGACTCAACTCTTAGCCAAGAGAGACATGCATGCATTGTATTAATATTAGCCCTTTGATTACAATGAAGAGCAAGACGTGCATCTCTGTTCTGGGCCAGCTGCAGCTTAACTAGGTCTTTCTTTGCAGCACTTGACCACATCACTGGATAATAATCAAGATAAGATCAAACTAGAGCCTGCAGGACTTTGT
Organism: Salmo trutta; assembly: GCF_901001165.1. Lineage (NCBI taxonomy): Eukaryota > Metazoa > Chordata > Actinopteri > Salmoniformes > Salmonidae > Salmo > Salmo trutta. The sequence goes on along the minus strand of NC_042961.1, from coordinate 2,905,353 downwards.
GGAGTGTGATGTCAAAAAAGCAGAGCATCTCTTTATTATGCACATACCTCTCCCCATCTTTACAACCATTGAATCAATATGTTTTTGTCATGTGCGTCGTAAGGATTGGACCAAGGCGCAGCGGGTAAAGTGCTCATCTTCTTTATTTGAAGTAACGTGAACAATTAAACAAAATAAACAAAACAGTTCCGTAAGGCAACACAGGCTATACAGGAAAACAACCACCCACAAACACAAGTGAAACAAACCCAAACTAAATATGGCCTCCAATTAGAGGCAACGACAACCAGCTTCCTCTAATTGGAGGTCCTACCAAAACCCGAACATAGAAATAGAAAACTAGATTTAAACATAGAAATAGAAAACACAGAACCTAAACCAAAAACACCGAAACACACAAAACAAACACCCCCTGCCACGCCCTGACCAAACTACAATGACAAATAACCCCTTTTACTGGTCAGGACGTGACAGTATCCCCCCCAAAGGTGCAGACCCCGAATGCACCTCAAAAACAAAAACCCCACAAAACAATCCCAAACTTAAAGGGAGGGTGGCCACCGTCAACAACGGTCCCTGTGCTACACCCCCCCCCCCTCCCAATCCTCCCACCACGGAGGTGGCTCTGGCTCTGGGCGTAGCTCTCGTTCAGAAGACTCTAGGCTGGGGAGTGTCGCTGGAGCCTCCTGGCTGAGGAGCGTCGCTGGAGGCTCCGGGCTGAGGAGCGTCGCTGGAGGCTCCGGGCTGAGGAGCGTCGCTGGAGACTCCGGGCTGAGGAGCGTGTCGCTGGAGACTCCGGGCTGAGGAGCGTCGCTGGAGACTCCGGGCTGAGGAGCGTCGCTGGAGACTCCGGGCTGAGGAGCGTCGCTGGAGACTCCGGGCTGAGGAGCGTCGCTGGAGGCTCAGGGCTGAGGAGCGTCGCTGGAGGCTCAGGGCTGAGGAGCGTCGCTGGAGGCTCAGGGCTGAGGAGCGTCGCTGGAGGCTCAGGGCTGAGGAGCGTCGCTGGAGGCTCAGGGCTGAGGAGCGTCGCTGGAGGCTGAGTGCTCACAGCAGGCACTGGCTGTACCGGGTTATGGAGGCGCACTGGAGGGTGAGTGTGGGGAGCATGAACAGGACATACTGGACTGGGCAGGCGCACTAGAGGCCTGATGCGTGGGGCTGGCTTTGGAGGCGCCAGACTAGTAACACGCACCTCAGGGCTAGTGCGGGGAGCAGGAACAGGACGTAGAGGCCTGGTGTGTGGGGCTGGCTTTGGAGGTGCCAGACTAGTAACACGCACCTCAGGGCTAGTGCTGGGAGCAGGAACAGGACGTAGAGGCCTGGTGCGTGGGGCTGGCTTTGGAGGTGCCAGACTAGTAACACGCACCTCAGGGCTAGTGCGGGGAGCAGGAACAGGACGTAGAGGCCTGGTGCGTGGGGCTGGCTTTGGAGGCGCCAGACTAGTAACACGCACCTCAGGGCTAGTGCGGGGAGCAGGAACAGGGTAAACTGGACCGAGGAGATGCACTGGTGGCCAGATGCGCTGCGCCGGCGCACTTCTCCCTGGTTGCCGGCCAACTCTCGCCCGGCAACGCTGCGGAGCCCTTATTGACCGCACCGGACTGTGCGTGCGTATGGGCGACACAGTGCGTATCTCCGCATAACAAGGTGCTTGCTTGATCCGTCGCTCCCCATAATAAGCACGGGGAGTTGGCTCAGGTCTCCATCGGGACTCTGCCCAACTCCCCGTGTGCCCCCCCCCCAAAAAAAATTATTTTGGGGGGATGCCTCTCGGCCTCATGTAGCTCCCTTAATTTCCTCTCCCAGAAACGTTGTTCTGCCTCCCACGTCCATCCTTCTCCTCGGTGCTCCAATCCCCGCTGCTTGGTCCTTGTTTGGTGGGTGGTTCTGTCATGGGCGTCGTAAGGATTGGACCAAGGCGCAGCGGGTAAAGTGCTCATCTTTATTTGAAGTAATGTGAACACTTAAACAAAATAAACAAAACAACGAAACAGTTCCGTAAGGCAACACAGGCTATACAGGAAAACAACCACCCACAAAACACAAGCGAAACAAACCCCAACTAAATATGGCCTCCAATTAGAGGCAACAACAACCAGCTGCCTCTAATTAGAGGTCCTACCAAAACCCCAACATAGAAATAGAAAACATAGAACCTAAACCAAAAACACCGAAACACAAAACAAACACCCCCTGCCACGCCCTGACCAAACTACAATGACATATAACCCCTTTTACTGGTCAGGACGTGACAGTTTTGACCATGACAGTTTATAATCTAAGGTATCACCAAGTAATTTAGTCTCCTCAGCTTGTTCAACAGCCACACCATTCATTACCAGATTCAGCTGAGATCTAGAACTTAGAGAATGATTTGTACCAAATACAATGCTCTTAGTTTTAGAGCTGTTCAGGACTAGTTTATTACTGGCCACCCATTCTATAACTGACTGCAACTCTTTGTTTAGGGTTGCAGTGATTTCACTAGCTGTGGTTGCTGATGCGTATCGGGTTGTATTGTATTTATTATGGATCCCTATTAGCTGCTTCCAAAGAAGCAGCTACTCTTCCTGGGGTCAAGTAAAATTAATATACAATTTTAAAAACATTGCAATACATTCACAGATTTCACAACACACTGTATGCCCTCAGGCCCCTACCACATATGTGCTACCACATATCTCCAGTACTAAATCCATGTGTATGTATAGTGCGTATGTTATCGTGTGTATGTGTATGCATGTGTCTGTGCCAATGTATGTGTTGCTTCACAGTCCCCGCTGTTCCATAAGGTCTTTTTTTATCTGTTATTTTAATTGTAATTTTACTGCTGGCATGAGTTACTTGATGTGGAATAGAGTTCCATGTAGTCATGGCTCTATGTAGTACTGTGTGCCTCCCATAGTCTGTTCTGGACTTGGGTAACTGTGAAGAGACCTCTTGTGGCATGTCTTTTGGGGTATGTATGGCTGTCCGAGCTGTGTGCCAGTAGTTTAGACAGACAGCTCGGTGCATTCAACATGTCAATACCTCTCATAAATACAAGTAGTGATGAAGTCAATCTCTCCTCCACTTTCATCCAGGAGAGATTGACATGCATATTATTAATATTAGCCCTCTGTACATCCAAGGGCCAGGCTTGCTTCGCTGTTCTGAGCCAATTGCAATTTTCCTAAGTCATTTTTTTGTAGCACCTGACCACACGACTGAACAGATGTCAAGGTGCGACATAACTAGGGCCTGTAGGACCTGCCTTGTTGATAGTGTTGTTAAGAAGGCAGAGCATCGCTTTATTATAGACAAACTTCTCCCCATTTTAGCTACAACTGCATCAATATTTTTGACCATGACAGTTTACAATCTAGGGTTACTCCAAGCAGTTTAGTCATCTCAACTTGCTCAAATTCCATATTATTTATTACAAGATTTAGTCAAGGTTTAGGGTTTAGTTCCAAATACAATGCTTTTAGCTTTAGAAATATTTAGGGCTAACTTATTCCTTGCCACCAACTCTGAAACTAACTGCGGCTCTTTGTTGAGTGTTGCAGTCATTTCAGTCGCTGTAGTAGCTGACGTGTATAGTGTTGAGTCATCCGCATACATAGACACATAGTCAGTGTCATGTCGTTAGTAAATATTGAAAAAAGCAAGGGGCCTAAACAGCTACTCTGGGGAATTCCTGATTCTAGCTGGATTATATTTCAGATGCTTCCATTAAAGAACACCCTCTGTGTTTTGTTAGACAAGTAACCCTTTATCCACATTATAGCAGGGGGTGTAAAGCCATAACACATCAGTTTTTCCAACAACCGATATGATCGATAATGTCAAAAGCTGCACTGCAAGACAGCCCCCACAATAATTTTATCATCAATTTCTCTTAGCCAATCATCAGTCATTTGTGTAAGTGCTGTGCTTGTTGAGTGTCCTTCCCTATAAGCATGCTGAAATTCTGTTGTCAATTTGTTTACTGTGAAATAGCATTGTATCTGGTCACACCATTTTTTCCAGAAGTTTACTAAGGGTTGGTAACAGGCTGATTGGTCGGCTATTTGAGCCAGTAAATGGGGCTTTAGTATTCTTGGGTAGCGGAATGACTTTAGCTTCCCTCCAGGCCTGAGGGCACACGCTCTCTATTAGGCTTACATTTAAGATGTGGCAAATAGGAGTGGCAATATCATCTGCTATTATCATCAGTAATTTTCCATCCAGATTGTCAGACCCCGGTGGCTTGTCATTGTTTATAGACAACAATAATTTGTTCACCTCTTCCACACTGACTTTACGGAATTCAAAAGTACAATTTTTGTCTTTCATAATTTGGTCCGATATACTTGGATGTGTATTGTCAGCGTTTGTTGCTGGCATGTCATCCCTAAGTTTGCTTATATTGCCAATGAAAAAGTCATTAAAGTAGTTTGCAATATCAGTGGGCTTTGTGATGAATGAGCCATTTGATTCAATGAATGAAGGAGCCGAGTTGGCTTTTTTCCCAAAAATGTAATTTAAGGTGCCCCAAAGCTTTTTTACTATCATTCTTTATATAATTTATCTTTGTTTCATAGTGTAGTTTCTTTTTATTTAGTTTAGTCACATGATTTCTTAATTTGCAGTATGTTTGCCAATCAGTTGGGCTGCTAGACTTAATTGCCATCTAGAGGCGAAAGAAACGCACACCTATTTAGGCGAGGTGCTGGCTAGTGGAGTAGAACACTTTAAATTAAAGGAGAGCCGTACACTCTAGGAGCTCAGATGCAAAAAATGTAGAACCTAATGTCCAACGTTTCGACAGACAAGCTGTCTTCATCAGGTTCTAATGACAAACACTGTGGGGTGACTCGTTTGTGTCTATTAAAGGCTGCACTGAAATCCAACAGTACCACAATCTTCTTATCAAGAAAGGAATTAGAGACTAAATATTCTTGATTCTCCTAAATTCATGCACTGACATGATCGTAACAATCGACCACCCGTCTCTATCCCTGTCTCTGTGCATCAAGCACCCGCATCGTCATTACCTCGCTCTACATTGTCAGAGAGCAAATTGTCTCCATCTTGTGTGATGAATGGAGTGTCTGGGAAAATAACTGGACCATAGAATAGCTGTGTAGCATCTTAAGGCTAGCTTTCAGATATGGGAATGTGCGTCCCAAATGACACCCTATTCCCTCCATAGTGGCCTATGGACCAGGGCCCATAGTAGTGCACTACATAGGGAATAAGGTGTAATTTGGGATGCACCTGATATCAATATGTGACTTAGATCAAAGTGTCTTAAGGAAAGAATCCAAGTTTCAGTCAGTATCCCAACTCCTGTTGTAATAAATGTTTTGGGTCCAACAAATTAGCATTATATCAGTTCAAAAACGTCCATCTTCCCCGAGAGCTATTTTGTATCTGTCCTTCTCTCTCTCGACTCAGACCCCGTAATCTTTACCCCTAAAAGCACTTTCTCCATTTTCTCAGCCCTATTTTTCACACTCCGGAACCGATTGAGTAGTATACTAAAGTAAATGTGATCTCAGAAGTAAAAGTCTGAAGCTTTCTGCCTTTAATCCTTTTTGTCAACTGACCATGTATCTCTCCATTGACTTGTCTTCCCATGCTGTCCATTCCATCAGACGTGTGCCTCCACAATGCACCTGGTTCAGCTGAAATCAAAGCTCTATTGAAAGGCTTCGCCTTGACAATATCATCTGGCTTTTCAGACTGCTAAATTGTTCAGGCAAATGTAATGTAGACCTGACTGCACTCTCCTGAGTTGAGAGATAGGCTGCATGCATCCTAAAGGGCACATGATCCCCTACATAGTGCACTACTTTTGACCAGAACTCTATGGGCCCTAGTCAAGAATAGTGAACTATATAGAGAATAGGGTGCTATTTGGGACACATAGTAGTGTGTAGACTTGGCTGCACTCTGCTGAGATGAGTCTGAGAGCCTTATAAAGCATCAGCCAAAGCCTTTGACTCAGTTTCTTCAATGCATCTTTCTCCACCTCTTGTATTGAATGGGTTTTGTTTGAACGTCTGTATTCATAGAACCAGAGACCTATAATGGAAGTGTCTCTGTACTATTTATTGTATACACCAGTCCTGTGTGACTCACACTGTATTTTACTGAATGTACTACAACAGGGCTTTCCCAAGCTTTTTTGTCCCACGACCCCATTTTGATATCAGAAAATTCTCGCAACCCCAACCATGTGAAATGAATGATGTAATTAACAACCAATGTTTATTTTTTTAATTGGGACTATGGCAGTCAACTGAAAAACATTCCAACAGTATTTCTGATTGTCTTCTCAACTCACCATCACATACTTTTATATGTAGGGCTATGACAGTCAATTGCAAAGGAGTCTGAAATAATGTATCTTATCTCACCACCATTAATCAGGTGGGTGTGCTTGATGCATGTCACGTCGGACCTTGAGTCAGGGGGCGTGGTCGACAGTGCGCGCCTCATCTCTGCTGTCACATCCAACCTGGATGGATATTTGGTTTTAATGCAGACGAGAGCACTGAATCCAGCTTTACACAGATATGAGCTGGCGAAGGGTACCATGAGCTTTATGGTGCTTTCAACATAACTGGGAACTCTGAAAAATACGAAGTCAAATTATGATGTCGGTAATCTTCAGGTTGGAAATTCTGACCTCTAGAAAGAGTACCTAGATTCCGAGTTGGATGACCGTTCAAAATGATTTTTCCCAGTCGGAGCGCGTTTTTTCGGGTTCCCAGTTGTCTTGAAAGTCAGAGATTTCCGAGTTCCCAGTTATTTTCAACGCGGCATTAATGCTCAGAGGGAGACGACAGGGTGTTCCCTTTGAGTCAGGAACCAAAACTCCTCTGTAGTTACCCGGGAATGCATTCAGTCACATGACAGCGCGATAGCTGTTCGATTTCACTTACCGGCATGTCAACTGAGCCAGGATCACAGTCAAACGGATTGGGAAGTAGGTCCCAAAGTGCTCTTCCAAGCGTTGGAGGTGAGCAGTCATCACTCGTGTGGGACACTTACTGATGCTGTTTTCTGTTAGGAACAGCCGAGCGAAGGGGGCACGGTTCACTTTTGAAAGATTCTCTCTCCAATAAGAATTATTTTCTTTGAATCCACTGACTCGTTCACTCATCTGTAGAATGTTTTTGTATTTCCCCTGCATCCTTGCGTTCAGTTCGTTCAGTTTCCCAATGTTACATAGGCAAGGAGACACATTTTCTTTTCATTACACAGAAAGTCAACCAAGTCTGTTTTTTCTTTACATCCATTGTGAATAACAAAAGTTCCTCTGTCAATGTGAAAAATCTTTCCAACAATCTCCCTCGATAACCACCGAGCCTCGGTGTGAAATAGAACATTGTCATGCTCTCCGCATAGTTTTGCGAACAGGCGTCTGCGCAGTTGTGGTTTGATGTAGTTTACATTGGAAGTTATCTGCTGCAGTATATCTCAGAGTTCTGTGCTCAGCTCTTTTGTTGCTCTAGGTGTATCCATTCTAGCTCAGTGGGTGTATCATACCATGCCTCCATATGGCAGAGGGAGACACATTCATAGCTAGAGTGCAGAGGCCTGCCTGCCGTCCCGCCATCGATGGAGTCCCATTTGTGCAAAAGCACACCATTCAATCCCATGGAATCTGTTTTTCGTCAATATAGCCACGCAGCACACTGAACATCCCCTGTGCCGTTTCATGCTCGGGAAAAATATGTCTGGATGCGTTATCTGTTTCTTTTGGTTGTGTTTCAGATTATTTTGTGCCCAATATATACATTAATGGTAAATAATGTATTGTGCCATTTTGGAGTCACTTTTAAGGGTATGTTTCTAAACACTTCTACATTAATGTGGATGCTACCATGATTACAGGTAGTCCTGAATGAATCATGAATAATGATGAGTGAGAAGTTACAGATGCACAAGTATCATACCTCCCAAAATGCTAACCTCCCCTGTTATTGTAAGGGTGAGATGTTAGCATGTCTTGGGGGTTTGCTAACCTCCCCTGTTATTGTAAGGGTGAGATGTTAGCATGTCTTAGGGGTATGTTAACCTCCCCTGTTATTGTAAGGGTGAGATGTTAGCATGTCTTAGGGGTATGTTAACCTCCCCTGTTGTTGTAAGGGTGGGATGTTAGCATGTCTTAGGGGTATGCTAACCTCCCCTGTTATTGTAAGGGTGGGATGTTAGCATGTCTTAGGGGTGTGTTAACCTCCCCTGTTATTGTAAGGGTGAGATGTTAGCATGTCTTGGGGGTTTGCTAACCTCCCCTGTTATTGTAAGGGTGAGATGTTAGCATGTCTTAGGGGTATGTTAACCTCCCCTGTTATTGTAAGGGTGAGATGTTAGCATGTCTTAGGGGTATGTTAACCTCCCCTGTTGTTGTAAGGGTGGGATGTTAGCATGTCTTAGGGGTATGCTAACCTCCCCTGTTATTGTAAGGGTGGGATGTTAGCATGTCTTAGGGGTGTGTTAACCTCCCCTGTTATTGTAAGGGTGAGATGTTAGCATGTCTTGGGGGTTTGCTAACCTCCCCTGTTATTGTAAGGGTGAGATGTTAGCATGTCTTAGGGGTATGTTAACCTCCCCTGTTATTGTAAGGGTGAGATGTTAGCATGTCTTAGGGGTATGTTAACCTCCCCTGTTGTTGTAAGGGTGGGATGTTAGCATGTCTTAGGGGTATGCTAACCTCCCCTGTTATTGTAAGGGTGGGATGTTAGCATGTCTTAGGGGTATGCTAACCTCCCCTGTTATTGTAAGGGTGAGATGTTAGCATGTCTTGGGGGAGTGATATTTGTGCGTGGGGTTGTGGGCACGGTAGGTCTTGTACATAGAACAGCCATAATACAGTAGTGTTATCATTTAGGTCTTTTACTTATTACAGCCATAATACAGTAGTGTTATCATTTAGGTCTTGTACATAGAACAGCCATAATGCAGTAGTGTTATCATTTAGGTCTTGTACGTACTACAGCCATAATGCAGTAGTGTTATCATTTAGGTCTGTTGTACGTACTACAGCCATAATACAGTAGTGTTATCATTTAGGTCTTGTACATAGAACAGCCATAATGCAGTAGTGTTATGTCTCTTTTCCTGTGTTTCATCCCGGATGTCTCTTTTCCAGTAACTGTTATTTTATCCATGCTGATGTGTGTGTGTGCGTGTGCGTGTCTGTAGGTGTGTGTGTGATGGGCAGTGTTGGAGCATTACCAGTAGTTGGGCTGATTGATGACGTCCCTCCATACATGGTGATTAGTCTACCTGGTTAGATTGATGACCCTCCATACATGGTGATTAGTCTACCTGGTTAGATTGATGATGACCCTCCATACATGGTGATTAGTCTACCTGGTTAGATTGATGATGACCCTCCATACATGGTGATTAGTCTACCTGGTTAGATTGCTCCTGACGGGGTACTCTGGATGTTTTGTGTAACCATTGTGTCGGCCAGGGGTCCAGAGCCTGCTAGTTTTCTGTTCTACCTGATAATGAATTGCACCCACCTGGTGTCCCAGGTCTAAATCAGTCCCTGATTAGAGGGGAATCACCCACTTGGTGTCCCAGGTCTAAATCAGTCCCTGATTAGAGGGGGGAAAGCAGTGGACCGTCCAATTTGAGGGGACTTGGCCTCGGGGTAGTGTTTTACACGTATACTGTAACAGATATATCTTATTTTTATAGTAAATAGGTTGTACATCGATGACATAGTACATTTCAGGGAGAGTCGAGGGTGGTGGGGAGAGTTAGGCAGAGTCGAGGGTGGTGGGGAGAGTTAGGCAGAATCGAGGGTGGTGGGGAGAGTTAGGCAGAATCGGGGGTGGTGGGGAGAGTTAGGCAGAGTCAGGGGTGGTAGGGTAAAATAGGAGGTTACGCTAGTTATGAGCAGTGTGGTAATGTACCCTGTGTGTCATCGCTGTCAAGGCTCTGTGCACCTTAGGATGTGACAGTAGCAAGGAGAACCATGGGAACTGGAGAGAACACACAATCTCTCCCGGGGAATTATGGGACGACAGAGCTTTCTCAGGCAGAGCTGTCACTCAAACCAAAGGCTAAGGCACCTCCCGTACAATATGGAATGTCAACACAATGTATGTATCTGGCTGCTACTGCCACCAAGCCAAGCACTGGCTGCTACTAGCGGCTACTGGCGGCTACTGGCTGCTACTGGCTGCTACTGGCTGCAACTGGCACCAAGCCAAGCACTGGCTGCTACTGGCGGCTACTGGCACCAAGCCAAGCACTGGCTGCTACTGGCTGCTACTGGCTGCTACTGGCACCAAGCCAAGCACTGGCTGCTACTGGCTGCTATTGGCTGCTACTGGCACCAAGCCAAGCACTGGCTGCTACTGGCTGCTATTGGCTGCTACTGGCACCAAGCCAAGCACTTGCTGCTACTGGCTGCTACTGCCACCAAGCCAAGCACTGACTGCTACTGGCTGCTACTGGCACCAAGCCAAGCACTGGCTGCTACTGGCTGCTCCTGACTGCTACTGGCACCAAGCCAAGCACTGGCTGCTACTGGCTGCTACTGGCACCAAGCCAAGCACTGGCTGCTACTGGCGGCTACTGGCACCAAGCCAAGCACTGGCGGCTACTGGCGGCTACTGGCTGCTCCTGGCTGCTACTGGCACCAAGCCAAGCACTGGCTGCTACAGGCTGCTACAGGCGCCAAGCACTGGCTGCTACTGGCTGCTACTGCCACCAAGCCAAGCCAAGCACTGGCTGCTACTGGCGGCTACTGGCTGCTACTGGCGGCTACTGGCTTCTACTGGCGGCTACTGGCTGCTACTGGCTGCTCCTGGCTGCTACAGGCACCAAGCCAAGCACTGGCGGCTACTAGCGACTACTGGCTGCTACTGGCACCAAGCCAAGCACTGGCTGCTACTGGCTGCTACTGGCATCAAGCTAAGCACTGGCGGCTACTGGCTGCTCCTGGCTGCTACTGGCACCAAGCCAAGCAGTGGCTGCTACTGGCGGCTACTGGCGGCTACTGGCTGCTACTGGCTGCTACTGGCACCAAGCCAAGCACTGGCGGCTACTGGCGGCTACTGGCTGCTACTGGCACCAAGCCAAGCACTGGCTGCTACTGGCTGCTACTGGCATCAAGCTAAGCACTGGCTGCTACTGGCTGCTCCTGGCTGCTACTGGCACCAAGCCAAGCAGTGGCTGCTACTGGCTGCTACTGGCGGCTACTGGCGGCTACTGGCGGCTACTGGCTGCTCCTGGCTGCTACTGCCACCAAGCCAAGCACTGGCTGCTCCTGGCTGCTACTGGCACCAAGCCAAGCAGTGGCTGCTACTGGCTGCTACTGGCGGCTACTGGCACCAAGCCAAGCAGTGGCTGCTACTGGCACCGCACCAAGCACTGGCTGCTACTGGCTGCTACCTGCTGCTACTGGCATCAAGCCAAGCACTGACTGCTACCAGCTTCTACTGACACCAAGCCAAGCACTGGGTTTGTCCCAAATGGTACCCTATTTCCTATTTTGTGCACTACTTTTGACCAGATCCCATATTAGTGCACTATATATAGGGAATAGGGTGCCATTTGGGACACATATGTTACTGGTGGCTCTTTCCTCTGTCAGAGAGCCCAGGGAGACGGTAGACGTGGGACTCCCAAGGCACAAAGTGTTCGTTCTCAGTGCTCAGACACTCATTCCATCATCCGCATCTGGAGCGAACACACATACACACTACACACACTCATTCCATCATCCGCATCTGGAGCGAACACACATACACACTATACACACTCATTCCATCATCCGCATCTGGAGCGAACACACATACACACTACACACACTCATTCTATCATCCCCATCTGGAGCGATGTGATCACTGCTCATGTCGTGTGGCGTAGTCTCGGTAGAGATGAGGGGTCATGGATATAATAAACCCGCAGGACTAATTGTAATAGTACTGAAGAGTCACGAGTAGATTTGATGGATGTTTCAATCAAAATATGACTGAAGTCTAGGTTTCTGAGGGCCTGAATTTGACTGGTTGTATTTCTCCCGGTAATTGTTTTTCTGTTCATCACAGAGGTTTCACTTTGATACTACTGATCTACAAAGGATGTATACATTAGATACTATAGTCCTCATTTGAAATGAGAATGTAGATGAATCGATTCATTTGATCTACACAACACTATAGACCGCTCCCCTCTAAGTTCATTATATAAACCAGGGAAATAAACAATACAACATGCAACCAATCAGATCTACTGTAGAATTCCATTAGCACCTGGCTACAAGACTCCCATTTAGTTCCATAATGGAATTTATCGCAGGTGTGAATGTCTGGATTTTTTGGCCTGATCCGAACACCACCATTAATACTTTAATATCGAGCAAATGACTGGGCATACTGGGTCAACATGATCTGTACTGCTGGTCTACCAGCCAGGTAAACTAGATTTTGTAGTCCTAGAGCCTCATTTATCCATAACGCCAACAAAGGGGTTTTAATTGGGTAGATAAATGCATAGAGAAAGAAGAACCACCATGCACTTTATTATTACCTATTATTTATTAAATAATCCTGATTTATGTGGTCAACATAAAAGGATATAACCTCAAGCTAATTAGCCCCAATGGCTGTGGTCATTCATCTCAGAGGGACTTAATATATAGGCATTCAGGAACTCAGATTTACTACTTAAGGATTTGGTCTTTCCTTTTTACATTTTTTACATTTTAGTCATTTAGCAGACGCTCTTATCCAGAGCAACTTACAGTAGTGAATGCATACATTTCATACATTTTTTTCTCCGTACTGGTCCCCCGTGGGAATCGAACCCACATCCCTGGCGTTGCAAACACCATGCTCTACCAACTGAGCCACACGGGACCTACATTAGCTTTGTTTGAACTCATGGTACAATGTAGACTGTATTGTTGTTTTTCTTGTAGTTCGGATTAGGCCTAGGATGCAGAGAGAGAAGGGGTGGGGTGCTAACCAAAGTATGACATTTGATCTCTGTTTCTCTGTACAAATTCCAACATATAGTGTCAATCAGAATTCTCATTCATTTTGATTTCAATTACAGTTAATTTATGTATGAAACCCTCACATTCACAAAGTAGGGATGTTGTTAGCATAACTCAATTTACATGGTTGCATCCTTTCAAAATGGCCATTGATGATCAACATTGGTTAGATTATTTCCTATAGGACTGGTATTTTTCCTTAGGAGCAGAGCGAGGAAATAGTATGCTCTATGGAGCAAAGCAGCAGCACCAACACATCAGCAGTTAAAGTACCAAATGAATACCTCTGACAGGCAGGCAGGAAGAGGAGAGAGAGAGAAAGAGCCTCTATCCCAGGCTGCCTTCCTGCTTGCCTTCAAAAGTGCCACAAAGCATCCATGCTGACCTTCTTATCCATCCTATCCCTCCCTCGCCCCTTAATGAACACCATCCTATCCCTCCCTCACCCCCCTAATGAACACCATCCTATCCCTCCCTCGCCCCCTAATGAACACCATCCTATCCCTCCCTCGCCCCCTAATGAACACCATCCTATCCCTCCCTCACCCCCCTAATGAACACCATCCTATCCCTCCCTCACCCCCCTAATGAACACCATCCTCTCCCTCCCTCACCCCCCTAATGAACACCATCCTATCCCTCCCTCGCCCCCCTAATGAACACCATCCTATTCCTCCCTCACCCCCTAATAAACACCATCCTCTCCTTCCCTCACCCCCCTAATGAACACCATCTTATCCCTCCCTCACCCCCCTAATGAACACCATCCTATCCCTCCCTCGCCCCCTAATGAACACCATCCTATCCCTCCCTCGCCCCCCTAATGAACACCATCCTATCCCTCCCTCACCTCCCTAATGAACACCATCCTATCCCTCCCTCACCCCCCTAATGAACACCATCCTATCTGTCCCTCATTCTCCTAATGAACACCATCCTATCCCTCCCTCACCCCTCACCCCTAATGAACACCATCCTATCCCTCCCTCATCCTCCTAATGAACACCATCCTATCCCTCCCTCACCGCCCTAATGAACACCATCCTATCCCTCCCTCATCCTCCTAATGAACACCATTCTATCCCTCCCACACCCCCTTAATGAACACCATCCTATCCCTCACTCACCCCCCTAATGAACACCATCCTATCCCTCCCTCACCCCCCTAATGAACACCATCCTATCCCTCCCTCACCCCCCTAATAAACACCATCCTATCCCTCCCCCATCCTCCTAATGAACACCATCCTATCCCTCCCTCACCCCCCTAATGAACACCATCCTATCACTCCCTCATATTCCTAATGAACACCATCCTAGCCCTCCCTCACCCTCTAATGAACACCATCCTATCTGTCCCTCATCCTCCTAATGAACACCATCCTATCCCTCCCTCACCCCTCTAATGAACACCATCCTATCTGTCCCTCATCCTCCTAATGAACACCATCCTATCCCTCCCTCACCCCTCACACCTAATGAACACCATCCTATCCCTCCCTCACCCCTCACCCCCTAATGAACACCATCCTATCCCTCCCTCATCCTCCTAATGAACACCATCCTATCCCTCCCTCACCCCCCTAATGAACACCATCCTATCCCTCCCCCATCCTCCTAATGAACACCATCCTATCCCTCCCTCACCCCCCTAATGAACACCATCCTATCCCTCCCTCACCCCCCTAATGAACACCATCCTATCCCTCCCTCATCCCCTTAATGAACACCATCCTATCCCTCCCTCATCCCCTTAATGAACAAGGGCCAAAGGAGCTCTAGAGCTCAGCCTCTCTTCTCCTCCTTCTCTTCCACCCTGACTCTCCCCAACTCTCCCTAGCTCTCCCCACCACCCCCAACTCTCCCTAACTCACCCCACCACCCCCGACTCTCCCTAACTCACCCCACCACCCCCGACTCTCCCTAACTCCCCCCACCACCCCTAACTCTCCCTAACTCTTCCCACCACCCCCGACCCTCCCTAACTCCCCCCACCACCCCCGACTCTCCCCACCACCCCTGTCTCTCCCTAACTCTCCCCACCACCCCCGGCCCTCCCTAACTCTCCCCACCACCCCGACTCTCCCTAACTCTCCCCACCACCCCCGACTCTCCTCACCACCCCCGACCCTCCCTAACTCTCCCCACCACCCCGACTCTCCCTAACTCTCCCCACCACCCCGACTCTCCCTAACTCTCCCACCACCCCGACTCTCCCCACCACCACTGTCTCTCCCTAACTCTCCCCACCACCCCTGTCTCTCCCTAACTCTCCCCACCACCCCTGTCTCTCCATGACTCTCCCCACCACCCTCGACCCTCCCTAACTCTCCCCACCACCCCCAACCCTCACTAACTCTCCTCACCACCCCCGACTCTCCCTGACTCTCCCCACCACCCCTGACTCTCCCTAACTCTCCCCACCACCCCCGACTCTCCCCACCACCCTCGACCCTCCCTAACTCTCCCCACCACCCCTGACTCTCCCCACCACCCCTGACTCTCCCCACCACCCTCGATCCTCCCTAACTCTCCCCACCTCCAATCTGTCTGTGCCGCTGCAGTATTATTAGACGTGCCTAGTCCTCTGAGAGAGGAAACCGAGAGGACTGAGGGGCTGGCAGATGAGAGATGCTACAGGGGCTACTAGTTCCATTAAAATGGACATTCTACTTCCACTCCTTCCATTCACCAGGGCCTTTGTTATCATGGAGCTTGACGTTCGCTGCCTCGCAAGCTGGCCTCTCAGGATGTAGTGAGGCTTACTGATCCATGACCAGCTCATCTATCTTTCAGGATTCCAGGGTACGCGCTGTGAAATTGACACCGACGAGTGTATCTCAGGCCCATGCCAGAACCAGGGCCACTGTCTTGACCGGGTCAACAGCTACAGGTAAAAGGGGAACCGCGAGGGGCACCTTATATACAGTCTGCATACCAAATGGCCCTCTGTTCCCGAACCCTATAGGATCCGACCAAATGTAGTGCGCTATATAGGCAACAGGGTGGCATTTGGTACACTTCCATTCATTTTTCAACCCAGAGATACTCACTCAAACAAACAAAGATGAAAATTGCTGTCAGGTTATATGAATAATGGATTATAAACTCATACCAGATGATTGATGATTTGATCAATTACCCACAATACCTGCTCCCATTTAGCAGTAATTGCGCTAATGCTAATGAGTGCAATTAATTCCAAGGTGACAATTATTGAATATGGTGAAATTGAGACAAGTAGATAGTGAGCTCCAGTCTTAAGATGGTGGTTCCCTTATGATGACTCCGGGAGTAGAATGAATACTATCACATACTTATCACAACCGTATTATATTTACCGCCTCCGAACATATTATAAATATATTGATAGTACGGTCTCTGTACATTTAAGCAATAAGGCATAAGGGGGTGTGGTATATGGCCAATATACCACGGCTAAGGGCTGTTCTTTAAGCACGACGCAACGCGGAGTGCCTCAACGCGGCCCTTAGCCATGGTATATTGGCCATATATCACAAACCCCTGAGGTGCCTTGTTGCTATTTTAAACTGCTTACCAACGTAATTAGAGCAGTACAAATAAGTGTTTTGTCATACCCGTGGAATACGGTCTGATATATCACGGCTGTCAACCAGTCAGCATTTAGGGCTCGAACCACTCAGTTTATAATATAATATATATACTACATTATGTGCTCTGTACATTATAAGCACATATAATGTATTTACCACAGCAATATATTGTTATTATGGCCTCAGTTCAGATGTGTGTGAATAGTGTGATGCTGTTACACCATGCTAAGCATGACCCTGTGATATGGTTAAATGAACTGTTAAATGAACAAAGGCTCATGCCATATTTCCATAAACACTATGCAAAAATAATGCGGCTTCATAACACGCCCTTTGGAGTGGAAATGAGGTCAGTTCAATGAGGAACCGTCTCTCCTTTTAACAGGGCTGTTTATATGAATCCTTCTTTACAGCTTAGTTTAACGTTTAGTTAAACAGTCACAAACTAAAAGGTCCCGATTAATCTTGATCCGATGTGTAATTAATATCAGATAAAGTCCTCTTCATTGATCTGTTATTTCATCCTTTTTTTTCCCTCACACGTGCCACTACGAGTAAACAAATGGATTTTCTATTTTGTATGCAAGAGAGGAGATCAATATTAATGATTGCCTTTGTTTTCAGCTGTGACTGTGAGCCTGGGTTTTCTGGCCATCACTGTGAGGAAGACATCAACGAGTGTTCCTCCAGACCCTGCCAAAATGGAGGCATTTGCCAAGACCAGGTTAACAGGTTGGTACCTACAGTACCAGGACAATATTCACTTTAATATTTACCCCGTTACCTATACCTGGTCATTTAAGCTATCACTCAATGAATCTTTGAAGCCTTAGCTAGCTGGCTAACACCGTCTCTATCTCATTTGTATATATCTGTATCCCAAATGGCACCCTATGCCCTGTATATCCCTGTATAGTGCACTATAAGCCCTATGGGCCCTGGTCAAAAGTAGTGCACTATATAGGGAATAAGGTTACATTTGGAACGTATCCTATCTCTCTGAAGTATTTGTTTTTGAACCGTTAGCGCAAGGAACAAAAACAAGTTTAAAATGAGCCCCATGAGGTAGCTATGTTAAACCTAGCAGGGTTATTCTTCGAAGCGCTCCGGATGTGTCCCAAATGGCACCCTATTCCCTACATAGTACACTACTTTTGACCATTACAGGGTGAAGTGCACTGTGTAATGCATCATTTGGGATGCAGCAGCAGTCTTATATAACAGGCCTTTCTTCATCCTTGACATATTTAAGCTGCCATACTAAAGACAGCAGAGTGCATTCAGCAGGAACACATCATGACTCTAGATTGGGTTTCCTTTCCTCCACGGGGTAGTCTTCTTCTTCTCTCTCGCTCTCTCTCTCTCTCTCTCTATTCAGCCCCCCTCTCGCCTTCTCTCTCTATCTTTCTCTCTCTCTCCAACCTTCTCTCTTCCTCTTTCTCCTTCTCTTTCTCCCTCTCTCTCCACCTCTCTCTTTCCTCTCTCTCTCTTCACCCCCTCTTGCTCTTTCTCCCTCTCTCTCTCCACCCCTCTTCCTTCCTCTTTCTCTCTCTCTTCTGCTCTCTCTCTTCACCCCCTCTTGCTCTCTCTCCCTCTCTCTCTCTTCACCCTCTCCCTCTCTCTCTCTCTCTCCCTCCACTGTCTTTAATGGGAGTCCTGGGGCTTGTAGTAGGAGGCTGTAGTCCGACAGATGGGCAGAGAAGTCCCAGGGCCAATTTAAGTCCTAAATGGTTTGTCTCCAGTTTGTCTCCTGTCATGATACCTGCTCCCATGGCGACCCAGCATGCACTGCTCATAGCGATCCCCTGACTGGGCAGTTCTGGGAGTTCAGTTAAGGTGTGTCCACCCCTCTGTAACGACTCTCTGATGAAAGCAGACCCTGGATGCCTCCCACATGGCACCCTACTCCCTTTATAGTCAGTAGAGTCCAGACAAGCTGTTCCTCTATTTACTCTGCTGCTCAAACCATCCACCTACTGTACATGGAGATCTGTCTGTGTAGGGTACATTAAGAGATGTAGTGTTGTTCCCTATAGCAGTGAGCTGTAGTGGTGTCCCCCAGAGCAGTGAGCTGTAGTGTTGTCCCCTATAGCAGTGAGCTGTAGTGTTGTCCCCTATAGCAGTGAGCTGTAGTGGTGTCCCCCAGAGCAGTGAGCTGTAGTGTTGTCCCCTATAGCAGTGAGCTGTAGTGTTGTCCCCTATAGCAGTGAGCTGTAGTGTTGTCCCCTATAGCAGTGAGCTGTAGTGTTGTCCCCTATAGCAGTGAGCTGTAGTGGTGTCCCCTATAGCAGTGAGCTGTAGTGTTGTCTCCTATAGCAGTGAGCTGTAGTGTTGTCCCCTATAGCAGTGAGCTGTAGTGTTGTCCCCTATAGCAGTGAGCTGTAGTGTTGTCCCCTATAGCAGTGAGCTGTAGTGTTGTCCCCTATAGCAGTGAGCTGTAGTGTTGTCCCCTATAGCAGTGAGCTGTAGTGTGTCCCCTATAGCAGTGAGCTGTAGTGGTGTCCCCTATAGCAGTGAGATGTAGTGTTGTCCCCTATAGCAGTGAGCTGTAGTGTTATCCCCTATAGCAGTGAGCTGTAGTGTTGTCCCCTATAGCAGTGAGCTGTAGTGTTGTCCCCTATAGCAGGGAGCTGTAGTGGTGTCCCCTATAGCAGTGAGCTGTAGTGGTGTCCCCTATAGCAGTGAGCTGTAGTGTTGTCCCCTATAGCAGTGAGCTGTAGTGTTGTCCCCTATAGCAGTGAGCTGTAGTGTTGTCCCCTATAGCAGTGAGCTGTAGTGTTGTCCCCTATAGCAGTGAGCTGTAGTGTTGTCCCCTATAGCAGTGAGCTGTAGTGTTGTCCCCTATAGCAGTGAGCTGTAGTGGTGTCCCCTATAGCAGTGAGATGTAGTGTTGTCCCCTATAGCAGTGAGCTGTAGTGTTGTCCCCTATAGCAGTGAGCTGTAGTGTTGTCCCCTATAGCAGTGAGCTGTAGTGTTGTCCCCTATAGCAGTGAGCTGTAGTGTTGTCCACTATAGCAGGGAGCTGTAGTGGTGTCCCCTATAGCAGTGAGCTGTAGTGTTGTCCCCTATAGCAGGGAGCTGTAGTGGTGTCCCCTATAGCAGGGAGCTGTAGTGTTGTCCCCTATAGCAGTGAGCTGTAGTGTTGTCCACTATAGCAGTGAGCTGTAGTGGTGTCCCCTATAGCAGTGAGCTGTAGTGTTGTCCCCTATAGCAGTGAGCTGTAGTGTTGTCCACTATAGCAGTGAGCTGTAGTGTTGTCCCCTATAGCAGTGAGCTGTAGTGGTGTCCCCTATAGCAGTGAGCTGTAGTGGTGTCCCCTATAGCAGTGAGCTGTAGTGCTGTCCCCTATAGCAGTGAGCTGTAGTGCTGTCCCCTATAGCAGTGAGCTGTAGTGCTGTCCCCTATAGCAGTGAGCTGTAGTGCTGTCCCCTATAGCAGTGAGCTGTAGTGCTGTCCCCTATAGCAGTGAGCTGTAGTGCTGTCCCCTATAGCAGTGAGCTGAAGTGTTGTCCCCTATAGCAGTGAGCTGTAGTGTTGTCCCCTATAGCAGTGAGCTGTAGTGTTGTCCCCTATAGCAGTGAGCTGTAGTGTTGTCCCCTATAGCAGTGAGCTGTAGTGTTGTCCCCTATAGCAGTGAGCTGTAGTGTTGTCCCCTATAGCAGTGAGCTGTAGTGTTGTCCCCTATAGCAGTGAGCTGTAGTGGTGTCCCCTATAGCGGTGAGCTGTAGTGTTGTCCCCTATAGCAGTGAGCTGTAGTGGTGTCCCCTATAGCAGTGAGCTGTAGTGGTGTCACCTATAGCAGTGAGCTGTAGTGGTGTCCCCTATAGCGGTGAGCTGTAGTGGTGTCCCCTATAGCGGTGAGCTGTAGTGGTGTCCCCTATAGCAGTGAGCTGTAGTTGTGTCCCCTATAGCAGTGAGCTGTAGTGGTGTCCCCTATAGCAGTGAGCTGTAGTGGTGTCCCCTATAGCAGTGAGCTGTAGTGGTGTCCCCTATAGCAGTGAGCTGTAGTGTTGTCCACTATAGCAGTGAGCTGTAGTGGTGTCCCCTATAGCGGTGAGCTGTAGTGTTGTCCCCTATAGCAGTGAGCTGTAGTGTTGTCCTCTATAGCGGTGAGATGTAGTGTTGTCCACTATTAGCAGTGAGATCCAGCATCTCACAGTACTGTTGTTGTTGTGGTTGCTTTAAGGAGCTGATGATGGAGGGTTTATAATGTATTCTAAGTGCAGAAGTAAGGGCTTCCTGTAAAGCTGCTGTCATTTAATGACAGGCTGTTCCCTGTTAGGGCCTAAAGTCATAGGAGGATAGATGGAGAAAACAGGTATCAAGTCATAGGAGGGTAGATGGAGAAAACAGGCATAAAGTCATAGGAGGATAGATGGAGAAAACAGGCATAAAGTCGTAGGAGGGTAGATGGAGAAAACAGGCATAACGTCGTAGGAGGGTAGATGGAGAAAACAGGCATAAAGTCATAGGAGGGTAGATGGAGAAAACAGGCATAAAGTCATAGGAGGATAGATGGAGAAAACAGGCATAAAGTCATAGGAGGATAGATGGAGAAAACAGGCATAAAGTCGTAGGAGGGTAGATGGAGAAAACAGGCATCAAGTCATAGGAGGATAGATGGAGAAAACAGGCATAAAGTCATAGGAGGATAGATGGAGAAAACAGGCATCAAGTCATAGGAGGATAGGTGGAGAAAACAGGCATAAAATCATAGGAGGATAGATGGAGAAAACAGGCATCAAGTCGTAGGAGGATAGATGGAGAAAACAGGCATCAAGTCATAGGAGGATAGGTGGAGAAAACAGGCATCAAGTCATAGGAGGATAGGTGGAGAAAACAGGCATTAAGTCATAGGAGGATAGATGGAGAAAACAGGCATCAAGTCATAGGATAGATGGAGAAAACAGGCATAAAATCATAGGAGGGTAGATGGAGAAAACATCAAAGGAATTGGCAGTGCTCTCGACTATCAATAATGCCAATATGAAAACAACCGTAACATTTCAAATGGACAGGAGGGCACTTAATACAGAATGACTTAGGATACTACATCACTTATATCAATTATACACACTCTTTACTTGAGTGCTACATAACAAAATCTTCTCTAGCCATTTTGGGTAAGTGTTTGGTCATCCTATGGGTGTTGTGTTTGGTCATCCTATGGGTGTTGTGTTTGGTCATCCAATGGGTGTTGTGTTTGGTCATCCTATGGGTGTTGTGTTTGGTCATCCTATGGGTGTTGTGTTTGGTCATCCTATGGGTGTTGTGTTTGGTCATCCTATGGGTGTTGTGTTTGGTCATCCAATGGGTGTTGTGTTTGGTCATCCTATGGGTGTTGTGATTGGTCATCCTATGGGTGTTGTGATTGGTCATCCTATGGGTGTTGTGTTTGGTCATCCAATGGGTGTTGTGTTTGGTCATCCTATGGGTGTTGTGATTGGTCATCCTATGGGTGTTGTGATTGGTCATCCTATGGGTGTTGTGTTTGGTCATCCTATGGGTGTTGTGTTTGGTCATCCTATGGGTGTTGTGATTGGTCATCCTATGGGTGTTGTGTTTGGTCATCCAATGGGTGTTGTGTTTGGTCATCCAATGGGTGTTGTGTTTGGTCATTCTATGGGTGTTGTGATTGGTCATCCTATGGGTGTTGTGATTGGTCATCCTATGGGTGTTGTGTTTGGTCATCCTATGGGTGTTGTGTTTGGTCATCCTATGGGTGTTGTGATTGGTCATCCTATGGGTGTTGTGATTGGTCATCCTATGGGTGTTGTGATTGGTCCTCCTATGGGTGTTGTGTTTGGTCATCCTATGGGTGTTGTGATTGGTCATCCTATGGGTGTTGTGTTTGGTCATCCAATGGGTGTTGTGTTTGGTCATCCAATGGGTGTTGTGTTTGGTCATCCTATGGGTGTTGTGATTGGTCATCCTATGGGTGTTGTGATTGGTCATCCTATGGGTGTTGTGATTGGTCATCCTATGGGTGTTGTGTTTGGTCATCCTATGGGTGTTGTGATTGGTCATCCTATGGGTGTTGTGATTGGTCATCCTATGGGTGTTGTGATTGGTCATCCTATGGGTGTTGTGTTTGGTCATCCTATGGGTGTTGTGTTCCTGGGAATATAGTTAAATACATTAGTATAATAATTGTCCTTCCACCTCTAAATGTTCTTCTTCTTTTTAATACTGCCTTAACTATTCAGCTTCCTATAATCATTGTCATCCCATCACTAATAGTTGTTCTTGTTACTGTCTAGGTTCCACTGTAATTGCCCAGCTGGATATTTTGGCACCCTGTGTGACCTGGATATTAATGAGTGTGAAGTTTCACCTTGCCTTCACGAGGCCGTCTGTATCAACAAACCTGGAGGCTTCAAGTGTGTCTGTCGTCCTGGAAACGCAGGTAAAGATTATTTCATTTTAACCCTGCTGTCACCAAATTCTAAAAGCTACTTTCCCCGTTAGGGCCACCGTAGGACTCCTTTACCCCTCGGTGACAAAGAGATCAATGTGAGAGGGCTACAGCTTATCAGGACTGCGGTGGGTCTAGCTGGCTGCTTCATGATATCAGGACCATGGTGGGTCTAGCTGGCTGCTTCATGATATCAGGACTGCGGTGGGTCTAGCTGGCTGCTTCATGATATCAGGACTGCGGTGGGTCTAGCTGGCTGCTTCATGATATCAGGACCATGGTGGGTCTAGCTGGCTGCTTCATGATATCAGGACCATGGTGGGACTAGCTGGCTACTTCATGATATCAGGACCGTATTGGGACTAGCTGGCTACCTCATGATATCAGGACCGTATTGGGACTAGCTGGCTACTTCATGATATCAGGACTGTATTGGGACTAGCTGGCTGCTACATGATATCAGGACCATGGTGGGTCTAGATGGCTGCTTCATGATATCAGGACCATGGTGGGTCTAGCTGGCTGCTTCATGATATCAGGACCATGGTGGGTCTAGCTGGCTGCTTCATGATATCAGGACCATGGTGGGTCTAGCTGGCTGCTACATGATATCAGGACCATGGTGGGTATAGAAGATGGCTGCTTCATGATATCAGGACCATGGTGGGTCTAGCTGGCTGCTTCATGATATCATGGTGGGTCTAGATGGCTGCTTCATGATATCAGGACTGCGGTGGGTCTAGCTGGCTGCTTCATGATATCAGGACCATGGTGGGTCTAGCTGGCTGCTTCATGATATCAGAACCATGGTGTGTCTAGCTGGCTGCTTCATGATATCAGGACCATGGTGGGTCTAGCTGGCTGCTACATGATATCAGGACCATGGTGGGTATAGAAGATGGCTGCTTCATGATATCAGGACCATGGTGGGTCTAGCTGGCTGCTACATGATATCAGGACCATGGTGGGTCTAGATGGCTGCTTCATGATATCAGGACCATGGTGGGTCTAGCTGGCTGCGTCATGATATCAGGACCATGGTGGGTCTAGCTGGCTGCTTCATGATATCAGGACCGTGGTGGGTCTAGCTGGCTGCTTCATGATATCAGGACCATGGTGGGTCTAGCTGGCTGCTTCATGATATCAGGACCATGGTGGGTCTAGCTGGCTGCTTCATGATATCAGGACCGTGGTGGGTCTAGCTGGCTGCTTCATGATAACAGGACCATGGTGGGTCTAGCTGGCTGCTTCCTGATATCAGGACTGTATTGGGTCTAGCTGGCTGCTCCATGATATCAGGACCATGGTGGGTCTAGTTGGCTGCTTCATGATATCAGGACCATGGTGGGTCTAGATGGCTGCTTCATGATATCAGAACCATGGTGGGTCTAGCTGGCTGCTTTATGATATCAGGACCATGGTGGGTCTAGCTGGCTGCTTCATGATATCAGGACCATGGTGGGTATAGATGGCTGCTTCATGATATCAGGACCATGGTGGGTCTAGCTGGCTGCTTCATGATATCAGGACCATGGTGGGTATAGATGGCTGCTTCATGATATCAGGACCGTGGTGGGTCTAGCTGGCTGCTTCCTGATATCAGGACTGTATTGGGTCTAGCTGGCTGCTCCATGATATCAGGACCATGCTGGGTCTAGCTGACTGCTTCATGATATCAGGACCGTATTGGGACTAGCTGGCTACTTCATGATATCAGGACCGTATTGGGACTAGCTGGCTACTTCATGATATCAGGACCGTATTGGGACTAGCTGGCTGCTTTATGATATCAGGACCGTATTGGGACTAGCTGGCTACTTCATGATAGTCGGACACTGGAACTGGCTAAAACAAACCTTAAAGAGAAACTGTCTGCAGCACAATGGGTGATCATTTTAATGAATCGTATTGTACACACAGCACAGTTCCCTTAGATATAATGTTTCAAGAATGATAACAGGAGATAAATCCACAATACTTGTTTTAATCTAAAGGTAATCTGTCTTCAACTGTGTCTACATTCTGATGGTCTGTTATTTCATTAGGCTCTTTAGTTTCACCACTACATTCTGATGGTCTGTTATTTCATTAGGCTCTTTAGTGTCACCACTACATTCTGTTATTTCATTAGGCTCTTTAGTTTCACCATTACATTCTGTTGTTCTGTTTCATTAGGGCTCTTTAGTTTCACCACTACATTCTGTTGGTCTGTTGTTTCATTAGGGCTCTTTAATTTCACCACTACATTCTGTTATTTCATTAGGCTCTTTAGTTTCACCACTACATTCTGTTATTTCATTAGGGCTCTTTAATTTCACCACTACATTCTGTTATTTCATTAGGGCTCTTTAGTTTCACCATTACATTCTGTTGGTCTGTTTCATTAGGGCTCTTTAGTTTCACCATTACATTCTGTTGGTCTGTTGTTTCATTAGGGCTCTTTAGTTTCACCACTACATTCTGTTATTTCATTAGGCTCTTTAATTTCACCATTACATTCTGTTATTTCATTAGGCTCTTTAGTTTCACCACTACATTCTGTTATTTCATTAGGCTCTTTAGTTTCACCACTACATTCTGTTGGTCTGTTATTTCTTTAGGCTCTTTAGTTTCACCATTACATTCTGTTATTTCATTAGGGCTCTTTAATTTCACCACTACATTCTGTTATTTCATTAGGGCTCTTTAGTTTCACCACTACATTCTGTTGGTCTGTTGTTTCATTAGGGCTCTTTAGTTTCACCACTACATTCTGTTATTTCATTAGGGCTCTTTAATTTCACCACTACATTCTGTTATTTCATTAGGCTCTTTAGTTTCACCATTACATTCTGTTATTTCATTAGGCTCTTTAGTTTCACCACTACATTCTGTTATTTCATTAGGCTCTTTAGTTTCACCACTACATTCTGTTGGTCTGTTATTTCTTTAGGCTCTTTAGTTTCACCATTACATTCTGTTATTTCATTAGGGCTCTTTAATTTCACCACTACATTCTGTTATTTCATTAGGGCTCTTTAGATTCACCACTACATTCTGTTATTTCATTAGGGCTCTTTAATTTCACCACTACATTCTGTTATTTCATTAGGGCTCTTTAATTTCACCACTACATTCTGTTATTTCATTAGGGCTCTTTAGTTTCACCACTACATTCTGTTATTTCATTAGGGCTCTTTAATTTCACCACTACATTCTGTTATTTCATTAGGCTCTTTAGTTTCACCATTACATTCTGTTATTTCATTAGGGCTCTTTAGTTTCACCATTACATTCTGTTATTTCATTAGGCTCTTTAATTTCACCACTACATTCTGATGGTCTGTTATTTCAATAGGGCTCTTTAGTTTCACCATGACATTCTGTTGTTTCATTAGGGCTCTTTAATTTCACCACTACATTCTGTTATTTCATTAGGGCTCTTTAGTTTCACCATTACATTCTGTTGTTTCATTAGGGCTCTTTAGTTTCACCACTACATTCTGTTATTTCATTAGGGCTCTTTAGTTTCACCACTACATTCTGTTATTTCATTAGGGCTCTTTAGTTTCACCACTACATTCTGTTGTTTCATTAGGCTCTTTAGTTTCACCATTACATTCTGTTATTTCATTAGGGCTCTTTAGTTTCTCCATTACATTCTGTTATTTCATTAGGGCTCTTTAATTTCACCACTACATTCTGTTATTTCATTAGGGCTCTTTAGTTTCACCATTACATTCTGTTGTTTCATTAGGGCTCTTTAGTTTCACCATTACATTCTGTTGTTTCATTAGGCTCTTTAGTTTCACCACTACATTCTGTTATTTCATTAGGCTCTTTAGTTTCACCATTACATTCTGTTATTTCATTAGGGCTCTTTAGTTTCACCACTACATTCTGTTGTTTCATTAGGCTCTTTAGTTTCACCATTACATTCTGTTGTTCTGTTTCATTAGGGCTCTTTAGTTTCACCACTACATTCTGTTGTTTCATTAGGGCTCTTTAGTTTCTCCACTACATTCTGTTGGTCTGTTGTTTCATTAGGGCTCTTTAATTTCACCACACTATTGTTGTTTTGCTCTGCTACCATCCATTCAGGACATGTTTTACACACAAGACACCTATATTGAGCTCTTTTTGTTAGAGGACCAATCTAATCCTGCTTCCTGTCAGCTGATTTTAAGATTAATTTCATTTGTCTTCTTCACTGTATCATCAATTTATCCTTTTCCAGTGGAAACAGGGGAGGGTGGAGGGGGAACTCTCTGAGGTATTGCCACTCTGGAGAGCAACAGAACAGCCTGATGTGCATGGCCCAATTCCCAACTGAAGATGCTTCTTTTATTCTTAGGCCCCTGTGCGCTCAGCCTCGGCTGCTTCCCAAATAACACTGTATTCCCTGTACGGTGCACTACTTTTGACCAGGGCCCTGGTCCAAAGTATTACACCATATAGGGAATAGGGTGCCATTTTGGATGCAACCATTGCACAAGTCATTACTTTCTCCCCTTCCCTCTAAGCTGGTCTGAGGAAACAGATAGTGTCTGCCCCAGGGAGCAGGGCCAGAGGATATATTTTGGATTGGTTCAACCAACCGACTTCAGCTTCCAAAGAAATATTTCCTCTAATAAGACATGTAACAGAACTTTTTCAAGAGAAGAGAGGGAACAAAAAAGTGAGTAAGTAAAAAAAGAGAGAAAAGAGGAAAGAATGGAAGAAAAACAGGAGATGAAAGAGTGGAAGGAAAACGAGAAGGATTTGGCAAAACGTTAATATGGCTTCGGTCTAGTGGTTGAATTGGCTGCTCGGGGGCTTGATCTAGGCACATAATGATTTGTAAATTGAAAATGTGTTTTTATGCAGCTGCTATAGTGTGTCATCTGCTCCCGCCAGTGAATACTGTAACTCATTGTGTCACTTTGATGCTATTATCAAATTTATTCTCATATTGCTTCGCTTCATCCATCAGGGATGGCAAAGCCCCTCTCCAAATGGGATGTCAACATTCATTCCAACTCGTTTCAACGGTTGACATGAAAATAAAGTCGTCAGGTGTTATAGCGAGGGGCTTTTACATTCATTTCAATACAGATTTATGGGAGAATAAATGGTGAAGTTTTCAGAATACATGCAAGCGTCAGAAATGTGTTGATGTAATGAATTTGGTTATCAGTAGGAAATTGCACATATGAGCAATATCATGCTCAAACTAAAACACATTTGGAATCTTATTTAGGTGAATCATCCACAGTGTGAGAAATATGCAACGAGGGATCTTAGATTTGGTATGCTATTTATGTTTTATTTTGTCAAAAGACAAAAGGATAGAATTGTTATTATACGTAAGGTAAAAAGTGAATTTCTGTCACGTTATAAAACTAATACAGAAGTCTGATTTAAAACACTATTCAAGGTCAGGTTGATAATTATGGCCCCATGCAATCCCCAAAACATTCCTGCATGGAATATCTTACCACCAGCACTGATGAAATAATTATTTGGTTGTGCAAACCACAGTTTGTCCAGGTGGGTGGTCTCAGATGATCCCGCAGGTGAAGAAGCCGGATGTGGCGGTCCTGGGCTGGTGTGATTACTTGTGGTTGTGAGGCCAGTTGGACATACTGCCATATTCTCTAAAATGAAGTTGGAGGCAGCTTATGGTAGAGAAATTAACATTCAATTCTCTGGCAACAGCATGCCAATTGCGCACTCCCTCAAAGTTGAGGCATCTGTGGCACTGTGTTGTGTGACAAAACTGCACATTTAGGAGTGGCCTTTTATTGTCCTTAGCACATGGTGCACTGATCATGCTGTTTGCTCAGCTTCTTGATTGTCTTGGCAAATTAGAAATGCTCACTGACAGGGATGTACTGTAGACAACTTTTAGTGTGTATGGAACGTTTCTGGAATCTTTTATTTCATCTCATGAAACATGGGACCAACACTTTACATGTTGCGTTTATATTTTTGTTTAGTATATACAGTACCAGTCAAAAGTTGACACACCTACTCATTCCAGGGTTTTTCTTTATTTTGACTATTTTCTACATTGTAGAACAATAGTGAAGACATCAAAGCTATGATAGAGGCACACTACCATAAAACACAGCCTGATTATGTCAACATGTATGGAATTGTTCCAAATGTATATTAACTATACATTTGTAATCATATTATATAAAGAGCCTCAACCTGCACTACCTTAACAGGGGTCTAGAGAGAAGATGATTAATAAATCTTGACACCTGGCTTTGTGAAAAATGAAGAGCAATACAGGAGACAGATTAAAAAGCTGTTATGATTCATCTCAATGCTAACCTTCTTAAAGGCTCTTACAGGAGAATCCATCTGAGAGAAACAAAAGAGAGACATTAAATAATAATCGTCCAGCTTCTATCCTCAATTACCTCTCGCAGCTGGAACTTTTTAAATCCACATAATTGTTCTATTCTATTCAGAGAGAGAAGGAAATAGGTTGTGAATGCCTGCTGAGAACAAGAGGATGGAGGATTACATGTAGAGTAGTGTGCAGGAGAAAAGGTACTTCCTCAAATAATACATACCTACAGGAGAAAATGTACTTCCTCATGTTGTAAAATAACATAACTACAGACTGGTCTATTGTGTAGTAGAACTGTCCTTATTATTAGACCTACTGATAAAACTGAAATTAAATATATTGTTACATTCCCCAGCAAGAAAACAAAATAATATCACTCAAACAGAAGGCATAACTAACAAAGTCACTGACAACAACCAAAATGAAACAGATGGGGTTTTAGGAGGGGTTCTGAAAGACACTCAATGAGGAACTCCACTGAAAGTTGACTAGCAACAACAACTGGACCTTAAAAGACAGCTACCATGAGTGCCCACTAAATTTGGCTAAGAAGAGGCAAACAAAATAAAAACCCACACCAAACTTAAAGACAGGAAGCAAACCAAAAAGGTGGCGCAAAACAAAATCAGGGAAATCGGACAGACTAGGGAGAGCCAACTAAAGGTGTTAACCATCTGCATCTTTCAAGACAACTGGAGCAGTGGGACAGCCACTCTTAAATAGCACCTAGGCCAGCACAGGTGTAACACATACTGACTAACGAGGTAACACCAATCTGTGCGCCCTACGTGCTAACGAACTATACGTGCTAAAGTCCAACCACAAAACATAAATGGAAAAACCAAAACCTGTAACAGTATACTGAACAGAAATATTAATGCAACATGTAAAGTGTTGGTCCCATGTTTCATGAGCTGAAATAAAAGATCCCAGACATTTTACATATGCACAAAAAGCTTATTTCTCTCAAATTGTTTGCACAAATTTGTTTACATCCCTGTTAGGGAGTATTTACTCTTTGCCAAGATAATCCATCCACCTGACAGGTGAGGCATATCAAGAAGCTGATTAAACAGCATAATCATTGCACAGGTGCACCTTGTGCTTGGGACAATAAAGGGCCACTCTAAAATGTGCAGTTTTGTCACACGACACAATGCCACAGATGACTCAAGTTTTGAGGGAGCGTGCAATTGGCATGCTGACTGCAGGAATGTCCACCAGAGATGTTTCCAGATAATTGAATGTTTATTTCTCTACCATAAGCCGCCTCAAGTAATTTTAGAGAATTTGGCAGTATGTCCAACCGGCCTCACAACCACAGGCCACGTGTAACCACGCCAGCCCAGGACCTCCACATCCGGCTTCTCCACCTGCGGGATCATCTGAGACCAGCCCCCTGGAAATCTGATGAAACTCTGGGTTTGCACAACCGAAGAATTTCTGCACAAACTGTTTGAAAAAAGTCTCAGGGAAGCTCATCTGCATGCTCGTCATACTCACCAAGGTCTTGACCTGACTGCAGTTCGGTGTCGTAACTGACTTCAGTGGGCAAATGCGCCGCCATCACCTCATGTTTCAGCATGATAATGCATGGCCCCATGTCGCAATAATCTGTACACAATTCCTGGAAGCTGAACATGTCCCAGTTGTTCCATGGCCTGCATACTCACCAGACATGTCACCCATTGAGCACGTTTGGGATGCTCTGGATTGACGGTTAGAACAGCGTGTTCCAGTTCCCACCAATATCCTGCAACTTTTCACAGTCATTAAATAGGAGTGGGACAACATTCCACAGGCCACAACCAACAGCCTGATCAACTCTATGTGAAAGAGATATGTCATGGTGAATGAGGCAAGTGGTGGTCACACCAGATACTGACTGTTTTTCTGATCCACATCCCTCATTTTTAAAGTATCTGTGACCAGCAGATGCATATCTGTATTCCCAATCATGTGAAATGCCTAGATCAGGCCCTAAATTTATTGAATTTATTGGAGTATGGAAATTGCCTTACTGTAATACATTTATCATATAAGGAAATTGACTGATTTCCTTATATGAACTGTGACTCAGTAAAATCTTTGAAATTGTTGCATGTTGCGTTTATATTTTTGTTCGGTGTGTGTGTGTATTGCTTTCATTGTATAGTTGACTATAATTACAAGACCACCATGTTTGGATTGATTCTTAAATGGAATTTGAGGAAATTGTTGTTCATGGATTTGTTCAACACACAATCACCCAGTCATTAACATGTCTTTACATCTAACAAAACAAGGGGAATCTACAAATACCCTCTGAGTTGTATTTACTGTATCAGCTCATTTACTGTGAAGCTCGTTTTTAATTTACAATAACATATTTTCAGCTGTAATTTGATTTAAACACAAGTTGTATACGTGGTCAGTAAAGTAGCAGGAATATCTCGTTGTGTTTATAGAAGGCTTGCTGAAGCAGAAATAAAGGACTCGTCCAAAATGTCATGTTATTCCCTATATAGTACACTACTTTTGAAGAAGTGCACTATATAGGGAATAGTGTGCCGTTTTGGGACGCAGACAAAGTCATTAAGACTGAACTAGCAGGTCAATATGGAGGGAATTGTCACTGGCTGCTCTGAATGAGCATATTGAGACTGTTTAATTACAACATGTTAATTATCTACATTATTCACATTCATTCATTTGTTAATTTATTAATTTATGTAGGCCTTCTGCAAAAGACAAACAAAAGAGATTTAGGCAGCAAGACAGAGCTGTAAGGTTATTCATAAGAACAGTTTTATAACAGAAGGTAATAGGGAGCATTTCTCCAGCCCCATCCCTCAGCGTTTAACCAAAACTGGGGCAAGGAGACGTTTTGTTATTGTTTCAACTGCAGATTGGCCCTTTAAGCATCGATTAATTGAAATTTGACCAGAGCCAGATGACACCCTATTCCCTATTTAGTAGGTTTGGGCCATGTCAACATTTGTCCTATTGTGATTATGTACCGATAAAACATTGTGATATAAGATGCTATCGCCCCCCTTTGATATATATACAAATAAATATATAAAAAAACAGCTTAAACGACAGTTGGGCGATAGAGCCAAATTGAATGCAACTGGATGAATCATGATGAAAGATAATGTTGTTGTAAGTCTGGGCAGAGGCTAATTGCAACCAATGGCACATATTTTCTAATATGCCTTTCTGGTGGAGGAGCAGAATAGGTCTCTGTCTGTCTGTCTGTCTGTCTGTCTGTCTGTCTGTCTGTCTGTCTGTCTGTCTGTCTGTCTGTCTGTCTGTCTGTCTGTCTGTCTG
Source organism: Salmo trutta (assembly GCF_901001165.1). Lineage (NCBI taxonomy): Eukaryota > Metazoa > Chordata > Actinopteri > Salmoniformes > Salmonidae > Salmo > Salmo trutta. Next base: position 2,872,729 of record NC_042961.1, on the reverse strand, counting down.
TCTGTCTGTCTGTCTGTCTGTCTGTCTGTCTGTCTGTCTGTCTGTCTGTCTGTCTGTCTGTCTGTCTGTCTGTCTGTCTGTCTGTCTGTCTGTCTGTCTGTCTGTCTGTCTGTCTGTCTGTCACGCACATGATGGAGCAGTGACTGTCTGACCAGGAACAGGCTGTCTTAACGTAGTGAGCTAGGTTATAGGACTACATCATGATGAGGAACAGACTGTATTAACGTAGTGAGCTAGGTTATAGGACTACATCATGATGAGGAACAGGCTGTCTTAACGTAGTGAGCTAGGTTATAGGACTACATCATGAGCTGGATAGAAGCAGTCTACAGTTTTCAGAACGGGATAATATTGCTTTATTTTCCTCAGAAAAATCTAGAATATTGTTTGTTCTATCTCTTATGAAGCTGTGATGGAGAATATCCTATGCCTAGGCTTAGGGCTGGGGTAGGTAACTAGATTCAGCCGCTGGCTTAGGCTATACACTTTCTGGTTATTTTTTTGCCCCAACAACTTTAGGACAACACCTTCGTGAACTAGAATACTTGGGAAATAAGCTGCTGTTCGTAACTTGAACATGTGTTAAAGCGTTTATAATAGACCTAGTAGAAGGGTAGGTTATTGACCATCTGTTATGATAGTTAAAGTGACACTCCAGTCTACTTTTTACCTCAAGTAACAGCTGATTTACATAACAAAAGACACATCTCAATAGGTGGTCCAGGTAAGTCATGACATAGTACAGAAAGGTGGGGGGGGCTTCCTCTTTTGTTCTCTATTGCTCCTCTATTGTTCCTCAAGCAAGGGGGAGGCCGATGACATCACGGATTCCCATCAGACCTACTCCTTGAAGCTAGCAGTTGTGTAAAAAAATTAACTATTTTGCTCAAAACATATTTTTTTACCCTTTAGTGTGTGTACTTTAGTGTATTTATACTTGCGATATCACTTTTTAACAGTAAAAGTAAAAAAATCACTGTAGGATGGAGTGTACGTTATAACAATGTTTTAGGCTATAGCCTAATGCCCATGCATTAGACAGAGAAAGAGAGAAACAATATTTTCTGACTGGACATGCTGCCTTGGTGGAATTCTCCGATGTCAGAGCAGCTTTCCCATCACTGTACCTGTACACAGTTAATCTGTAAATAGCACACCCAACTACCTCATCCCCATATTATTACTTACCCTCTTGCTCTTTTGCACCCCAGTATCTCTACTTGCACATCATCATCTGCACATCTGTCACTCCAGTATTAATTATAAATTGTTATTATTTTTGCCTCTAGGGCCTATTTATTGCCTATCTCCCTACTCTTCTACATTTGCACACACTGTACATAGATTTTTACATTTTTATTTTCTTTTGTGTTATTGACTGTACGTATGTTTATGTGTAACTCTGTGTTGTTGTTTTTGTTGCACTGCTTTGCTTTATCTTAACCAGGTCGCAGATGTAAATGACAACTTGTTCTAAATGGGCTTACCTGGTTAAATAAAGTTAAAATAAAAAGTCCTGCTATGTGCTGTCCTGCTGTGTGCTGTCCTGCTGTGTGCTGTCCTGCTGTCTGCTGTCCTGCTGTGTGCCTCCTGCTGCGTGCTGTCCTGCTGCATGCTGTCCTGCTGCGTGCTGTCCTGCTGCGTGCTGTCTTGCTGCGTGCTGTCCTGCTGCGTGCTGTCTTGCTGCGTGCTGTCCTGCTGTCGTGCTGTCCTGCTGTCGTGCTGTCTGCTGTCCTGCTGTGTGCTGTCCTGCTGTCTGCTGTCCTGCTGCGTGCTGTCCTGCTGCGTGCTGTCCTGCTGTGTGCTGTCCTGCTACGTGCTGTCCTGCTGTGTGCTGTCCTGCTGTCTACTGTCCTGCTGTGCTGTGTACTGTCCTGCTGTCTTGCTCTGCTGTGTACCGTCCTGCTGTCCTGATGTGTACTGTCCTGCTGTCTTGCTCTGCTGTGTACCGTCCTGCTGTGTGCTGTCTACTGTCCTGCTGTGCTGTGTGCTGTCTGCTGTCCTGCTGCGTGCTGTCCTGCTGCGTGCTGTCCTGCTGCGTGCTGTCCTGCTGCGTGCTGTCCTGCTGTCCTGCTGTCTACTGTCCTGCTATGCTGTGTACTGTCCTGCTGTCTTGCTCTGCTGTGTACCGTCCTGCTGTCCTGCTGTGTGCTGTCCTGATGTGTACTGTCCTGCTGTGCTGTGTACTGTCCTGCTACGTGCTGTCCTGCTGTGTGCTGTCCTGCTGTGTACTGTCCTGCTGTCCTGCTGTCCTGCTCTGCTGTGTACCATCCTGCTGTGTGCTGTCCTGATGTGTGCTGTCCTGCTGTCCTGATGTGTACTGTCCTGCTGTCTTGCTCTGCTGTGTACCATCCTGCTGTCCTGCTGTGTGCTGTCCTGATGTGTACTGTCCTGCTGTGCTGTGTACTGTCCTGCTACGTGCTGTCCTGCTGTGTGCTGTCCTGCTGTGTGCTGTCCTGCTGTGTACCGTCCTGCTGTGTGCTGTCCTGCTGTGTACCGTCCTGCTGTGTACCGTCCTGCTGTGTACCGTCCTGCTGTGTGCTGTCCTGATGTGTGCTGTCCTGATGTGTGCTGTCCTGATGTGTGCTGTCCTGATGTGTGCCGTCCTGCTGTGTGCTGTCCTGCTGTGTGCCGTCCTGCTGTGTACTGTCCTGATGTGTGCTGTCCTGATGTGTGCTGTCCTGCTGTCTACTGTCCTGCTGTGCGTTGCGAGACTTTACTTTGTGGCGCCAGTCAAGTTCAAATAGACTAAACCGTTGTTTGTCACATCACGATGTCATCACCGTCGACGATGGCAGAATTTTTTTTTTTACAATTTAATTAAAAATGAAAAACTGAAATCTCTTGAGTCTAAGTTTTCAGGAGTAAATATTTGCTTTACAAGTCACAAAGTAAGTTGCATGGACTCACATGAGTTTTGAATGCCTACCTCATCTCTGTACCCCACACATACAATTATCTGTAGGGTCCCTCAGTCCAGCAGTGAATTTCAAACACAGATTCAACCACAAAGACCAGGGAGGTTTTCCAATGCCTCACAAAGAAGGGCACCTATTGGTAGATGGGTAAATAAAAGCAGAGATTGAATATCCCTTTGAGCATGGTGAAGTTATAAATTACACTTTGGATGGTGTATCAATACACCCAGTCACTACAAAGATACAGGCATCCTTCCCAACTCAGTTGCAGGACAGGAAGGAATCCGCTCAGGGATTTCACCATGAAGCCATTGGTAAGTTTTTAAAACAGTTATAGCGTTTAACGGCTGTGATAGGAGAAAACTGCGGGTGGATCAACAACATTGTAGTTATTCCACAATACTAACCTAAATGACAGAGTGAAAAGAAGGAAGCTTGTACAGATTAAACATTTTCCAAAACATGCATCCTGTTTGCAACAAGGCACTAAAGTAATACTGCAAGAAATATGGCAAAGCAATTCACATTTTGTCCTGAATACAAAGTTATGTTTGGGTCAAATCAATGCAACACATTACTGAGTACCACTCTCCATATGTTCAAGCATAGTGGTGGCTGCATCATGTTATGGGTATGCTTGTAATCGTTAAGGACTGGGGAGTTGTTCAGGATAAAAAAGAAACGGAATGGAGCCAAGCACAGACAAAATCCTACAGTAAAACCTGTTTCAGTCTGCTATCCACCAAACACTGGGAGATGAATTCACCTTTCAGTAGGACAATAATCTAAAACACAAGGCCAAATCTACTCTATTTTTTATCCATTTGGAATTCAGGCTGTAACACAACAAACAGTGGAATAAATCCAGGGGTGTGATTCTTTTCTGAAGGCACTGTATATAGTGCACTAGTTTTTATTGGACCCTGGGCAAAAGTAGTGCACTATATAGAGAATAGAGTGCCATTTGGGACATAGTCCATGATATATTCCTATAGTCCTGAAATTATCCAATTATCCATCTATAGAGACCATTGTTATTTACCACAGACCAGGGACCCCCCTTGATAATCCATCTATTTTTGACCACTGTTATTTACTACAGACCTCGAACCCCCCTTGATAATCCATCTATAGAGACCATTGTTATTTACTACAGACCAGGGACCCCCCATGATAATCCATCTCTAGAGACCGTTGTTATTTGGGTCAACATCATTAGTAGCATGCTCCCTGAGTGCTACTGTAGATGACATCAGCACAATGCTACAGTACAGATTCCCTAGTCAGCAGCACATTGTTGAATGGTGATCTATATTCTCCACCTCTTGCTACAGTAAAGCAGGGCTTTAAGTTTTCCTTATGTACTGGACATACCTGAGTTCAAATACTACTTGAAGTCTTTAAAATACTTAAAGTGTTTGCTGTAGTCTGCCGTGAGTGCCGGGTGGGTGTGGTTTGGGAGTGCCAGATGGGTGGGGTTTGCAGTTTTGCGGTTATGATATTCGTTTCGTTGTGCCAGGCAAGCTCAATCAAATCAAATAGTTTTTGTCACATGCTTCGTAAACAACAGGTGGACTAACAGTGAAATGCTGACTGACAGGTCCTTCCCAACAATACAGAGATAAACAACAGGTGGACTAACAGTGAAATGCTGACTGACGGGTCCTTCCCAACAATACAGAGAGAAACAACAGGTGGACTAACAGTGAAATGCTGACTGACGGGTCCTTCCCAACAATACAGAGATAAACAACAGGTGGACTAACAGTGAAATGCTGACTGACAGGTCCTTCCCAACAATACAGAGAGAAACAACAGGTGGACTAACAGTGAAATGCTGACTGACAGGTCCTTCCCAACAATACAGAGATAAACAACAGGTGGACTAACAGTGAAATGCTGACTGACAGGTCCTTCCCAACAATACAGAGATAAACAACAGGTGGACTAACAGTGAAATGCTGACTGACAGGTCCTTCCCAACAATACAGAGATAAACAACAGGTGGACTAACAGTGAAATGCTGACTGACGGGTCCTTCCCAACAATACAGAGAGAAAGAAAATAGAGAAATAATTGAAAAGTAAAACACGTAATAATAAATAACAATCGTGCACAGATAATGTTTTTAATATTATTTCAAATAGTATTTGATCCCAGGTGTGGTACTGAATGGCTGTGTGCAGTCGTTAATGGGATTTCCACGTGTCAGCAACTGTATTAGACAGTGATAATGTGTTTTCACAATTACATTCACCCAAGTGAAGACAGGTCGCGAGGACTGTTCCTCTGACTATCTAATCAGATGATGGTAACAGTGTGGAGGAAGACGTATTATTGCAGGAGTGAAGACACCTATAGATCTGTGGTTATACAGTGACTGGTGCCACCTTTACTGTGAGGTGAACAACAATATGTAACACAGGATTAGATATTGCACATTCTATCCACTGTATATGCTGCAACCTAATGCAACAAACATAACATACATAATGTAATGTATGCCGTACTACACAATGCAAACATGCAAGACTTTAAGGAAGCAGTCATCTCTCTTCACCTACACTTGTGTCTGTCTTATTGCCATTATTGAAAAACCTTGACTATTTCTGCTACAAGTACAGTCATTGAAGCGAGAGAGTGTTCACCCTGTATTGATTCAATGTATTGAGGTGCATCTAAACTCAAATCAATTATTTAACCAGCCATTCACCTCTTTCCATGATGGAGAACTCACAGTAAACATGTATTGTGTTGTTACTTGTTCATATTCTAAGTGCTGTATGGTATAATATATATAATGTGTTTTCTATGTTAATATATGTCATTCCTTCCCAGGGACGTGGTGTGAACTGAGCATTGACGAGTGTGTGTCGAACCCGTGCCAAAACGGCGGGAGCTGCGTGGATGGTCCCAATCGATATCAGTGCTTATGTGCTGGAGGCTTCATGGGTTTCCACTGCGAGACCAACACTGATGAATGCATGTCAGGTCCCTGTCTTCATGGGAGGTAACCAACGGAAGCATTCATTACCAGTAAAACTGTTAGTGCTTCTCCTGCTGAATATAAAACCTCAGTCCAGGGTAGGAGATGTGTGTTGTTTATAAAAACTGTAAATAAAGTGGTTGTTTTTTTAAAGGGGAAAAAAGGAAAATGGTTGCTGAAATGGTGTGTAATGGTGTGTAATGGTGTGTAATGGTGTGTAATGTATAAGAGTGGGAAATAGGGCTTGTGTACTGTACACACTTTGTACCTACTATATAAGAGCGTCTGCTAAATGACTTAAATGTAAATGTAAATGTAATGTCCGTTTGACCTCAATTACCTCAATTTACATTCCCATGATAGGGAAATAGTGATTTCAGATATTTGCCTTCTCTCAGTGTTTAGCCTTTTAATATACTAGAGGCCTAGACCCGAGTGGGACCTGGGGCTTGGCAAAGCCATATAGGCCTGTTTTGTTATGTTATGTTTCTCTCTTATCTTCCCAGGTGCATTGATGGAGTGGATGTGTATTACTGCCAGTGTGAATTGGGATGGACTGGTGCCAGATGTGAAATGAACATTGATGTGAGTTGAGCTGAATGCTAGTTGGGTAAAGTTGGGTAAAACCATCTGGTAAAACCAACCTGTATAGGACTCATCATTACATAACATGGTCTCATTACAATATGTTCAAATAGTGTCATTTCGCTAAACATTGTAGTTATATTTCAGCCAAACTGACAAATTAGTTATTTGTAATTAACAATGACCTATGACTTATATTTCACTATAGTGACATAAATTAGTGTCATTTCACTATGGACACACGTTTTATATTTTGTAATAGTGACTGTGCATCACATCTCATTATTGTACAACATTCCAAAACATGCAAACCAGGAAGATCCAGATGATTAGTCTCCATTCTAATCAGACCAGAGCTGCTCCAGTGTGCCGTCTCTCCCCTTTCCCCATCCACAAGCCACATCGATTCTCCTACAGCATAAGTCAATTGAGCTACATGATCATGTAAGCATTGTATAAATACCTGATTAAAAGGAATCGCCTCACCCTAATCCCTAATTGATTTTAATACCCAGCCCAGCTTCAGTAGGCCTCCAGAGAGAGTGCTGGGCTGATAGAATAGAATGCTAAGGCAGCTGGAATGTCTCTGAGGTTCCGCTCTGGAATGCACAATCAGAGGCTCTTATTGTCTCGGTTTAAAGACCCCATTCTAATCTACAATTCTGCACATACTCTTTTAACTCATCATCCATCATAGTCAATTATGGATTTTAACAGTCATGTTTTCATATACAGGCCTATGTATTCATATTCAAGTCATTCTCTTACGATATTCTGTTTATCTATATATCTGTGTTAGTACCACCATGCAGTTGTGGATATTTAAAGTTACTATATTCGTTCAGAGTAAGAGTGCTAATCTAGGATCATGTAATATCAATATTATGATCTTGAAAGGCAAAAGTAAACTGATCCTACATCAGCACTTCTACTCTGAGACACGTTATAAATACAGGCCCTGGTCTCGTGTTTTACATGATGCTTTTTCCCCATCTACAGGAGTGTTCTTCCAGTCCGTGTCTGAATGGTGGCTCCTGTGTGGACTTGGTTGATAAATATGCGTGTTTCTGTCTGGATGGATACACTGGAAAGAACTGTGACATTGACATAGACATCTGTCTAGAAACCCCCATCAATGTCACCCTGTGTTTAAATGGAGGGACTTGTCTCGATGGCCAAGGCTCCAATTTCACCTGCAGGTCAGTGAATCTACATACATATCAATATCAATATATATACATACCTGTATATAATATGTACATGTAGAAACTTGGATTATTTTATATATATTTTTCAAATAATACAATATATTACAGTATTATAGCACCTCAAACATTTACCTGTTTGGATACACAGATTTTTGCTCCAAGGACTCATTTTAATAACAAATTACAGAGCCTGATACCTGTCGGCTGTAAGTGAAGTAATACAACATTATCCAGTGTTATGATATGCATGTTTTGACACAGTCTCTGTATTATGAGTTGAATTAAACCACCGCCTCCAATCAGACTAAAGTCACGCTGCCCCCTCATCTCTCAGATTGACATGCATCTGATTGGTTTAATATCAGGTTGCCACAGCAACAGAACCATGTCATGTCATTTCCTATTAACACGCTCTCCCTCCCCTGTGTGATGGATGAAGTCTAGCTCAATCAGTGGAGTCTGGTCTCACTTTAAATCAGAGGACTGTTCATAGTAATGACTGGACTGGAATTAATGAAACACTACTAAACACATCAAACACAATGGTTTCCATGTGTTTGTTACCGTTCCATTGATTCCAGTCCAGCCATTGCTATGAGCCGTCCTCCCTCCCTTCACATTGTGAATATAGCCAGACACTGCACTGCAGTAATAGGGTGTAGATTTGCCACAGCGTGGGTCCCCTCGACGTCTTGCTGTTAATTACATTGTCTTAGCTGTAGCACATATGCTCAGGTTCAGGGCCATAAGTCACTGTGGTCTAGTGTAAAGACAGAGGGCCGCATCCCAAACAGTACCCTAGTCCCTACATCTTCTGACCAGAGCCCTATGAGTCCTGTAGTGCACTGTAAAGGGAACAGCCATTTGGGACACAGACAGAGAAGGGCTGCCTGCCTGCTGCAGTAATGTTTAGTCTGTTATCAACAGTTGGAGGACAGTTGGGTGTCATGCTGCAGCATCTGGCTCTGTATACTCAATTATAATTCAATGTTTATTTTTTGTGAAACGAATGCTGAAGTTGTATGCATATGCTTTACTGTCCGTATGCTAGGTTTTCTTTTTGGTTAACAAATGCTGCATTGTTATGGGTATGCAGTATATGCCATATGTTGAAGTGAATTTGAAGAAGGCGTGTTTTATTGTCTCCATTTCCTTGGTGACAAGTCACATGTCAATCTAATGTCTCTTTAACACGAAATGACACAATGTATTGTAATCCTAAACTGTACGTGAGGGAATAACACTCTTTCTCATTAGATAATGGATACAAGCATGGATGTTATAGGTTGCAACCAGCGACAGACTGCATGCAGTTCAGTCCATTTGGTATATAGAGATCCATCCAATATTATGCGTGGTGTCAGGATTGCAACAGATTGGATGGTTGAATGGGATGTCTGGATTTGATGGCAATTCAACCAGCCTCGGGGACAAGCAGCATGGAGACAGTTTAAATTGCAGTTCCATTTCCTAGCTTGGTAACGGTTGGATGTTGGTTCTGTTTCAAACGGCACCCTATTCCCTTTATAGTGCACTATATTTGACCAAAACCCTATGGGGCTCAGGTAGGTAATAGGGTGCCATTTGGGACGCAGATAGTGTCTCCTTGAAGTAAGACATCCGTTGTCAATCTGCTGGTGTCTCCAGAGATCTGAGGAGTCCTGTACGAATGCATTTCAGACACATTATTAGAATACCCATGGACATGAATAGGACTTGGATGGTGAGAATGCATTCTAGAGATTGTTACTTTATGTTGTGTGTAGTAAAACTGCTTTTCCCCCCAAACTATCACTGTCAATACTGCAGAGAAGTCTAGACCAGTTATATGCTACTTATATGCCACTGCTATACTGAATATGGTAACACTTTACTTTACACCCAGCGTCATAACTATGTCATAATATGCCATAACAGCTGACACAACTTGTCATAACCTGTTATAATATGGTCATAACACTGTCATGACACATATTTAGACCTGTTGTGACATATATTGAGTTATTTTATGGCTGGTTATGACACCTACATAAGAGTGTTAAAACCCACAAAACAATACATTCCATTACACCATAGCCTACTCTTCAAAGGTATGTTTATGTTATATATTTTATTTTTAATTGACCATATTAAAGTATCATTGTAATTGTGCAAACATTGATGCCGGACATGCACCTACACCAATGCTCTGTTACTGAAGACTGGGATGAATGCAGGAGCAGATTTCAGGAGCAGGACAAGACACCCTCTTTTAGACTGATGACTGACATAAGGTTATGTACATGACAGGCCTATCTGGTTTATATGATTATGATGGTCATAATGCTTCTTGACAGTGTCATATAGTCTGTTTTCTTAGTCTAAGTAAAGTGACACAGGATGTTCATAATGCTACATGACAGGGAAATAAAGTGTATTTTCTACAAATTATTTCAAATATGATGCAGCATCTGGCTCTGTATACTTCTTGTTTTTAGCTGATAGGAGTGGAAGCCGGTGGGTTCGTCTGCTGCAAAAGCCCATCAGTGACAAAGACTGAGGAGCTGTGCATTCTGAGATGTCTTTCTGCCCACCACTGTCATACTGTGCCTTTATCTGCCTGTATGTGGCCCGCCTATTAGCTTGCACCATTCTTGCTATTCTCCTTTGACCTCTCATCAACAAGCTGTTTTTTTGCCCACAGGCCTGCCGCTGACTGGATGGTTTTTGTTTGTCACACCATTCTCAGTAAACCCTAGACACTGTCGCGCATGAAAAGCCAAGGTGGCCGGCCGTTTCTGACATACTAGAACTGGTATGCCTGGCATCGACGATCATACCGAGCTCAAAGTCGCTTAGGTCACTCGTTTTTCCCATTCTAACGATCACTCGAACAGAAACTGGATGTCTCGATGCCTGTCTGACTGTTTTATATAGCAGACCATGGCCACGTGACTCACTGTCTGTAGGAGCGAACCATTTTGGTGAATGGGTGGTGTACCTAATAAACTGTTAATATTGTCTTCCTAGTAATTGTTAATTATTAATCATTCCGTGATGATAAGTAATGGTAAAAAGATATCAACAACAACGTGTCCATTCTGTTTCTTCTACTGAAGACTGTAGTACTGTTTTAATGTTATTTTAGAAAAAGATACACAACTTTCTTATTGTAAAACAAATATTGAATCTTTATTTTACTTTGGTTAAAAAAAATATATAAAGTGAATGTATATGTGTTCTCTATATGTGATTAGTAAAAATAAAGAAAAATCATTGAAAGAGTAGGTGTGTCCAAACTTTTGACTGGTACTGTATGTTATATGTGTTATTTACAGTACCAGTCAAATGTTTGCACAAACCTACTCATTCAAGGATTTTCATTTATTGTTGAATAATAGTGAATACATCAAAACTATGAAATAACACATATGGAATCATGTTGTAACCAAAAAAGTGTTAAACAAATCAAAATATATTTTAGATTTTAGATTCTTCAAAGTAGCCACACTTTGCCTTGATGACAGCTTTGCACACTCTTGGCATTCTCTCAACCAGCTTCACCTGGAATGCTTTTCCAACAGTCTTAAAGGAGTTCCCACATATGCTGAACACTTGTTAGCTGCTTTTCCTTCACTCTGCGGTCCAACTCATCCCAAACCATCTCAATTGTGTTGAGGTTGGGTGATTGTGGAGGCCAGGTCATCTGATGCAGCACTCCATCACTCTCTTTCTTGGTCAAATAGCCCTGTATGTTATATGTGTTATATGAGAGCATCCTGACCGGTTGCATCACCGCCTGGTATGGCAACTGCTCAGCATCTGAACGTAAGGCGCTACAGAGGGTAGTGCGAATGGCCCAGTACATCACTGGGGCCAAGCTTCCTGCCATCCAGGACCTATATAATAGGCGGTGTCAGAGGAAAGCCCATAAAATTGTCAGAGACTCCAGTCACCCAAGTTATAGACTGTTTTCTCTGCTACCGCACGGCAAGCGGTACCGGAGCGCCAAGTCTAAGACCAAAAGGCTCCTCAACAGCTTCTACCCCCAAGCCATTAGACTGCTGAACGATTAATAAAACCGCCACTGGACAATTTACATTGACCCCCCCTTGTACACTGCTGCTACTCACTGTTTGTTTGTTACCTATGCATAGTCACTTCGCCCCCACCTACATGTACAGATTACTTCAACTAGCCTGTACCCCAGCACACTGACTTGGTACCGGTGCCCGTTGTATATAGCCTCATTATTTTTATTGTGTTACTTTTTATTTTAGTCCAGTTGGTAAATATTTTCTTCTTCTTGATCTGGTTAAGGGCTTATAAGTAAGCATTTCACGGTAAAGTCTACACTTGTTGTATTCGGCGCATGTGACAAGTAAAGTTTGATTTGATATGTTAAATGACATCTATGCAATATCCTTGTCTTCTCCCAGTTGTCCAGCAGGTTTCATAGGGGACTTCTGTGAGATGGACGTTAATGAATGCTGTTCAGATCCATGTCTCCACGGGGCAATCTGCCGAGACCTGCTTAACGGATACCTCTGCCACTGCAGGGCAGGTGAGTACATTAACTAAGATTGGTAACAGTTATAATGCATTACAAGGTGGTTATAATGAAGCAATAAGGCCCAAGGGGGTGTGGTATATGGCCAATATACCACGGCTAAGGGCTGTTCTTAAGCGTGACGCAACGTGGAGTGCCTGGATACAGCCCTTAGCCGCGGTACAGTATATTGGTCATATATCACAACGTGGAGTGCCTGGATACAGCCCTTAGCCGCGGTACAGTATATTGGTCATATATCACAACGTGGAGTGCCTGGATACAGCCCTTAGCCGCGGTACAGTATATTGGTCATATATCACAACGTGGAGTGCCTGGATACAGCCCTTAGCCGCGGTACAGTATATTGGCCATATATCACAACGTGGAGTGCCTGGATACAGCCCTTAGCCGCGGTACAGTATATTGGCCATATATCACAACGTGGAGTGCCTGGATACAGCCCTTAGCCGCGGTACAGTATATTGGCCATATACTGTACTGTACCACAAACCCCCCCATGTGCCTTGTTGCTATTATAAACTGGTTACCAACATAAACAAGTAAGTTTGTTTCATACCCATGGCATATTGTCTGATATACCACAACATTCAGCCAATCAGCATTCAGAGCTCTAACTACCCAGTTTATAATGCATTCTATGACCTGGTTCATGGCTACCTCTGCCACTTCAGGGCAGGTAAGTCACTATACAACAACTAAGATCGGGGGTGCAACTCAATAGTAGGAAGGTGTTCCTAAAGTTTTGTACACTCAGTGTATATATTAATGTTATATGAAATATATACCTGGTTAACGCTACCGCTCTAACTGCAGGGTAGGTAAGTTACTGGAATGTAGATTGGTTACAATAAGTCACTGGACATGGACACAGATCGGCTTTATCGCTATTCTAGCAGGCCTATGTGTTGCAGAATACTGATGTTGTACAATGATGATTGACATTATCAATCATTTTTTTATGATTCAAAGCAAATCAGTTTTTCATCTCACAGTAAATTCAGATAACAGGCCTAGATCTCTTGCAAAACATGCTGCAATAGATTATAAATCATTTTCTTCCCACTTTAATTATTTATGGTGAAGAGCTAACACAGCATCTCTTCAGGTGTGGGTGGATCAATACTTGTATCTTGCTTACAGCTAAAGCATTAATTTGACATTTTTACACTTTAGTCATTTAGCAGACAGATCTGTGTCTGCACCATGTGCTCTCACTACTGGTGTCCACCAGGGCTCAGATCTGCCGCTTGACAGTACCACAGCTTACAGTGTAGTGGGCAGTAACACAGTTGAAGACAGAAGTTTACATACACCTTAGCCAAATACATTTAAACTCCGTTTTTCACAATTCCTGACATTTAATCCTAGTAAAAATTCCCTGTCTTAGGTCAGTTAGGATCACCACTTTATTTTAAGAATGTGAAATGTCAGAATAATAGTAGAGAGAATGATTTATTTCAGCTTTAATTACTTTCATCACATTCCCATTGGGTCAGAAGTTTACATAAATTCAATTAGTGTTTGGTGGCATTGCCTTTAAATTATTTCACTTGGGTCAAACATTTCAGGTAGCCATCCACAAACATCCTACAATAAGTTGGGTGAATTTTGGCCCATTCCCCCTGACAGAGCTGGTGTAACTGAGTCAGTCAGGTTCGTAAGCTTCCTTAATCGCACACACTTTTAAAGTTCTGCCCACACATTTTCTATAGGATTGAGGTCAGGGCTTTGTGATGGCCACTCCAATACCTTGACTTTGTTGTCCTTAAGCAATTTTGCCACAACTTTGGAAGTATGCTTGGGGTCATTATCCATTGTCCATTTGCGATCAAGCTTAATCTTCTTGACTGATGTCTTGAGATGTTGCTTCAATATATCCACATAATTTTCCTCCCTCATGATGCCATCTATTTTGTGAAGTACACCAGTCCCTCCTGCAGAAAAGCACCCCCACAACATGATGCTGCCACCCCCGTGCTTCACAGTTGGGATGGTGTTCTTCGGCTTGCAAGCCTCCCCCTTTTTCCTCCAAAAATAACAATGATCATTATGGCCAAACAGTTCTGTTTTTGTTTCATCAGATCAGAGGACATTTCTCCAAAAAAGTACAATCTTTGTCCCCATGTGCAGTTGCAAACCGTAGTATGGCTTTTTATATGGCGGTTTTGGAGCAGTGGCTTCTTCCTTGCTGAGCGGCCTTTCAGGTTATGTCGATATAGGACTCGTTTTACTGTGGATATAGATACTTTTGTGCCTGTTTCCTCTAGCATCTTCACAAGGTCCTTTGCTGTTGTTCTGGGATTGATTTGCACTTTTCACACCAAAGTACGTTCATCTCTAGGAGACAGAACGCTTCTCCTTCCTGAGCGGTATGACGGCTGCGTGGTCCCATGGTGTTTATACTTGCGTACTATTGTTTGTACAGATGAACGTGGTACCTTCAGCTGTTTGGAAATTGCTCCCAAGGATGAACTAGTTCTACTTTTTTTTCTGAGTTCTTGGCTGATTTATTTTGATTTTCCCATGATGTCAAGCAAAGAGGCACTGAGTTTGAAGGTAGGCCTTGAAATACATCCACAGGTACACCTCCAATTGACTCAAATGATGTCAATTAGCCTATCAGAACCTTCTAAAGCCATGACATAATTTTCTGGAATTTTCCAAGCTGTTTAAAGGCACAGACAACTTAGTGAATGTAAACTTCTGACCCACTGGTATTGCAGTACAGTGAATTATAAGTGAAATAATCTGTCTGTAAACAATTGTTGGAAAAATTACTTGTGTCATGCACAAAGTAGATGTCCTAACTGACTTGCCAAAACTGTAGTTTGTTAACAAGAAATTTGTGGAGTGGTTGAAAAATGAGTTTTAATGACTCCAACCTAAGTGTATGTAAACTTCCGACTTCAACTGTATGTGTATATACAGTGTACATGATATTATAAATACCTCATTTGATTTGTAATTAGATTAAGCAATTAGCCTATTAAAATGTTTATCTGACTCCAAAAGAGAATTAAAATATACACGTAAGCATTAGGCAATGAGTTGATGTAGACTAGCAAGAATGGATTCACATACAAGGCATTACATTTAAGAAACAAGCATTATAAAGCATTATTCCAAGCCTATAGACACTAAGGTTAACTTACAGGACAAAGCATGAACAAAGAGATGCTTATTAGACCAGAGGCCTAGAAGCCTAAGAAATGAGAATTGATCATTCAACCTTCCTCCATGGACTGGATACAGGATAAGAGACAGAAAGAACAAAAGCATTTAATTCCATTTATAACATATGAAGGTGCAACCCTTCCAACCCAAAACCAACTACTTTTGACCAATCAAACGATACTAAGTTTACAGTGTAACCTGACCACCAAGGCCCAATCTCCACAGGGTGTCAAAGCATCTTGTGTGGGGGATGAGACCAATGTAAATAAGACAGAATTCCTGAGAGGATCATACAACCTTTTTGCATAGAGTAATTCAGAGTTCACCCTGTACAGATACAGTTACCACAGAGGTCATACATCCATATAGATAGCATCAGAGTTATCCTCAGTGAACAGTTACCACAGAGATCATACATCCATATAGATAGCATCAGAGTTATCCTCAGTGAACAGTTACCACAGAGATCATACATCCATATAGATAGCATCAGAGTTATTCTCAGTGAACAAGTTTCAGATACATGACCAGACATTAATAATATAGTATTATTCTGTAGCATTCGATAGTCCTCTGAATATTGTAACAGAGAGAAACATTTTGGCCCCTCAGAGGGGGAAGGGTTGACTAGTCATTTGCCATTGTCCTCTGTCGTCCAACTCCAGGTGTCAGAGAGCACATAAATTAGGGCCGAGCCTACAACAGCTGCCGCTGAAAAAACACAGAAGTACTACATTTTACATTTACATTTTAGTCATTTAGCAGACGCTCTTATCCAGAGCGACTTACAGTAGTGAATACATACATTTCATACATTTTTTCCGCGTACTGGTCCCCCGTGGGAATAATACTAATTGCGTAGCAGAGGTGAAAGACACACCTCCCAGCACTGATTGCTGATTGCCTGGCAGAGGTGAAGAAAACATCCCCTACAATACACCACTCCCACAGATTAGCAAGACTGTTACACAAATAGGCCTGAAACTAATCCACAAGTCCATAATGACAGTCACAAGTACTGAGCAGTCAGACAGTTCAAACAGCAATGATTAAGTAGAGTAATATGTCAAATACAACACTTAAATGCAATTGCCCTACAAGACAATACCAGCATCTACTTATTGGATTAAAAAAATACTTTCTGCTCTTGTAGGAGCTGATGTCCTTCTAAACACCTAGCCTATAGCCTCATCAAAACACCTAGCCTATAGCCTCATCAAAACACCTAGCCTATAGCCTCATCAAAACACCTAGCCTATAGCCTCATCAAAACACCTAGCCTATAGCCTCATCAAAACACCTAGCCTATAGCCTCATCAAAACACCTAGCTTATAGCCTCCTCAAAACACCTAGCCTATAGCCTCATCAAAACACCAAACCTATAGCCTCATCAAAACACCTAGCCTATAGCCTCATCAAAACACCTAGCCTATAGCCTCATCAAAACACCTAGCTTATAGCCTCCTCAAAACACCTAGCCTATAGCCTCATCAAAACACCAAACCTATAGCCTCATCAAAACACCTAGCCTATAGCCTCATCAAAACACCTAGCCTATAGCCTCATCAAAACACCTAGCCTATAGCCTCATCAAAACACCTAGCTTATAGCCTCCTCAAAACACCTAGCCTATAGCCTCATCAAAACACCAAACCTATAGCCTCATCAAAACACCTAGCCTATAGCCTCATCAAAATGTATGTGACACTTATCTCCCTTTCGCTCATGAACCTTTTGTTGTGTGTGTGTGTGTGCCCCCCAAAAAAGAAGCAAAGCAGCAAATCGAAGGAATCTGATTGATATTCTCTTAAGAGGGTGGTGGATGTGAGTGAAGCTAGGGCTCACCGCACTGCAAGTACACACACACACATCCCACCTCCCTACACACTGCGGTGCTCAGTCTGTGGGCTTTGTTCCTTGGCAGGTTGGACAGGCCTTCACTGTGAGTTGGACATTAATGAGTGCCTTCCGCAGCCCTGCAACCAGGGGATGTGCATCCAGAACGAGCCTGGCTACGGCTACACCTGTTTCTGTCGTCCTGGATTTGTGGTGAGGCTTACCCAGCACACTCTTCCCTTATTTCATCCTTCTCTCTATCCTCCTTCATCCCTGTTGCCTCCCCCTCTTTCTCTATCTCTGTGTGGATCTCTCTCTCCCCCTTCTTTCCTTTGCTCTTCTCCACGTCTGAAATGTTAGCATTTCTTTCAATATGTTCTTCATCTTCTTTCTTCTCCCAGAATGTGATGGTATTATATTTACCCTCCTAGTCATGAGCAGGATAAGGCAGTTCCATCTGGCACCCTATTCCCTATACAGTGCACTACTTTTGACCCGAGCCCTATGAGCACTAGTCAACAGAAGTGCACTACGCAGGGTGCCAATTGACAATAGGGTGCCATTTAGGCCATGTTCAGAGAGAGGTTATTTAGTTCAGTCTCCACCACTGTAGATGTCATCCGCAGGCGTTTGTGATCATCTCTCCTGCTGCTACACATCATTTACACCCTTATTAAGGTGGCCTGAATCCTAATGTCTTCCTTACCAAGGCCATATGTTTCTCAAATTGAACCCTATTCCCTGTGTAGTGCCCTACTTTTGTCTATGACCTCACATCATAGATGGAATTATGCTAATGGCTAATCAAATAAAGAAATATTTCTGTTAGATCAGATTATATAGCTATGGTATAATGTCTATATATTTGACTATTTCTATGGTCAACTAATGTTTATCTATATTTCTGTTTCTATAGTCTAACGTCTATCTCTGTTTTACATGTACAGGGGAGGAACTGTGAGCACAATTACGATGACTGCCTGGTCCAGCCGTGTCCAGGAGGATACTCCTGTGTTGATAGTATCAACGAGGTCAGCTGTCAGCCAGCCGAGGGAGACATGTCCTCTGTGCCCTGGGAGCCTTCTATGACACAAACCCCTCGGGGATCCCTGCTCACCACGTCACCAATGTCACCAGTGTCACCGTACAGTGAACAACCAACAGGTATGGAGGTCAATCGTAAAGACCACAGTCATATAACAGTTGGGTCAGTACTTTGTGGTCAGGTCAACCGTAAGATCAGTCGTTAGATCACACAACCATAACCTGGTTATTTTATAACACCAATGACATAACACCAGTGTCACCGTAAAGTGTGAATCCAGTGGAGGCTGAACCACCAACAGGTATGGAGATCAGTCATTGAACTACTGTTACGGTTGGTTCAGCACAGCCTGTATGTGATAGTATGTGCTGTTATAAGGATAATGATATAAGGATGTATGTTTCCATGCTCACAACACCACTGTCACCAGCGTACTGCAAAGGTGATAAATGCAGGGTATTTTGTGTTGATAGTGTTACGGAAGCAACTAGATGGCCTATTGTTAACACTGTACTCGGCTAAGTCTAGGGCTTCATAATGGTTCTGTAACCTGATTGGATGTGTGCTTTAATGTGACAAGTAAGCATATGCAACCAGGTGTTGAATGTGTGTACCCAGGGGACAGCAACCTCACCCTGGTCCAGGGTCAACTATGTTATGGTGTGCATGT
Source organism: Salmo trutta (assembly GCF_901001165.1). NCBI lineage: Eukaryota > Metazoa > Chordata > Actinopteri > Salmoniformes > Salmonidae > Salmo > Salmo trutta. The sequence goes on along the minus strand of NC_042961.1, from coordinate 2,853,754 downwards.
ACCCAGGGGACAGCAACCTCACCCTGGTCCAGGGTCAACTCTGTTATGGTGTGCATGTACCCAGGGGACAGCAACCTCACCCTGGTCCAGGGTCAACTCTGTTATGGTATGCATGTACCCAGGGGACAGCAACCTCACCCTGGTCCAGGGTCAACTCTGTCATGACCTCTTGATCGGACATTCCAAGCAGATTAGTTTATTTGTTCAAAAGATTACCAAAATAAACACGTACACAAAAGGAAACAAAAGAGGCATGCCTGAACTAAAGATTCAAAACTCAACCTCGTGGCCTCATGGTCACCAAATAAAACCAGCAGCTTCACCTCTTGCCAGCTGGGACACTGACTGACCCGTCACCTGATGACGTGCTTATCAAGGCCTCCTGGCAGAGCACAGCCCTTGACTTGGTTGGTGCTGCCACCTGGGGGATGGAGTGTGGAAGTGTATCCTGGTAGAGTATGTTGCTAACACTAAACTACCTCGCCATATCTTAACAGTAGGTCAACCATAAGATCGCAGTCCTATAAATACCAGTTGGGTCAGCACAGCTTTGTCCAAAATGGGTTATTTTATTACGCCAATGTCATAACACCAGTGTTATAATGTCATAACACCAGTGTTATAATGTCATAACACCAGTGTCATAATGTCCTAACACCAGTGTTATAATGTCATAACACCAGTGTTATAACACCAGTCTCAGAAGGTCATAACACCAGTGTCATAATACCATAACACCAGTGTCATAATGTCCTAACACCAGTGTCATAATGTCCTAACACCAGTGTCATAATGTCCTAACACCAGTGTCATAATGTCCTAACACCAGTGTTATAATGTCATAACACCAGTGTCATAATGTCATAACACCAGTGTCATAATGTCATAACACCAGTGTTATAACACCAGTCTCAGAAGGTCATAACACCAGTGTCATAATACCATAACACCAGTGTCATAATGTCCTAACACCAGTGTCATAATGTCCTAACACCAGTGTCATAATGTCCTAACACCAGTGTCATAATGTCCTAACACCAGTGTCATAATGTCCTAATACCATAACACCAGTGTCATAATACCATAACACCAGTGTCATAATGTCCTAACACCAGTGTCATAATACCATAACACCAGTGTCATAATGTCCTAACACCAGTGTCATAATACCATAACACCAGTGTCATAATGTCCTAACACCAGTGTCATAATACCATAACACCAGTGTCATAATACCATAACACCAGTGTCATAATGTCCTAATACCAGCACATGTAGCACCCTCAGATTTAATCAAAAAGAAAGAAAGCACAAATTAGCTAATAGGCCAACTTGTTCTGCAAATCAATTCATTAAAAATGTAATACTGACAACAGCAAAAAATAATATGCCAAACAAACTCAACTCCATATAACAAGTATGATGATATTAGACAGTAATGCGCTTCCTCACCGAGAGAGAATCGAAATAAATAAGTTGTGTTAGAGGTTTGAGAAACTCATGAATATATCTAAACTAGGTCACTATCTAAACAGCCCCAGTGCCCTTGGTGCTGCTGCAAATAGACTCAGAGTCCTTCTGCAGTCTGCAGCACTCCTTGGCACCTCCGAATGGAACCTTAGAATACTCAGCTACCGACCAGTTAACCACATAGGTCTACTCAGTTCTATCAAACATTTACCAAATAGAAGAAGAAAAATGGACACTTTTATTTGTCTCGTACCTCCATGTCATACATTGGAAGCAAGCATGTGAATATTAAACAGTGAGGAAATAAAACGTTCATATCACACATACACTACATGACCAAAAGTATGTGGAGACCTGCTCGTCGAACATTTCATTCCAAAATCATGGTCATTAATATGAAGTTGGTGCCCCCTTTTGCTGTAATAACAGCCTCCACTAGATGTTGGAACATTGCTGCGTGGACTTGCTTCCGTTCAGCCACGAGCATTAGTGAGGTCGGGCACTGATGTTGGGCGATTAGGCCTGGCTCACAGTCGGCATTCCAATAAATCTCAATGGTGTTCGATGGGGTTAAGGTCAGGGCTCTGTGCAGACCAGTCAAGTTCTTCCACAACTATCTTGACAAACCATTTCTGTATGGACCTCGCTTTCTGCACGAGGGCATTGTCAAGCTGAAACAGAAAAGGGCCTTCCCCAAATTGTTGCCTCAAAGTTGGAAGCACAGAATCGTCTAGAATGTCATTGTATGCTGTCGCGTTAAGATTTCCCTTCACTGGAACTAAGGGGACTAGCCCGAACCATGAAAACCAGCCCCAGACCATTATTCCTCCTCCACCAAACTTTACTGTTGGCACTATGCATTCGGGCAGGTAGCATTCTCCTGCAATCCGCCAAACACAGATTCATTCCGTAGGACTGCCAGATGGTGACGCGTGAATCATCACTCCAGAGAACGAGTTTCCACTGCTCCAGAGTCCAATGGCGGTGAGCTTTACACCACTCCAGGCTACGCTTGGCATTGCACATGGTGATCTTAGGCTTGTGAGCGGCTGCTCGGCCATGGAAACCCATTTCATGAAGCTCCCAACGAACAGTTCTTGTGCTGACATGCTTCCAGAGGTAGTTTGGAACTCGGTAGTGAGTGTTGCACAAGGACAGACCATTTTATACCCGCCACGCGCTTCAGCACTTGGCGGTCCCATTCTGTGAGCTTATGTGGCCTACCACTTTGCGGCTGAGCCGTTGTTGCTCCTAGACATTTCTACTTCACAAAAAAACACTTACAATTGACTGGAGCAGCTATAGCAGGGCAACATTTTGACAAACTGACTTGTTGGAAAGGTGGCATCAAATGATGATGCCACGTTGAAAGTCACTGAGCTCTTCAGTAAGGCCATTCTACTGCTAATGTTTGTCTATGGAGATTGCATGGCTGTGTGCACAATTGTATACACCTGTCAGCAATGGGTGAGGCAGAAGTACCCGAATCCACTAATTTGAAGGGGTGTCACATACTTTGTATATATAGTGTATACTCCGTTTTATGTGGATTTGAAACATTGAGGAAAATAATTATAACGTATTCTCTTATCACCATATATGAGACATTGGAAGCAAAGAAAGTTAACAATAGTTTAATCTCCTGCCTGTTCAAGGTCGACTGTACTTTCTGTCCCTGGACAATAGTGTATACAAACCTGATGTACTGTAGCGTTGCAGGATGAGGATCAATGAGGATCCTGTATAGCAAAGACAGAACAGAGTTTTCTAAAGGGACTCTATGGCTGCCTCCCAAATCATACCCTATCCTCTACAAAGTGTACTATATGGACCAATTAGGTGCCTTTTGACTAGTAAAACTTGATGACAATTCTGTCATAAAGAGCACAAGTTCAACTTAATGAAAAACACAGAGGAAGATGTCAGCTTGATGTGGAAACGTCATTCACTTGTTCTCATCCTGTACAATGGTTGACCGTAACAGGGTTGACGAGTTCATATTAAATCAGCCATAAATCCCCTTGAAATGGAAGCTTGTTGTGTGCAACAGAGAAGGGCAATTGAATTCAAGCTTCAGAAAAAATAAAGTAAATTGTTCAAACATTTAATTTTTTTATTTAACTAGGCAAGTCAGTTAAGAACAACTTCTTATTTACAATGATGGCCTACCCCAGCAAAACTCAGACAACGCTGGGCCAATTGTGCGCCGCCCTATGGGACTCAGCCAGGAACCAGGTACTGCAGTGATGTCTCTAGCACTGAGATGCAGTGTCTTAGACCACTGCGCCACTCGGGAGCCCATTTCTGGCCTGTCTATCTGTGGGTAACATGGTTGACGTGTTATGATCAACCTACTCAGTTTTCCACCACAAAACACCAGAAAATGGCAAAAAACAGTTGAATCAGCTCACCTGCTTTTATAAAATATATTTAAAAAGGAATATTTTCACTGGATTAAAACAAGAGTTCAGTTCAGGTAACAGGGTTGACCTTAAAATGAATCACTAATAACAATAAATAAATGATCATCTTCAGAAATTACTGTCAAAGCAACAACATAACTAGGACTTTACAATGATGGTGAAACTTGGAGAAATGTTGGGGTTAAGTGGGTTAAAATCTTACTAGAAGTCACGAAGGATGCACAGAAAATGCTGAATTTTGTCACTAACAAGTTTTTATTCATATTAAAAATCTGATGTATTGAATTCTCCATGTGATCTATATTAAATGGCACTTCATGTAATATAACAGGCTTTTAAAATTCAATATTTGTAAACAATTTCTACTTAAAAAGGAACTAATTTTGTGGAACCCCCCCTATATGGAATATTGTAAATAACCCGGTTATTATATGGAGTAGTGCACGATATGTCACCCACCACCTGGATTCGGTCTTATGTAGCAACATTTGAAATTGTGTTTTTTACATTGGATAAAAGTAGAGACTCAGAGCTACAAAATGGTATATCATACACTACATTTGAGGAACAATGGGAAAGTAATTCTGCTTTTAAAGTTGATCAACTTGTAAACTCACTTTTGAGAAAATGGCCTTTGAATGTTTTGGTATCTAGTGAAGAGCTCTTCTTTGTCTACACCCATTCAGCATCGTTCACACCCTCTAAAGCTTTAGCCCCACCCATCTCGTTTCACTCTCAGAGCGCACACTTGACGCTCTGGCCGATGATTGGATAACATGAAAACAGCCTAGCCAGCTCTGCTGGCAACAATTTCATTGGAATGCAGCCAATGGCTTTCTTTATGGTCTCTACAGTATGTGAGATAGTGTTGAACTCAGTATAGTGGAAGATGATGGGCACCTTAAAATCCGCACACCACTCTTGGAGGAGAAGGAAAGCTTACAGCAGATAAACCTCAATAATGATCGTCACAGCCCAGACCTGTTATCAATGTCTGCCACGTTTAACAGGGATGAAATGACATACTGTAAACTGTGTCCTATGAACTGATTTACAGTAACAGGGATGAAATTACATACTGTAAGCTGTGTCCTATGAACTGGTTTACAGTAACAGGGATGAAATGGCATACTGTAAGCTGTGTCCTATGAACTGGTTTACAGTAACAGGGATGAAATGGCATACTGTAAACTGTGTTCTATGAGCGGGTTTACAGTAACAGGGATGAAATGACATACTGTAAGCTGTGTTCTATGAACGGGTTTACAGTAACAGGGATGAAATGACATACTGTAAGCTGTGTTCTATGAACCGGTTTACAGTAACAGGGATGAAATTACATACTGTAAGCTGTGTTCTATGAACTGGTTTACAGTAACAGGGATGAAATGACAAACTGTAAGCTGTGTTCTATGAAACAATTTACAGTAACAGGGAGAGCAAACGTACTCTGTTTATTGTGCTCTGTTTCTCCATCCATGATTTTGGTCCAAGTTGTCATGACAATGCGCTGGCGGGGAAAAACGTTTGTTGCTTGTGGCTTGATTGAACCATTTTATGGGGTAAAAGTGTGGTAATTGGTTAAAATTGCGATCCCAATTTTTCAAGTGCAGTGATTTGACTGTTTTATGTGGTATTCGTGCAGTGATTGGTCAATTTTGCAAAGGCTTTCGTAATATGAAGAGAATTGTTGATTTTGTAAAAAAAAAAAAAAATGTGATTACAGAATCGCACAATCCTGGAGGTACTGATGTAATAGCAGCTGTATAAAACCCTTCAGACTTCAGTCAAAGAGAGAGACAGGTGATTCATGGAACACACTTCCTTGGTTCCGTGGTTGCAGTTCTACCAACTGGCTGGTCCCGTGTGGCTCAGTTGGTAGAGCATGGTGCTTGCAACGCCAGGGTTGTGGGTTCAATCCCCGTGTTGGACAAGTATGGAAAAAGTATGCAGTCGCTCTGGATAAGAGAGTCTGCTAAATGACTTGAATGTAAAATGTTCCTTCGTCTTGGTTATCTATGGGTTGTGTGTTTCCATGTGTGAGGACAATCGGACGACCCATGGAAACAGTATATTTTGTATACTTGTTTTATTTTTTTCCCCTCGACAGCTTAGTTGCTTATTGTTCTGTAAATGGTATCAGGTTGTTCCTGTTCAGGGTTAACTAAATGAGTTTGTGTTTTAATTAGTTGTTTTGACAGTTCTCCTAATTGGGTATGTTTTTGACCATTTTATATAGTCTGTTGGCTGTTGCGTAACCTTACTCGCAAGTCAAGGAGTCGTGTATGTGTCATCGGCAGTTCATGAATATTCATGAGGTGGGGCCTGGCTGCATACAAATATCCCTGTCTCTATTTGTCATCCCAGCAGTTGGTTCATGTTCTCTGTGTTTATGTAACTGGCAAACAGACACACACGCAAACACACACACACACACATACACAAATGCATACATTTGCAAGCACATACACAAACGCACACGTGCATGCACACACACACACATACATACACACAAATGCATATTTATTAATTGGTAAATATTTTCTTAACTTTTCTTAACTCTTCTTAAACTGCACTGTTGGTTAAAGGGCTTGTAAGTAAGCATTTCACGGTAAGGTCTACACTTGTTGTATTTGGCGCATGTGACAAATACAGTTTGATTTGATGCACACACACACGCACACTCAAACAAACACACACACACATTCAAACACACACACACAATGCTCTACTTCAGTTACTTTGAACGCTTGGAACAATAACTCTCTAATGTTGTTGTTAATTCTCTGGTAATGTCATATTAGACTGTATGTACATGGTTTACAGAGAGAGAGATGATTCTCTGGTAATGAGAGGGAGAGAGAAGGAGAGGGAGAGCGAGTCGTGAGGAAACTCTCAAAAGAGTGTATACTGACAAAGCAGCAGGCCCAGATGGCATCCCTGGCCGTGTCCTCAGAGTGTGTGCTGGCAGGCGTCTTCTCAGACATCTTCAACATGTCCCTATCCCAGGCTGTAGTCCCCCCCGCTTCAAGGAGACCACTATCGTCCCTGTGCCCAGGAAAAATAAAGTGAAATGCCGAAATGACTATCGCCCGTTGCACTCAACCCGGTCATCATAAAGTGCTTCGAGAGGTTGGTCATGGCCCTCATCAAAGCCAGCATGCCAGGCACACTGGACCCAATCCAATTTGCCTACCGCACCAACAGATCCACGGAAGATGCCATTTCCATCGCTATTCAAACAGCTCTAACACATCTGGACAACAGGAACACCTATGTGAAAATGCTGTTGACTGCAGTTCACTTTCAACACTATTTTCCCCTCCAGGCTCGACACCAAGCTCAGAGCCCTGGGTCTGGACACCACCCTCTGCAACTGGATCCTGGACATCCTGACGGGCAGACCACAGGCTGTGAGGATTGGCAACAACACCTCTTCTACACTGACTCTTAACACAGAGGCCACCCCAGGGGTGTTTCCTCAGCCCTCTGTTGTACTCCCTGTTCACCCACGACTGTGTGGCTTTGCACGACACCAACTCCATCATCAAGTTTGCTGACGACACCACGGTTGTAGTCCTGACGTTGACCAACACCACCACCACTCTTGTCAAGAGGGTGCAACAGCGTCTTTACTAAGGCGGCTGTAGAAATTCGGCTTGCCACCCTTGGCCCTCTCCAAATACTACCGCTACACCATCGAGAGTGTCCTGAACGGCTGCATCATGGCCTGGTTTGGAAATTGCTCCATCTACGACCGCAAGGCCATCCAGCGGGTGGTGAAGATGGCCCAGTACATCACTGGGACCGTGGCCCTTCGGCGGGTGGTGAAGACGGCCCAGTACATCACTGGGACCGTGGCCCTTTGGCGGGTGGTGAAGACGGCCCAGTACATCACTGGGACCGTGGCCCTTTGGCGGGTGGTGAAGACGGCCCAGTACATCACTGGGACCGTGGCCCTCCGGCGGATGGGGAAGACGGCCCAGTACATCACTGGGGACCGTGGCCCTCCAGCGGGTGGGGAAGACAGCCCAGTACATCACTGGGGACCGTGACCCTCCAGCGGGTGGGGAAGACAGCCCAGTACATCACTGGGACCGTGGCCCTCCAGCGGGTGGGGAAGACAGCCCAGTACATCACTGGGACCGTGGCCCTCCAGCGGGTGGGGAAGACAGCCCAGTACATCACTGGGGACCGTGGCCCTCCAGCGGGTGGGGAAGACAGCCCAGTACATCACTGGGGACCGTGGCCCTCCAGCGGGTGGGGAAGACAGCCCAGTACATCACTGGGACCGTGGCCCTCCAGCGGGTGGGGAAGACAGCCCAGTACATCACTGGGACCGTGGCCCTCCAGCGGGTGGGGAAGACAGCCCAGTACATCACTGGGACCGTGGCCCTCCAGCGGGTGGGGAAGACAGCCCAGTACATCACTGGGACCGTGTCCCTCCAGCGGGTGGGGAAGACAGCCCAGTACATCACTGGGACTGTGACCCTCCGGCGGGTGGGGAAGACAGCCCAGTACATCACTGGGACCGTGCTCCCACCCATCTAGGACATCTACTTGGTGAGGAAGTCCTGCAGCATCAACAAGGACCCAACACACTCCAGCCACAAACTGTTCTCTCCCTTACCGTCAGGCGGACAGTATCGGAGCATGAGGTCTGATACCAACAGGATCAGAGACATTTTCTACCTACAAGCCATCAGACTGCTGAACACTTGAACTGGACTGACAACCTGCACTGACTCTCCACACCTTAGCACACATACCATCATTCAGACACACACACACACACACACACACACACACACACACACACACACACACACACACACACACACACTCACACACAAAAAAAAAAAACACACACACACACGTTGGTTTTACTTTCCAAGTGGAGACCAAATAATGTATTCCCATTCAAAATTCTATATTCCTTTACCTAAGCCCTAATACTAAACCTAACCCTAAAACCAAACCTAACCCCAAACCCCAATACTAAACCTAATCCCAAACTCTGAAATGTAACTTTAACCCCAAACCCTAAAACTAAACCTTACCCCAAACCCTAAAACTAAACCTAACCCCTAACCCAAATACTAAACCTAACCCCAAACGCTGAAACTAAACCATAACCCCAAACTCTAAAACTAAACCTAACCCCAAACCCTGAAACTAAACCATAACCCCAAACCCTAATACTAAACCATAACCCCAAATCCTAACACTAAACCTAAACCCCAAACCCTGAAACTAAACTATAACCCCAAACCCTAATACTAAACCTAAACCCAAATCCTAATACTAAACCTAAACCCAAACCCTGAAACTAAACCATAACCCCAAACCCTGAAACTAAACCTAACCCCTAACCCTAAAACTAAACCTAACCCCTAACCCTAAAACTAAACCTAACCCCTAACCCTAAAACTAAACCTAACCCTAAAATTAAACCTTAAACCTAACCCTGTAACTAAACCTAACCCCAAACCCTAAAATAGCCTTTTTCTTTTTGGGGACCAGCAAAATGTCCCCACTTTTTATTTTCTTCCTTGTGAGGACTTTTGGAACCCAAAACATAGTAAAGTAAGACCACAAACACACACACACACGTACTTTATGTTGGTATTCTTGTCTTGTATTATTTCTTATTGTTGTTGCATTGTCCTGAAGGAACCTGCAAGTTAGCATTTAGTCGGACTAATAAAACTTGAAACTTAATCACTAATATAGTTTTTATAACCATATTAATTTGCTTTGCCATGGTCCTTTTACTACAGTTAGTACAAAGGCTTGGAAAAGGTTTGCCTTTTACCATTTGTGGTGCCTTGATGAACAACAACAACAAAACAATGTGGTGTAACTGCAACGTCTGCTTCCAACTCACACTCTCAAACACGTAGATCCCCTGAACGCAGCTCACTCTCCAGATCCCAATCACCTGAATTCTAATCACCTGTTCACACACCTGTATGTCATTATCACACACTATTTTGTTCAGTTCTTTGCACCCCATCATTGTGAGGTATTGCTTGTTTTGTGACACACTTCTATTCGGATTTCTGTTTTCCCTGTAATTTGATCCTCCTGTGTATGATAGTTTTTTAAATGTTTTTATTTATTGAATATCCGAAACATACAATATACTTGCAGTGAAGCCGCTCAACAACTACATCATACCAGTCATCCAACAGACTCCCATCCAGAGCGACACACAGGAGCATCCAGGGTCAATGCCCTGCTCAAAGGCACGTTGACAAATCTACCACCAGACCAAAAAACATGAACCTGAACCCTCCAAGATCCCCCCACAGTTCCCCAATAGCTGTCCCTCAACCATTCGAGACCCCTCCCACAGTCCCCCCCAAGAAGAAAAATAAAAAATACAATTAATTCCATTCCCCACCCCCAAGAACCCCCCAATGCACCAACAACCAAGAGAATGAACTAAAGAGAAAAAAGGAAAAGACAGAAGAAAACAGCAAACAACAAAGAAAAATAATAATACATTTAAAACAGGACATCAAGGACAACTGAAATCATAACAGCAATGTCTACTTTATATGTTTGTGTGCATGTCTGGCACTGTTTGTGTGTTTTCTTGTATGTGTTTATTTGAATGAGAGTGTGTGTATATGCATGTGTACACACACCTGCACGGCATCAGCCTCAGGCAAACCGGCATTAGCTGTAAAAACACTGCCACTTAGAGTCATTCAAATGTACTTTTATTATGTTTTATTTTGACTTAAAAAAAACATTTATCTTTGACCATCATTCTATCTCCCACACAGCAACTCCACTCCCACTTGTCTCCAATTCCACATCCCAACCCTCAAGCTTCCCTCAGCCCATCCCATCTATCTCTGCTGGCCACCCACTTCGGGTTTCTATGCAACACATATCTTTCAACTATGCTGTGATGTATAACGTACAATTTCAATCTATCTAATCGAATAGAATCCACAGATTGCAAGTTGAAGATAAATACTTTTACTTGGAGTACTAGTATATTAGTAATTGACTGACCCGGTCTCTCCAGATCTCCTAACAGTACTATTTCTAGGGTAAATTTTAGATCAATGCTATGCATTTCCAGCCATTCCTGAACCTGAGACCAGAAACAGGCTATCTGAGGGCAATACCAAAATAAATGGTATATTGATTCTGTATCCTCACAACAAAATCTGCAGAGCTTCGATGACTTTATGCCCCAAATATTCAACATTTTGTTGGTGGCAAGAATTCTATATAATAATTTTAGCTGAACAGCACGAAGTCTTGAATCTTGCGTTGATTTATATATCAACTCATACACCCTGTACCATGGAATCGGCACATAAAAAATCTCTTCCCAACTATTTTGCAATCTGTATGGCACAGTTGTCAACATCCTGGTCCTCAAATGAAACGGGTATACTTTCCTATTTATGCTATTATTATTCTTCCGCCAGTTTTGATCCTTTATATTGGGCAGACAGACCAGTTCCTGTCACGATCATCGTATGAACATTCAGACCAAAGCGCAGCGTGAAATCAGTTCAACATTTTATTTGAAGTGAACCGCACAAAAACAATAAAGAATGAACGAAACGTGAAGTTAATGAAGTGCTCACAGGCAACTACACATTAACAAGATCCCACAAAACACAGTGGGGAATTGGCTGCCTAAATATGATCCCCAATCAGAGACAACGATAAACAGCTGCCTCTGATTGGGAACCATACCAGGCCAACATAGAAATAAAACAACCTTGATAACCCACCCTAGTCACACCCCGACCTAACCAAAATAGAGAATAAAAGGCTGTCTATGGTCAGGGCGTGACAGTTCCCTACCTCCTCCCGTTGCCACCTGCCTCCTCCATTTTTTGGGTAATGCTGTAATCAATTGGTTGTACTTTTGGATTGAGCAGACATACCCGTACAATTCCATGAAGGACATAACTCTACCATTCCAATTTTCAATATAATTTAAGAACAAAATACCCTTTTCAAACATCTTTCCCATAAATACAGGTATTTTATCAACCAGCACATTTGAGTTCAGCCATAATATTTGTTGTAATATTTGTTCTATTTTTTCAGGGGGATGAAATTGAAATTGTAGCCAGTTCTGCGATGCTTGTTTGAAAAAGAGAGATACTTTGAAAAAAGTGTCTACGTGTGTAACATGTAGTGCATATAGACTTAATTAATATTCATGATGATAATTGTAATCCATATCGTATCACCATCATAGTTGCATCATAATTACCTTTAACATAATTGAAAAACACATCCCAACATTTCCATAGCAATTGACGTTTCACATGATCATGAAAGAGACCTTGCATTACTATAGAGAAGGCTTCACTACAGTACAAATGTAAGCCGTACAATATGTTATTATTCCCCAATGCTCCTATTCTGATATCTTCCCCTTGCTTGTTGTAAACATATATAAACTTGTTCACAAATGCATAAAAAAGATAGACAAACAATAAACACATTAAATTATAAAACAGTTCTCGACAATAGAGAGAGAGGGAGAGAAGAGAAGAGAGTGAGAGAAGAGAGCGAGATCAGGTGTGTGTTCTTATGTATAAGTCTGTATGTGTAAGCAAGCATGTAATTGAGTACGTGTGTGTTCATATAAACTTTATAATGTTCAGATATTTTTACAGTTGCCATACCTTCTTTTTTTTCGTAACCTGAAGTCCCTGTAGAATTTAGTACAGCCATTGTGTTATGGAGCTGTCTCGGAATAGCTGACCATCTATAAAGCGTTTGTATGATAGTTTTGGCCTGCCTCACTAACGACACATTTTGCCAATTCCCTGCTTGTACTTTAGCCTATCGGATTTTCTATTATCAACCTATTGCCTGATCTCCGGGCAATGTTAGTAGCCTTTTCCCTGCCTGTACTGTTGCCTTTTTGGACCCCCTGTGTATGACCTTCTGCCTGCCCCCGGACCCAGCTACCTGCCTCCTCCTGTGGTCCTTTACAAATCAACACCTGCTGCGTCCTGCGCTTGAAACCAGCTCTGTCTCCCATTGTGTTCATTACTGTAACATTATGAACACCTGCTCTTTCCATAACATAGACTGAACAGGAAACATGGCTCACTTATCAGAGTCGATACGTTATCAGAGTCGGTACAGCCACCTGGTTTCTTCACGCATCCCGCCGACAGAAACAACCATATCTCTGGTAAGAAGAAGGGCGGGGGTGTATGCCTTATGATTAACGAGTCGTGGTGTGATCATAACAACATACAGGAACTCAAGTCCTTTTGTTCACCTGACCTAGAATTCCTTACAATCAAATGCCGACTGCATTATCTAACAAGAGAATTCTATTCCACTATAATCACAGACGTGTATATCCCCCCCAAGCAGATACCTCGATGGCCCTGAACGTTATTGGACTCTATGTAAACTGGAAACCACATATCCTGAGGCTGCATTTATTGTAGCTGGGGATTTTAACAAGGCTAATCCGAAAACACGGCTCCCTAAATTTTATCAGCATATCGAATGCGCAACCCGGGCTGGCAAAATTCTGGATCATTGTTACTCTAACTTCCGCAACGCAAACAAAGCCCTCCCTTGCCCTCCTTTCAGCAAATCTGACCACGACTCCATTTTGTTGCTCCCAGCCTATAGACAGAAACTAAAACAGGAAACGCCTGTGCTCAGGTCTGTTCAAAGCTGGTCCGACCAATCTGATTCCACGCTTCAAGATTGCTTCGATCACTTGGACTGGGATATGTTCCGGATAGCGTCAGACAACAACATTGATGTATACGCTAATTCGGTGAGCGAGTTTATTAGCAAGTGCATCGGTGATGTTGTACCCACGACGACTATTAAACCTTCCCCAACCAGAAACCGTGGATCGATGGCAGCATTCGGGCAAAACTGAAAGCGCGAACCACTGCTTTTAATCATGGCAAGGCGACCGGAAACATGCCCGAATACAAACAGTGTAGCTATTCCCTCCGCAAGGCAATCAAACAAGCTAAGCGTCAGACACGAGAGGTATGGGTCTACAGTCAATCTCGGACCACAAAAAGAAAACCATCCCCATCGCGGACACTGATGTCTTGCTCCCAGACAAACTAAACAACTTCTTTGCTCGCTTTGAGAACAATACAGTGGCACTGACATGGCCCGCCACCAAAACCTGCAGGCTCTCCTTCACCGCAGCCAATGTGAGTAAAACATTTAAACGTGTTAACCCTCGCAAGGCTGCCGGCCCAGATGGCATCCCTAGCCGCGTCCTCAGAGCATGCGCAGACCAGCTGGCTGGTGTGTTTACAGACATATTCAATGAATCCCTATCCCAGTCTGCTGTGCCCACATGCTTCAAGAGGGCCACCATTGTTCCTGTTCCGAAGAAAGCTAAGGTAACTGAGCTAAACGACTATCGCCCCATAGCACTCACTTCCGTCACCTTGAAGTGCTTTGAGAGACTAGTCAAGGATCATATCATCATATCACCAATCGCAATCACACTGCACACTGCCCTAACCCACCTGGACAACAGGAATACCTATGTAAGAATGCTGTTTATCGACGACAGCTCAGCAGTTAACACCATAGTTCCCTCCAAACTTGTCATTAATCTCGAGACCCAGGGTCTCGACCCCGCCCTGTGCAACTGGGTCCTGGACTTTCTGACGGGCCGCCCGCAGGTGGTGAGGGTAGGAAACAAGATATCCACCCCTCTGATCCTCAACACTGGGGCCCCACAAGGGTGCGTTCTCAGCCCTCTCCTGTACTCCCTGTTCACCCATGACTGCGTGGCCATGCATGCCTCCAACTCAATCATCAAGTTTGCAGACGACACTACAGTGGTAGGCTTGATTACCAAGATGGCCTACAGGGAGGAGGTGAGGGCCCTCGGAGTGTGGTGTCAGGAAAATAACCTCTCACTCAATGCCAACAAAACAAAGGAGATGATCGTGGACTTCAGGGAAAAGCAGAGGGAGCACCCCCCTATCCACATCGACGGGACAGTAGTGGAGAAGGTGGAAAGTTTTAAGTTCCTTGGTGTACACATCACGGACAAACTGAAATGGTCCACCCACACAGACAGCGTGGTGAAGAAGGCGCAACAGCGCCTCTTCAACCTCAGGAGGCTGAAGAAATTTGGCTTATCACTAAAAACACTCACAAACCTTTACAGCTGCACAATCGAGAGCATCCTGTCGGGCTGTATCACCGCCTGGTACAGCAACTGCTCCACCCACAACCGTAAGGCTCTCCAGAGGGTAGTGAGGTCTGCACAATGCATCACCGGGGGCAAACTACCTGCCCTCCAGGACACCTACTCCACCTGGTGTCACAGGAAGGCCAAAAAGATAATCAAGGACAACAACCACCCGAGCCACTGCCTGTTCACCCCGCTATCATCCAGAAGGCGAGGTCAGTACAGGTGCATCAAAGCTGGACCGAGAGACTGAAAAACAGCTTCTATCTCAAGGCCATCAGACTGTTAAACAGCCATCACTAACATTGAGTGGCTGCTGCCAACATTCCGACTCAAATCTCTAGCCACTTTAATAATTATGAATTGGATGTAATAAATGTATCACTAGTCACTTTAAAGAATGCCACTTTATATAATGATACATACCCTACATTACTCATCTCATATGTATATACTGTACTCTATACCATCTACTGCATCTTGCCTATGCCGCTCGGCCATCACTCTTCCATATATTTACAGTGGGGAGAACAAGTATTTGATACACTGCCGATTTTGCAGGTTTTCCTACTTACAAAGCATGTAGAGGTCTGTAATTTTTGTCGTAGGTACACTTCAACTGTGAGAGACGGAATCTAAAACAAAAATCCAGAAAATCACATTGTATGATTTTTAAGTAATTCATTTGCATTTTATTGCATGACATAAGTATTTGATACATCAGAAAAGCAGAACTTAATATTTGGTACAGAAACCTTTGTTTACAATTTCCTGTGTGTATCAAGAAGGACATCCAGCCAACTTGACACAACTGTGGAAAGCATTGGAGTCAACATGGTCCAGCATCCCTGTGGAACACTTTTGAGACTTTATAGAGTCCATGCCCCGACGAATTGAGGCTGGTTCGAGGGCAAAAGGGGTGAAACTCAATATAAGGAAGGTGTTCCTAATGTTTTGTACACTCAGTATATATGTAACTATATAGAGAGACTCTACAGTCATAAACATCCACATAACTGGTTTCATACAGACACATGTGTCGTGTCTTTGGGCACCATTAACTTGAAGACATGTTTATCAATTAACTCCCTGTAATTATTATTACGCGATTAAACTGATTAATTGTTTAACTGTAATTAACTAGGAGATCAGGGCACCAAGGAAAATATTCAGATTACAAAGTTATAATTTTCCTCATATAACTTTCCTATATTATAACATTATATATTATATTATAGTATCTGACCGATTATCTTCTGGTTTAAATGGTGTATTCTTTACCTCGCGTCAGTCTTATTCCAAACGTCGTAAATTGTTGTATCTGCACGAACCCAGTCTTTACCAAAATCATCCATACATCAAATGTCTTAAAATCATTTATTTACTAAACAAAGTAATTCACAGAAGGCATACAAACAGTAATTATCGTCACAAAGAATTGGTAGATTAATGTGCCCTAGTGGGCTAAACCGGCATGGCAGCTTTTTAAACAAAGGGTCATAAAGGGCAGCTGAGGAGGCACACAGAGTTCATTAATATTAACAATTGATATGCTAATCCCTTGCACATGAACGCACACTCATTCGGAAACAATTGCAATCAATATATATTTACGCTCAGTGTGTCGTCGTGATCCTTGTTGGAGAGTTTTTGTCCTGTTGGAGAGTTTTCTCTCTCTCTCTCTCTCTCTCTCTCTCTCTCTTTCTCTCTCTCTCTCTCTCTCTCTCGGTTAGAATGGATCTTTTCAAAGCGACATTCATTAATGTCGTTATAGAATGGATGTTTCGTCGGTCTTCGCATTCAATGATACCGAATTCTAGCTGCAGACTAGTACTTAATATCAAAGACTTGTTCTTATTCTGTATCGATAGTTTAACCAAGTGGTATGGTTAAAGTCAGTAGAGGAATGTATGGTCAAACCTATTGGCCAACTCGTAATGGAGTGGAGGCCTGGTCTGCAGAAAGTAAATCAGGGTGGGGGTTTTATACTTGAACATAGAAAAAGGCTGTCTCATGACGCCAGGTCTTGTCTGTGTCCCTGGGGGCTTGCCGATGACTGAGTTAAGCTTTGAACAGAAATACAATTCTATCACAATAACATCAGTACATAGCCTCTCAACATATTCCAAATAGCTTTAATCTTATTAAATCATTGTATACAACCATTTAGATGCAAGTCCCATAGCTGAGGCTATTATATAAACCTTAGTATGGTAATATGGCACTCCAATGAGTATCACAAAATTGTACCAAGCGGACCAGTTCGTAGCTGGATTCTTCACCAATCTTTATACCTTCTCCAGAACATAAATGTCGATCGGTACCCCAATTCTGTGAGTTGGGAGAATTTCCTTTGTCTCTCTATGAAACCCCTCTCTGTCTCAACTGGGCCATGCAGCAGGACATTCTCCTTTAGAATTTTACGACCGACTTCACAGGGCCTGGGAGAAGTAGGTAGGGGGATGGTGCAAGGGGGAGGAGGTCAACTGTGCTCCCTGTACTCAGAGGGCAACGTCATGACACATGCAACTACAAATCCTCACAACAAGAGAAACCCAAACTGAAATTACAACTGACTACTGAGGCGGCTTGACAGTGTAGCACAGATCATTAGGATATTTTTAGACACGCCAAGGGCAGATTTCTAGATGAAAAGAAACATGTTAACACTGAACTATCAATTGCTTCTCTGTGGTTTGGAGATTTGTCTTGCAATGCTTTGAGATTGAATTTAAATATATTACATTTTTTTGTAATTTTTTTAACTGCATTTTACAACTTATTTTGTATGTTAATATACAGGAATCAAATAAAAGTTTATTTGTCACGTGCGCCGAGTAAAACAGGTGTAGACCTTAAAGTGAAATGCTTACTTACAAGCCCTAACCAACAGTGCAATTTGTAAGTAAAAAATAGGTATTAGGTAAACAATAGATGAGTAAAGAAATTAAAAAACAGTAAAATGACAGTGAAAATAACAGTAACGAGGCTCTATACAGGGTATTACGGTACAGAGTCAATGTGGAGGTTATATACAGGGTATTACGGTACAGAGTCAATGTGGAGGTTATATACAGGGTATTACGGTACAGAGTCAATGTGGAGGTTATATACAGGGTATTACGGTACAGAGTCAATGTGGAGGTTATATACAGGGTATTACGGTACAGAGTCAATGTGGAGGCTATATACAGGTGGTACCGGTACAGAGTCAATGTGGAGGCTATATACAGGTGGTACCGGTACAGAGTCAATGTGGAGGCTCTATACAGGTGGTACCGGTACCAGAGTCAATGTGGAGGCTCTATACAGGTGGTACCGGTACAGAGTACAATGTGAGGCTATATACAGGTGGTACCGGTACAGAGTCAATGTGGAGGCTCTATACAGGTGGTACCGGTACAGAGTCAATGTGGAGGCTATATACAGGTGGTACGGTACAGAGTCAATGTGGAGGCTCTATACAGGTGGTACCGGTACAGAGTCAATGTGGAGGCTCTATAACAGGTGGTACCGGTACAGAGTCAATGTGGAGGCTCTATAACAGGTGGTACCGGTACAGAGTCAATGTGGAGGCTCTTACAGGTGGTACCGGTACAGAGTCAATGTGGAGGCTATATACAGGTGGTGGTACCGGTACAGAGTCAATGTGGAGGCTATATACAGGTGGTACCGGTACAGAGTCAACTGTGGAGGCTATATACAGGGGGGTACCGGTACAGAGTCAATGTGGAGGCTATATACAGGGGGTACCGGTACAGAGTCAATGTGGAGGCTACATACAGGGGGTACCGGTACAGAGTCAATGTGGAGGCTATATACAGGGGGGTACCGGTACAGAGTCAATGTGGAGGCTCTATACAGGTGGTACCGGTACAGAGTCAATGTGGAGGCTCTATACAGGTGGTACCGGTACAGAGTCAGTGTGGAGGCTATATACAGGTGGTACCGGTACAGAGTCAATGTGGAGGCTATATACAGGTGGTACCGGTACAGAGTCCAATGTGGAGGCTATATACAGGTGGTACCAGTACAGAGTCAATGTGGAGGCTATATACAGGTGGTAACCCGGTACAGAATTCAATGTGGAGGCTCTGATAAAACCAGTGGTTACCGGTATAACAGAGTAAATGTGGAGCCTATCATCCAGGTTGGTACCGGTACAACGGAGTCAATGTGGAAGGCTAATATAAAGGGGGTACCTGGTACACGAGTTCAATGTAGTGAGGCTCTATACAGGTGGTACCCGAGTACAGAGCTCAATGGTGGAAGGCTATATACAGGTGGTAAGTGGTAACCGGTACAGAGTCAATGTGGGAGGCTATATACAGGGGGGTACCGGTACAGAGTCAATGTGGAGGCTCTATAACAGGTGGTACCGGTACAGAGTCAATGTGGAGGCTATATACAGGTGGTACCGGTACAGAGTCAATGTGGAGGCTATATACAGGTGGTACCGGTACAGAGTCAATGTGGAGGCTATATACAGGTGGTACCGGTACAGAGTCAATGTGGAGGCTATATACAGGGGGGTACCGGTACAGAGTCAATGTGGAGGCTATATACAGGTGGTACCGGTACAGAGTCAATGTGGAGACTATATACAGGTGGTACCGGTACAGAGTCAATGTGGAGGCTATATACAGGTGGTACCGGTACAGAGTCAATGTGGAGGTTATATACAGGTGGTACCGGTACAGAGTCAATGTGGAGGCTATATACAGGTGGTACCGGTACAGAGTCAATGTGGAGGCTATATACAGGTGGTACCGGTACAGAGTCAATGTGGAAGCTATATACAGGTGGTACCGTTACAGAGTCAATGTGGAGGCTATATACAGGTGGTACCGGTACAGAGTCAATGTGGAGGCTCTATACAGGTGGTACCGGTACAGAGTCAATGTGGAGGCTCTATACATGTGGGTAACCGGTACAGAGTCAATGTGGAGGCTATATACAGGTGGGTACCAGTACAGAGTCAATGTGGAGGCTCTATACAGGTGGTACCGGTACAGAGTCAATGTGGAGGCTATATACAGGTGGTACCGGTACAGAGTCAATGTGGAGGCTATATACAGGTGGGTACCGGTACAGAGTCAATGTGCAGGGGCACCGGTTAGTCAGGTTAATTGAGGTAATATGTACATGAATGTGTAGCTAAAGTGACTATGCATAGATGATAAAACAGATAGTAGCAGCAGCATAAAAGAGGGGTTGGGGGGGATGGCAGGACATAATGCAAATAGTCGGGTAGCCATTTGAATACCTGGTCAGGAGTCTTATGGCTTGGTGGTAAAAGCTGTTGAGAAAGCCCTTTTGGTCCTAGACTTGGCGCTCCGGTAACGCTTGCCATGCGGTAGTAGAGAGAACAGTCTATGACTGGGGTGGCTGGGGTCTGACAATTTTTAGGGCCTTCCTCTGACACCGCCTGATGTAGAGGTCCTGGATGGCAAGCAGCTTAGCCCCAGTGATGTACTGGGCCGTGCACACTACCCTCTGTAGTGCCTTGCGGTCGAAAGCCAAGCAGTTGCTGTACCAGGCAGTGATGCAACCAGTCAGGATGCTCTCTATGTTGCAGCTGTAGAACATTTTGAGGATCTGAGGACCCATGCCAAATCTTTTCAGTCTCCTGAGGGGGAATAGGTTTTGTCGTGCCCTCTTCACGACTGTCTTGGTGTGTTTGGACCATGTTAGTTTGTTGGTGATGTGGACACCAAGGAACTTGAAGCTCTCAACCTGCTCACACTGCAGCCCGTCGATGAGAATGGGGGCGTGCTCAGTCCTCCTTTTACTGTAGTCCACAATCATCTCCTTAGTCTTGAATCCGGTGGTCAGTTGATTTGTGGTTTATCCTTATGGCTTTAATGTGGCGGAATACAGTTAGGTCGGAAGTTTACATACACCTTAGGCAAATACATTTAAATTCAGTTTTTCACAATTCCTGACATTTAATCCTAGTAACAATGTCCTGTCTTAGGTCAGTTAGGATCACCACTTTATTTAAGAATGTGAAATGTCAGACTAATGTTAGAGAGAATTATTTATTTAAGCTTTTATTTCTTTCAATTAGTATTTGGTAGCATTGCTTTAAATTGTTTAACTTGGGTCAAACGTTTCAGGTAGCCTTCCACAATAAGTTGGGTGAATTTTGGCCCATTCCTCTTGACAGAGCTGGTGTAACAGAGTCAGGTTTGTAGGCCTCCTTGCTCACACACGCTTTTTCAGTTCTGCCCACACATTTTCTAGAGGATTGAGGTCAGGGCTTTGTGATGGCCACTCCAATACCTTGACTTTGTTGTCCTTAAGCCATTTTGCCACAACTTTGGAAGTATGCTTGGGGGCACTGAGTTTGAAGGTAGGCCTTGAAATACATCCACAGATACACCTCCAATTGACTCAAATTATGTCAATTAGCCTATCAGAAGCTTCTAAAGCCATGACATCATTTTCTGGAATTTTCCAAGCTGTTTAAAGGCACAGTCAACTTAGTGTATGTAAACTTCTGACACACTGGAATTGTGATACAGTGAATGATAAGTGAAATAATTTGTCTGTAAACAATTGTTGGAAAAATAACTTGTGCTATGTCCAAAGCAGATGTCCTGAACGACTTGCCAAAACTATAGTTTGTTAACAAGAAATGTGTGGAGTGGTTGAAAAACAAGTTTTAAGGACTCCAACCTAAGTGTATGTAAACTTCAGACTTCAACTGTATATAATAATAATCAAAATGTCTTTCCACCTCAAGAAATTACAAAGTGCATCCTGAATTAATTTGGTTTTTTGTTCAATTCACTGGTCATGCTGAAATCCTGAATGGTTGTGTATGTACACTGTACATCAAATACACATTTTAAACTACCGTGTTGTCAGGATGTAAAATAAGCTTATATCCTGTGATTGTACTGGATCACCCTTTAAAATGACTCATTAGATAGTGAGGGATGTGGTTTTAATCCTACTAATAAGATCTCCATGCTCTGTAATTGACTATGTGTATTAATGAATCATCATCTGGTGACCTTGGCTTATCAATGCCCCTTTCCTGACGTCCAGTTCATAACCAGTACAGCAGTGGCTGTTATGTAGTTGTAGTGAATTCATTGAAGCTTACAGGCTCATGTAGAGGTGCTCCTGATGTGAGACATTTCTTGAAAGATCATAGAATCCCTGGAATGTTGTCAGCCACCACACGTACAAAAAGCTCAGCCCATCACTGAGATATAGATTCTCTTCAGCTGACCACCTTGAAGCCATTTTCCACCTATATTTGCTATGCCCAGATAAAAGTCAATATAGAGAGGGCCATGAAGAATAGACTAGTAAACTCTTATATCCACAGAAAGCTCTACCCTTAAAGAAAAACCACATGATTTCACATGCAGAAAATCACATGATTTCACATCAAATTTTACTTGTTAAATCATGGGACAACATGTGTTTTTGGAACACTTCCCACGTTTTCACATGTGTAGTTTAATGTTAGCACATGTTGCTTTACGTGTTGTCACCTATTATCACATTAACTTCACATAAGATCACATGAAATTCAAGTGTTTTTTCCGTAAGGGTAGAATACTGATCCATATTTGTATGAGACTCAGTTGGCACAACACGGGCTCAAATACATTATTAAAATACTTGTCTTTAAAATGTTTTTACTGCATCAATTAAAATAAACACTATACATCTGACTGCATCAAATAAGGGTTCAATAGGCCTATGTCCTGTGCATCAAATGAGTGCGACTTTACCTCTTAATGTACATCTGACTGCATCAAATAAGGTTTATTTCGATAGGCCTATGTCCTGTGCTTCCAATGAGTGCGACTTTACATAACTGTCCATGCAACATTTTCATTGCCTCATGAGTATTAAACAGACATACACGGACTTCCACATTACTTCCACATTTGGTACCAACGTTTTCGTCTTGTGCAGGGGATTATAAATACCACATTTATGTCACAGTAGGACTTCACATCAGAAATACAAGATCATATATTCTATCAGACGAACGGACTGCTCAGGACAACTCGTTTTGTATATTGTTTGTCTCAGTCTGACAGAGGTGGCTAACGACACAGTGAAATTCATATTGTTTGTCTCAGTCTAACAGAGGTGGCTGACGACACAGTGAAATTCATATTGTTTGTCTCAGTCTAACAGAGGTGGCTAACGACACAGTGAAATTCATAGTGTTTGTCTCAGTCTAACAGAGGTGGCTAACGACACAGTGAAATTCATATTGTTTGTCTCAGTCTAACAGAGGTGGCTAACGACACAGTGAAATTCATATTGTTTCTCAGTCTAACAGAGGTGGCTAACAACAGAGTGAAATTCATATTGTTTGTCTCAGTCTAACAGAGGTGGCTAACGACAGAGTGAAATTCATATTGTTTGTCTCAGTCTAACAGAGGTGGCTAACGACACAGTGAAATTCATATTGTTTGTCTCAGTCTGACAGAGGTGGCTAACGACACAGTGAAATTCATATTTTTGTCCCAGTCTAACAGAGGTGGCTAACGACACAGTGAAATTCATATTGTTTGTCAGTCTAACAGAGGTGGCTAATGACACAGTGAAATTCATATTGTTTGTCCCAGTCTAACAGAGGTGGCTAACGACGCAGTGAAATTCATATTGTTTGTCCCAGTCTAACAGAGGTGGCTAACGACACAGTGAAATTCATATTGTTTCTCAGTCTAACAGAGGTGGCTAACGACACAGTGAAATTCATATTGTTTGTCTCAGTCTAACAGGGGTGGCTAACGACACAGTGAAATTCATATTGTTTGTCTCAGTCTGACAGAGGTGGCTAACGACACAGTGAAATTCATATTGTTTGTCTCAGTCTAACAGAGGTGGCTAACGACACAGTGAAATTCATATTGTTTGTCTGTCTAACAGAGGTGGCTAACGACACAGTGAAATTCATATTGTTTATCTCAGTCTAACAGAGGTGGCTAACGACACAGTGAAATTCATTTGTTTGTCTCAGTCTGACAGAGGTGGCTAACGACACAGTGATATTCATGTAAGGAGTAGTACAGAAATTGTGCAATTTAGTGGTGTTTTTTTTTACCATTACTCATACCTTCATAATACATTTGAACAGTAAAAAACAAGTAATCCTTCATGTAGTGTACTGTCAAGCACCAAATCATTTTAATTTAGCTGCTTCCAAACACTAATGTAAAATAGGCATGAGCAAGCCGTTCACATCGTTGATAATACACTGTACACCAAGGTAGTAAATTACATTGAGAGGGGTTAAGTAAGACACGCAAAGGACAAATCTTTTCATTTAAAAAACTTAGGAGGAATGGGAACTTAAAATCAATGAATGAGCCAACTATAGACAGCGGGATGTAATTGATATGGACGTAATGTCTCCGATATAACATAATAGCAGGACGTGAGTCTTCTTCTGTGGTTGATTCATCAGGCAGCATAATAAACTGACTGATTGAAGGTGTCATCGGACTGAGATAAGGTCATGAACCTCTCCCTGGCCTCTTGTAATGTTTTCCCTGGGGGGGGGGCATGTTTTATTAGCTAAATGGAGGGAAACAGACAGTGCTTGTGCAATCCTGTACTCAACCTGAATGGATTTTTGTATTTTTATTTTAATGTTTCTACATGATGTTGACAATCTTAAAGGGGCAAGCTGGGATTCAAACATCAACAAAGTGGTCACTCTTTAACAAACATAGCATACTGTATCTACTTTTGATTCCTTATACATTTTTTTATATATATACTACCGTTGAAAAGTTTGGGGTCACTTAGAAATGTCCTTGTTTTTGAAAGAAAAGCTTTTTATTTTGTCCATTTAAAATAACGGCAGGTAGTCTAGTGGTTAGAGCGTTGGACTTGTAACCGGAAGT
The DNA here is from genome assembly GCF_901001165.1 of Salmo trutta. Taxonomy (NCBI): domain Eukaryota; kingdom Metazoa; phylum Chordata; class Actinopteri; order Salmoniformes; family Salmonidae; genus Salmo; species Salmo trutta. The sequence continues at coordinate 2,828,774 of NC_042961.1, read as the reverse complement.
TTGCAAGATCAAATCCCTGAGCTGACAATGTAAAAATCTGTCGTTCTGCCCCTGAACAAGACAGTTAACCCACTGTTCCCTGGTAGGCTGTCATTGAAAATAAGAATTTGTTCTTAACTGACTTGCCTAGTTAAATAAAGGTAAAATAAAAAAATAACATAACATTGATCAAAAATACAGTGTAGACATTGTTAATGTTGTAGCCAGGATGGTAAACTACAGTAAAGGCCAGTTATACTGGAGGATGATATCCAGGATGGTAACTACAGTAAAGGCCAGTTATACTGGAGGATGATATCCAGGATGGTAACTACAGTAAAGGCCAGTTATACTGGAGGATGATATCCAGGATGGTAACTACATTAAAGGCCAGTTATACTGGAGGATGATATCCAGGATGGTAACTACATTAAAGGCCAGTTATACTGGAGGATGATATCCAGGATGGTAACTACAGTAAAGGCCAGTTATACTGGAGGATGATATCCAGGATGGTAACTACAGTAAAGGCCAGTTATACTGGAGGATGATAGCCAGGATGGTAACTAAAGTAAAACCTGATAATTTAAGGTAGCTAGTGGAAAAAAGGAGAGACCGGAGAGACACTGGAGCTAACTGTTAATGAGGCATACCCCTGCCTCGTGCAGCAGTT